>NC_134354.1:701360436-701674602 GCF_048569485.1 Anomaloglossus baeobatrachus | reverse complement strand
ACATAGTGTTTCCACCTCCATGTTTGATAGTGGGGATGGTGATCTTTGGGTCATAGGCAACAATTCTCTTCCTTCACACACGGTGAGTTGAATTAATGCCTAATGCGGGCTTTACACGAGACGATATATTGTGCAATATGTCGTCGGGGTCACGGTTTTCGTGACGCACATCCGGCATAGCGCACGACGTCGTCTTGTGCGACACCTCCGAGCGACGCAGTATCGCTCACAAATCGTGAGTCGTGTACTCGTCGTTAACTTTCATAATATCGCTTATTTTCATGGGTGCAGGTTGTTCATCATTTCCATGGCATCACTCGTTGCTCCGTGTGACACCACGGGAACGATGAACACAGCGTACCTGCGTCCCACAGCACCCGCCGGCTTAATGGAAGGAAGGAGGTGGGCGGGATGTTTACATCCCGCTCATCTCCGCCCCTCCGCTTCTATTGGCCGGCTGCCGTGGGACGTCGCTGTGACGCCGAACCTCCCTCCCACTTCAGGAAGTGGACGTTCGTCGCCCACAGCGAGGTCGTCCGGAAGGTAAGTGCATGTGACGGGTATTAAACGAGTTTGTGTGCCACGGGCAGCGATTTGCCCGTGACGCAAAAACGACGGGGGCGGGTACGATCGCTCGTGCTATCGCACGAGAGATCGACTCGTGTAAAGCAGGCTTAAGAGCTCAATTTTTGTCTCATCTGACCATAGCACTTTCTCCCAATCACTCTCAGAATCATGCAGGTGTTCATTGGCAAACTTCAGACAGGCCGGCTGCACACGTGCCTTTTTGAGCAGTGGGAATTAGCGGGCACTGCAGGATTTTAAGCCATTAGGCTATGTGCGCACAGTGCGTTTTTCGCGGCGATTTTGCGCGTTTTTCGGGTGCGTTTTTGGCCTCAAAACTGCAGGACTTTGCTTCCCCAGCAAAGTCTATGAGTTTTCATTTTTGCTGTCCGCACACATCTGGTTTTTTTACCTGCGTTTTTGAGTTAAAAAAAAAAAATGGACATGTCAGTTCTTTCCTGCGTTTTTCTGCGTTTTCCGCCCATGCAATGCATTGGAAAAACGCAGCAAAAGGCAGAGATCAAAAACGCAGCAAAACGCAGCCAAAAATGCACCAAATCGTGGCAAAAACGCATGCGTTTTTTTATGCGTTTTTTCGACGCAGGTGCGTTTTTGTGCGTGTTTAGCGGCCAAAAACGCACAAAAACGCAGCGTCAAAAAGACGCAGTGTGCGAACCTAGCCTAACAGCGTAATGTGTTACCAATGATTTTCTTGATGACAGTGATCCCAGCTGCCTTGAGATCATTAACAAGTTCCCCCTGTGAAGTTTTAGGCTGTGTGCGCACTTTTCATTCTGTTCCGCAGCGTGTAAGTCACTGCTTGTGCGTCTCAGAACGCAGCCGAAAAAGCTGCGTTCTGTGACACATTTGTCAGAACGTAACGTGCGCACATTCCTGGAGAATTCATGCATTCTGGATGCTTTCTCTGCCATAGACAGAGTGGGAAAAACATCCAGAACGCACATTTTTCACAGTGCGGTCCCACTCGGCTCTGCAGCATCCCCATAGACTTGCAGCAGAGCCAAGTGGGTCAGCACTGTCAAAAAGAGCATGGCTGGCTGCGAGACAGAGCCTCGCGATCAGAATGAACTCGGATGAACTTCACCCGACTTCATTGTGATCACACGGCTCTGTGTGTGTGCCACGGCTTGATTTGCAGTCACACGTGAAGGACTCACCTGTGATTGCAAATCCCCTGAGTGACTGCAGTGAGCCGCGCGATCAGCTGTTCTTTCACTCAGGTTACTCGCGGCTTCAGCTGCAGTCCTCCACCTGAAAGCGGTGGCCGCGAATAATCTCAATGACAGCACAGCTGATAGCAAGGCTCACTTCAGTTGCTGCATGGAGCTCACAGGAGCGGTGGTGTACTACTGCCGCTCCCGTCAGCTTCCGATGTAGCAGAGCTGAAAGCGTTGTGGGACCTTGCGTGGATTACGTCGGACCTGGAGGTGTTTTTGAGGGGTTAATAAAGTGGTGAAAGAGGGTGATTTTTTGTCTTTCATTCCAAATAAAGGATTTTTTGGATGTGTGTGTTTATTTTCTTTAACTTACAGGTTAATCATGGAAGGTATTTCGGGGAGACGCCTGCCATGATTAACCTAGGACTTAGTGGCAGCTATGGGCTGCTGCCATTAACTCCTTATTACCCCGTTTGCCACTGCACCAGGGCAATTCGGGATGAGCCGGGTAAAGTCCCGGGTCTGTCGCATCTAATGGATGCGGCAATTCCGGGCGGCTGCTGGCTGATATTGTTAGGCTGGGGGGCTCCCCATAATGTGGAGCTCCTCATCCTGAGAATACCAGCCTTCAGCTGTGTGGCTTTAACCTGGCTGGTATCCAAATTGGGGGGACCGCACGTTGGTTTTTTTTTTCAATTATTTATTTTTTTTTTTACTGCTTGATATAGACACGCCCACCGGAGGCTGTGATTGGTTACAGTGAGACAGCTGTCACTCAGCGTGGGGGCGTGACTGACTGCAAACAATCATAGGCGCCGGTGGGCGGGGGAAGCAGGGAATACGTGATGGATTAATGAACGGCCGGCATTTTCAAAAGAGGAGAAGCCGCCACAGTGTGAACGCCGTTCAGCGCCGCGCCGGTGATTGGGGATCAGTGAGTATGAAAGAGGGGGTGGGAGGGAGAGACCGACATGGACAGAGAGAGAGATAGAGACATAGAGATAGAGAGAGACCGACCGACAGACCGACCGACAGAGAGAGAAAGACGAAAGACCTGCCTTTGTTATTTTAAAAAAACATGCGGATCGTAACAAAAATGCAGGATTAGGAGTGTCTAAGTAGTTTGTAGGAGCCAGAACTCTTAGGGGTACTTTGCACGTTGCGACATCGCTACTGCGATATCGTCTTGGTCAAATCGAAAGTGACGCACATCTGGCGCCGGTAACGACGTTGCAACGTGTAAAGCCTAGATGCGCCGCTAAACGATCGCAAAAGGGTCGAAAATCGGTGATCTGTGTAGCGTCGGTCATTTTCATAATGTCGCACCAATAGGAGATACGATGTTGTTCCTCGTTCCTGCTGCACCACACATCGCTGTGTATGAAGCCACAGGAGCGAGGAACATCTTCTTACCTGCCTCCACCGGCTATGCGGAAGGAAGGAGGTGGGCGGGATGTTTACGTCCCGCTCATCTCCGCCCCTCCGCTTTTATTGGCCGCCTGCCGTGTGCCGTCGCTGTGACGCCGCACGACCCGCCCCCTTAGGAAGAAGGCGGGTGGCCGGCCAGAGCGACGTCGCAGGGCAGGTAAGTGCGTGTGACGCTGCCGTAGCGATAATGTTCGCTACGGCAGCTATCACAAGATATCGCATGTGCGACGGGGGCGGGTACTATCGCGCTCGGCATCACTAGCCGATCCTAGCGATGTCGCAACATGCAAAGTACCCCTTAATGGTTGGTTGGGGATCAAATACTTATTTTTCATTGCAAAATGCAAATAAATTTATATAATTTATGCAATGTGATTTTCTGGAATTTATTTTGTATATTCTATCTCTCACTGTTAAAATTATAGACTGTTAAAATTAACCTACTCTTAAAATTATAGACTGTTCATGCCTTTGTCAGTGGGCAAACTTACAAAATCAGCAAAGGATAAAATAATTATTTCCTTCACTGTAAGCCAAACGAGAATCTCATATGCAGATTTAATAGAATATTTATTATCATATATTCGACAAAAAATTACAGTGCATTATGCTGCAGCCCAGTACACACTTAATTATACAATTCTTTTTACATAGCATAAGGATACATTGCATAAACTATACATCAAACTCCTATTTTACACATAACACTCAAGCTGAAAAGAAAAAGTCAGACAATAAATAACAATGAACCAGTGAGAGGGGAAAGAGTGAGGGAAAAAACAGGATAGGGGTGACCTTATCAGCCATAGAAAGAGAAGATGGTTGATCCAAGTCTGTGATTTCAAGAATATTGCATCTTTACAACATCACAAACTCTTTCAAGTCCCCCAAGAAGGCTGGTCACTCTCGAAAAACATATGCAAGAGAGGACAGGATAATGCGGAGAATCATTTCAACACTGCAGCTGGAATTGCTTGCCAGTCCAGCACTGAACAGGGTAAGGATCTGTCTCGTCATTCAGTGTCACAACGTTTAAGAGCATTTGGACTGAAAGCCCACTCTACAGTGACCAAACCTCTCATTAGCAGAAAAAAATCAAAAGGAGCATGTTGTGTGGACAGAGGAGAAGTGTTCCACAGTTCATTTTA
The DNA here is from genome assembly GCF_048569485.1 of Anomaloglossus baeobatrachus. NCBI lineage: Eukaryota > Metazoa > Chordata > Amphibia > Anura > Aromobatidae > Anomaloglossus > Anomaloglossus baeobatrachus. Next base: position 701,670,284 of record NC_134354.1, on the reverse strand, counting down.
GTGATGAAAACAAGTTTAATTTATTTGAGTCTGAAGTGAAACATATTATGTTCATTGACATACTGGGAAAAGACTGAACTCAAAGTGTATTACGAAGTCAGTGAAAGATGGTGGAGGAAGTGTCATGGTTTGGGGAATGTTTTCTGCAGCATGAGTTGGACCTCTCATACAGCTACATGGCAGAGTGAATGTAAGTGTGTATCAGAACCTTCTTCAACAACACGTGGTTTGTTACTTGCGTTCATTACTCAATCAGCCAGCAATTTGCATGCAGGACAATGCCCCCTGTCTTGAAAATCATTGGTGACAAGTTATGGCCAAGAATCCCACAACAGTGAAAGAACTATGGAAGAGATTGGAAGAAGAGTGGCTCAAAATCACACCAGAGCAGTGTGAGAGACTAGTGATGTCCTGTGGCCACAGATGTGCTGAAGTAATTCAAAGCAAAGGCCTTTACACTTCCTACTGATTGGTGACTGTTGTTACTTTCAGAAAATTTAGTTATAATCTTTGTCTGTGCTACAGTCATTGTTGTTCTCTAATTATGATCATTACGTTTTGGGCAAAATAAAGGTTTTATGCTGATATGTTGAGGAGAGCCATTGGATCAAATACATAATTAACCTCTTCACAGGGGATTGTGGGAAGTGTGTCGATTTGCCTTACATGAGCCAGGTTTTCAGAGATAACTAAGATGGCCACCGATGACATCATAGACCTTCGCATCAGCATGGATCCTTCAGATGATGACATAGACCCTCCCATCAGCATGGATCCGTCCAATGACGTCATAGACCTGCCTACGATGATGCCCACTAATCAGCTCATGGACTAACACATTGTTCAACCCACTGACCAATGGACACATCCAAGTATGCCCACTGTAGGGCTGACCGTGCCCCTTTTCTTAGTTTTTACAAGAGCATGTTCTTGGAATAAATCTGTCTATTTTCTGGGCCGACTTTGGTCCAGGAAAGATGAATATCTTCCTCTGTGTCTGGTCTCATTTTTCAAGCTTGCACTCAATGCTCACCAATTAAAATTAGGCAGTAGGCAACTTGTGGAACTTTGTAAGAGTTCACCTTAACAGATAAACTTTGGATCTTTTGTAAATCACTCTTCTAGTGGCATGGTGTACCCCTTACAAACAACCTTCAAATGTTGCTCAATGTAGATTACATTATTTCTGAAAAAAGTAAGTGATCATGTTATGCCCTGGCCTATCAGGTCGTCACAGGGGTGCCGTCCAATCTGCCCTTCTGCATGGTACCCGCTCCTCCTTTGTTACGGGTCCTGTCACTTTGGTGTTGCTGGCAACAGGTGTACACAAAAAATTCTGAGGCACACTCTGCACCACACCCACCAAACACCCATTGGGCAGCCTGAGGGGAATAGGGCCTCCCAGAAGGAGGGCTGGTAGAGGGAGGGAAGAAGTGTCAGTGCAGTTGAGAAGTTGAAGTTCAGCAGTGACAGTGAGAGGTCACGCTGTGGAGCAGGGCTCCTGTACCCGTCCCAGGTGCCAGACGTTGGCCTGGCCAGAAGGAGCTGGAACCCTGGTCGCAGGGAGTATTGACAGGGAGCACGGTGCTACTGCAGAGAGCGGGCCGGCAGCCTTGTGCTACAACCGGGCAGGGACCAGGGAACGATGGGGAAAGCGGACCCTAGGCTGGGAAGTAGCTTCACGCAGCCCAGTAATTCACCTAACGGGAAAGGAATCTTCAGGAACCGGTCCCCACCCGCTCCAGAATCGGGGCACTAGCGCAATGAGGGGGATAGGACTTCACACAACCGTACAGAAAATCCCAAGCGTGAACCCTGAGATCAAGCTCACCCTGCTAGTGTACCGCCCTGAGAGGCACCCGGCCGCTTCCTCCGCTTGCTCGGGCCGAGCCGCTCGAGGTCCGGGCTCGGGTTGTTGGTGGCACGAGCGCCTCCGGACCGGGGGCCACGTCACTCTTGTTAACGGTGAGACGGTGGGGGGAGTGGTGTGGTGATCGTGTAACGGGTCGTGACGCCACCCACGGGTCGTGGTGACGGGAGGCGCACCACCGCTGCGGCTGAAGTGATGGCGGGCTTGTCCGGGATCGGTGTTGCGGCTACAGCCGAGATGTTAGCCCCTCCGTGGGTAGGGGCGGTGTGTCCCGGGGCCCGGTGGGGGACTGAGAGGGTTTGACGCTGTTGTCGGGGGGCAGGGCGCCGTGCCGCGGTGTAGCGAGTCGTGCCCGGATGGCACTGGTGTACTCCCGATTAATTCACACTGAGTCACTGGTAAACCAAAGTTCGGGTTGGGTCGGTTCCCGTGGCCAGCTGCTGATGTCCCCCTGCGGGGTTGATGGTGGCCCCTTTTCGTGTGCACCTCTAGATGTTGTGTTTCGGCTCCCCCTGCCTGAGCAGTGGTAGCCCGCTCCCCGGCGTTGAGCTGCCGGAGGAGCCCTCTGTTGCCCACAGGCGCTGGCCCGTCGGGTGTTTGGCCCTTGTCGGTGGCGCTCACCCAGTCTCGGTGGGCTTTTGCCTTCTTTCGGGACTTTGGTTGTGGATGAACCCATGAGGTCCGGCCAGCAATCAGTCAATTTGCCTATACTCAGTGGCTTCTAAGCTAGGGCGGGGTCTGAGTACCCCCCTTTTGGTGCTCCGGTACACGTTTGACTCTCCGGTTCGGGACCGGCGGGCTCCAACCCAGACCCGGTCCGTACGGTTCCGCCGGTTGCTGTACCGGTACTCCTGCAGACGGCCACCACCGTCTGCCTGCCTGACGTTTTCCAAGGGGCCCAGGCTCCTACCCGGGTCCCTGACAGCTGCTCCACTACCACTCACTGTCAACTCAAAAACTCTTCTTTTTGAACTTCCTGCCCCAGGACAGTAGTCTCCTCGGTGGGCGTGTCTTTCCGCCCACCTGGTGTGCTCTACTCGCCCTGAGGGAGGCATCAGGTCTCCCTTTCGGGTGACATGTGTGTGACCTCACCGGGGGTGGGGGTGTGTGTGTATGTGGCTGATGTAAGTACCTGTGACCCCTGGGGTCCAGGGCGTCACACTAGACACGCAGATAAGCAGGACCTGAAACACTTCAAGTGTAAGGGATCCACACATAGGACACACAGTGCCAAGGGACAAGGCTTCAGGTCAACAGGCAACACCAAAAGGACATGGACCCAGCGTGCCCGTCCAAGGACCACAGAGTGCTCAAGAGTTTGGTTTACCTGGTGTCAGCGTCAGTGACTTTGGACTGTGTGAGTACATGTTACCCCCCTTGCACCCGACTGGTTCCCCACGCCATCTATCACCGGACCCTGGGACACCACTCCCCTGCCCATGGAGGGGTTAACAACTTCAGCTGCCACACACCAGCATCCCCAGGCTCCTCAATACCGGCAGCGGTGGTCACCCAGATGGAGGGCTGGTAGAGGGAGGGCAGAAGTGTCAGTGCAGTTGAGAAGTTGAAGTTCAGCAGTGACAGTGAGAGGTCACGCTGTGGAGCAGGGCTCCTGTACCCGTCCCAGGTGCCAGACGTTGGCCTGGCCAGAAGGAGCTGGAACCCTGGTCGCAGGGAAGAGTGACAGGGAGCACGGTGCCACTGCAGAGAGCGGGCCGGCAGCCTTGTGCTACAACCGGGCAGGGACCAGGGCACGACAGGGAAAGCAGACCCTAGGCTGGGAAGTAGCTTCACACAGCCCAGTAATTCACCTGACGGGAATGGAATCTTCAGGAACCGTTCTCCACCCGCTCCAGAATCGGAGTACTAGCGCAACGAGGGGGATAGGACTTCCCACAACCGTCCAGAAAATCCCAAGCGTGAACCCTGAGAGCAAGCTCACCCTGCTAGCCACGCAGGTGAGCGGGACCCAAAATGCTTCAAGTGTAAGGGATCCACACATAGGACACACAGTGCCAAGAGACAAAGCTTCAGGTCAACAGACAACACCAAGAGGACACGGACCCAGCGTGCCCGTCCAAGGACCACAGAGTTCTCAAGAGTTTGGTTTACCTGGTGTCAGCGTCAGTGACTTTGGACTGTGTGAGTACACGTTACCCCCTTTTCACCTGACCGGTTCCCCACGCCATCCATCTCCGGACCCCGGGACACCACTCCCCTGCCCACGGAGGGGTTAACAACTTCAGCTGCCACACACCAGCGTCCCCAGGCTCCTCAAAACCGGCAGCGGTGGTCCCTCACGTTACCACACACCGTGGGGGGCGTCACGAACATTATCCCTAAACCACCAACAATCCCCCCCTTTATTTCCGAGGGTGAGCGCAACGCCGCCTCGGATCCGGAGACCCCTCGAGCCACTGCGGATCCGGGTCCGAGCAGCGCGACGGCTGTCGCGGGGGCGGCACACTTATACATTATTCTCTAATTTGATCACCAGTATATATCCTGGGGATACAGTGGGAGTTTTACATGTACACATATTGTGTGTTGCTTTACTTGTTTTAAGTTGTAACGTTGATCCGTATCTACTCCAAAGTCCATGATGTAATTTCATGTACATGTCATGTACTAGCAGTTCCTGTTTTTCTATATTATTATTATTACCTTCTTAAAGAAAATTGTCATGTACAATTAAAGCTTCCTACATCCTACTATAAAAAGGTGTGGATAAAACACAGCTGTGCACCACTCCCTCCCCGCACGTGACACAATCACTCTGAAGGAATTCCTGCAATATCAGTCCACTGACACAGCATACTATAGCCGGTCAGGAATGCTTAGAATAAGTTTACAAAGAGTGATGCTTCTTTATGTACACTACCCCTTCCCAACATATTGATTATCTGTTTTCTCCTCTGCTTCTTCCAAGAGCCATCATTTTTTTATTTCCGCATCTAAGCAGCCATATGAGGGCTTGTTTTTTAAGGGACGAGATACAGTTTTGAATGACACCATTCTTATTACCATTCAAAATAGCAAACTCCAAGTACAGTGTAATTACACAAAAATATGCAATTACGCAATTTTTTTGAGTTTTGTTTTTACAACATTCATTGCGCAGTAAAATTGACCTGGAAATATGATGTTCAAGGTCAATAAAATTACAGCAATAACAAATGTGAGGAAATTTATATAAAAATTAATTTTCATTTGCGTCACCATTTTCCAAGACCTGTAACGTTTTCATTTTTAAGTCTATTAACCCCTTAGTGACGGAGCTAATTTTCACCTTAATGACCAGACCAAATTTTGCAATTCTGACCAGTGTCACTTCATGAGGTTATAACTCTGGAACGCTTCAACGGATCCTGTTGATTTTGAGATTGTTTTTTCGTCACATATTGGACTTCATGATAGTACCAAATTTAGGACAATATTTTTTGCGTTTATTTATGAAAAAAATTGAATTTTGGCAAAAATTTTGAAAATTTTGCAATTTTCAACTTTTGAATTTTTATACCGTTAAACCAGAGATTTCTGTGACACAAAATAGTTAATAAATAACATTTCCCACATGTCTACTTTACATAAGCACAATTTTGGAAACAAAATTTTTTTTTGTTAGGAAGTTAGAAGAGTTCAAAGTTTATCAACGATTTCTCATTTTTACATCAAAATTTACAAAACTATTTTTTTAGGGACCACATCATATTTGAAGTGACTTCGATAGGCCTAGATGACAGAAAATACCCAAAAGTGACACCATTCTAAAAACTGCACCCCCGAAAGTACTCAAAACCACATTCAAGAAGTTTATTAACCCTTCAGGTGCTTCACATGAACAAAAGCAATGTGGAATGAAAAAAAGCAAAAATTTAATTTTACCTAAAAATGTTGCTCTAACCCAAATTTATTCACTTTTAGAAGAAATAACACAACAAAATAGACCACAAAACTTGTTCCCCACTTTGTTATGAACGCACTGATACCCCACATGTGGTCAGAAACCTCTGTTTGGACAAATGGGAGGGCTCGGAACAGAAGGAGCAATATTTGAATTTGGGAAAGCAAATTTGGCTGAAATAGATTGCGGGCACCATGTTGCATTTACAGGTCCGCTAAGGTACCTAAACAGAAGAAACCCCTCACAAGTGATGCCATTTTAGAAACTAGACCCCTCAAGGCTTCTATCTAGGGGTATAGTGAGCATTTTGGATCCACAGGTACTTCACAGATTTTGTTAACGTTACGTTGTCATATTGAAAATTTTAATAATTTTCTCAAAAATGTTGCTTTAGCATCAATTTTCTCACTTTTTCAAGAGGTAATTCCAAAAATTTGGCCTCAATGTTTGTTACCCACTTTTTTATGAGCGCGGTGATACTTCACTTGTGGTCTGAAACCTTTGTTTGGACAAATGGTAGGGCTTGGAACGGAAGGAACAATATTTGAGTTTTGGAAAGGAAATTTGGCTGAAAAAGATTGCGGGCACCATGTCGCATTTGGAGGTCCCCTAAGGTACCTAAACAGCAGAGACCCCACAAAAGTGACCCCATTTTGGAAACTAGGCCCCTCAAGGAATTTATCTAGATGTTTGGTGAGTACCCTGAACCCCCAGGTGCTTCACAGAATTTTATAACGTTGAGCCATGAAAATAAAAAAATAAAATTTTACCACAAAATTGTTATTTCAACCAGGTAGCTTTTTTTTTCACAAGGGTAACAGGAAAAAAATCACCATGAAATTTATTGTGCAATTTCTCCTGAGTTTGGCGATACCTTATATGTGGTGGAAATCAACTGTTTGGGCGCATGACAGGGCTCGGAAGGGAAGGAGCGTCATTTGACTGCAAAATTGGCTGGAATCAATAGCGGACGCTATGTTGCATTAGGAGAGCCCCTGAGGTGTCTATACAGTGAAGCTCCCCAACATGTGGCCCCATTTTGGAAAATAGACCCCTGAAGGAATTTATCTAGCTGTTTGGTGAGTACCCTGAACCCTCAGGTGCTTCACAGAAGTTTATAATGTTGAGCTGTGAAAATAAAAAAATACATTTTTACCACAAAATTGTTACTTCAACCAGGTAGCTTTTTTTTTTTACAAGTGTAAAAGGAAAAAATTCAGCATAAGATTTATTGTGCAATTTCTCCTCAGTATGCTGATACCTTATGTGTGATGAAAATCAACTGTTTGGGTGCACAGCAGGGCTCGGAAGGGAAGGAGCGCCATATGACTGCACAATTGGCTGGAATCATTAGCGGACGCTATGTTGCATTTGGAAAGCCCCTAAGGTGCCTAAACAGTGGAGGTCCCCCACAAGTGACCCCATTCTGGAAACAAGACACCTCAAGGCTTTTATCTAGGTGTATATTGAGCAGTTTGAATCCAAGAGTACTTCACAGAATTTGATAAGCTTAGGTTGCCATATTGAAAATTTTCATTTTTTTCACAAAAATGTTGCTTTAGCATCATATTTCTTACTTTTTCAAGAGGCAACAACAAACCGTGGACCCCACAGATTGTTATCCAATGTCTTATGAGCACAGGGATACCCCACATGTGGCCAAAAACCTCTGTTTGGATAAATGGGAGGGCTTGGAATGGAAGGAGCACCATTTGAATGCTGGAAAAGTTGAAATAAATTGCGGGCACCATGTCACTTTAGCAGGGCCCCTTGGGTACCTATACAGCAGAAACCCCCCACAAGTGACCCCATTTTGGAAACTGGATTTTATTCAGGAGTATAGTAAGCATTTTGAATCCACAGGTACTTCACAAAAATGTTGCTGTAGCAACAAATTTCTCACTTTTAGGCTATGTGGCCATGATCCAGCGACACGGCGTCTAGTACACAGTGTCAGCCTTCCTGCAGAGATGTGAGTGTTGCCCACGGGAGAACGCAGCTGCCCATGCCCACGATTTGGGTTCAGGCTGCTGTGGAGCTCTATGCTACCTGCAGAGAACACTCTTGTCTCCACAGCATAAATTGACATGCTAAGGCTCGGGAAGCTGCACCACAGGTCGGTTTATGCTGCGGAGAAAAGAAGCACAGTGGGCATAGGATTTCTAAAAATCCTTCCACTGTGCTTCTACTGCACAATGCAACGTTATGGACGCAGGGAAAACACTCTGCGCCCAAAACGCTGCAAACCCCGATTGTGGGCACATAGCCTAAAATGCTACAATGGATGAATGGATAGATGTCAAACATAAATATAACGTCCCACCCCCCTGCATATTCTAAGCTGGCGCCCTTTAGTGCCTTTCATGTGGCACTAAAGGGTGCCTAGCATTGTATTTAGCCCCCCCAAAAAGTAATAATTAAAATAAACGACGTGGGGTCCCCCCTATTTTTGATAGCCAGCTAGGGTAAAGCAGACAGCTGTAGCATGCAAACCACAGCTGACAGCTTCACCTTGGCTGGTGATCAATTTGGAGGGCTCCCAAGGCGTTTTTTTAAAAAAAAAAAAAACAAAAAACAAACGTGGGGTCCCCCCCAAATTAGATCACCAGCCAAGGTGAAGCGGATAGCTGGGGTCTGGTATTCTCAGGGTGGGAAGAGCCATGGTTATTGGACTCTTCCCAGCCTAAAAATAGCAGGCCGCAGCCGCCCCAGAAGTGGCGCATCCATTAGATGCGCCAATCCTGGCGCTTCGCTCCAGCTCATCCCGCGCCCTGGTGCGGTGGCAAACGGGGTAATATACGGGGTTGATACCAGCTGTAATGTCACCTGGCATCAAGCCCTGGGGTTAGTGATGTCACGGCATCTAAACAGATACCCGACATCACTAACCCAGTCAGTAATAGAAAAAAATAAACACAAAAAAAAATTTATTTGAAAAAAAAACTCCCCGAAACATTCCTTTTTCACCAATTTATTGAAAATAAATACATTTCGGTCGCTTTAATCCATTTTGGAGGTCCCTCTGCGACTCTGGACCTTCTAGAATATGGGGGGCACGTTCAGGGAACGTATCCCCCATTTTCTGGAAGAGCAAGCTCTCCATGAGCAGTGTGGGTGCAGTAATCTGAGAATACTGCACTCACACTGCCCCGGTCCAACCTAGGGCAGAGTAACCTGCAGTAACCTCATTCCAGAATATGAGGGGCACGCTCACAGAACGTACCCCCCCATTTTCTAGAACAGCAGGCTCTCCATGTGAGGAGTGTGGCTGCAGATTACTGCACTCACTCTCCCCCGGTCCACAGCGCAGCAGTGAGGTCAGCGTCCCTGCTTACAAGGATCCAGCTGACAGCCGCTGTCTGCGCATGCGCCGCCAGCTTTCTAGGAGGCGGAGTGATTGCGGGGACGGAGCAGCAGCCAGGTAACGGGGCTGACCGGGGGCTGACCGGGGGACCTGGGGACGACTTTTCTGCCGCATGTGACGTGTCACATGCGGCAGAAAGAGCAGGATGAATGCGGCTGCGCTGTGCGCTGCGCGCCACAATCTTGCATGCTCCGGAGGGAGGAAGGGGGGCGGCTCTGGGGAACCGGAGGGGGCTCCGGTGGACCGGAGGAGGGGTCAGGGGGAGGACATTTCCCTGCGATCTGAAATGTTTGATCATTTCAGATCGGAGGGAAATGAATGCAGAGCCAGCGGCGGCTGCAGTTTTCTGTGCGCTTCGGCACCATTTTGACTGCTCCGGAGGGGGGGTAGGGGGGGTAGGGGTGGTGGGGGGACTCTCCGGTACTGGGGGCCTTGGGGTCACTAGAGGATTATATTTCTTTATCATCTGACATGTTTGATCATGTCAGATGAGAAAGAAATCAGCATTATTTGCCATTTTTTTTTTATGTGTACGTCGGTATACGGTGTATACCGGCGATCACATTATCGGGGTCCAAAAAAAACACCCCGATTCATAATCTTGGGGGTCTCAGCTAGCTGAAGGTAGCTGAAACCCCCGAGATTTTTCGTCACTGGGGGACGCTACAAGCTTTTTCCGGCCTGACATCTCAAGACGTCGGAACAGAATAAGTACCCTGTTTTTCCGACGTCTTGAGACGTTAGGCCGTCGCTATGGGGTTAAACCTTGTGAGGGCTTATTTTAGTGTGGTGAGCTGACGTTTCAGTTGATAATATTTTCGGGTAGATACCACATTTTGATCACTTCTTATTGCATTTTTTTTGTAGAGTTACAGAGAAGCAATTCTGGTGTTTAGATTTCTCTTTACACTGTTTACCAATTGGGTTAATTCATTTTATATTTTAATAAATCAGACTTGTCCAGATGTAGTGACACCAAAGAAGCTTATTTTTTAAAAATCTTATTTCTTTATTTGTATTGGAAATGGGGGGGATTCAGATTTGTATATATTGTAAGATGGCCACTGGTGAAATCCTGGAGGGGAGATATGTTTCACTGAGGTTGTCAGCTTCAGTGATGCAAAGCCAAGAATTTGCTCCAGCATCTTAGATGCTGGAAGGGTTAATTGGCCATGATAACGGCCGGGTTTGTGAATAGTTAAAGAGTTGGGTGGGACGGCTGTTCACATATCTCCATCCTAGGGTGTAGACCAGGAGGTAAAATGAAGGTCTGTTGATTCACTCAGTGTCTGTGTATGGAGGTGAGCAGTCCTCCAGAACTGTGTACACACGGAAGGAGCTAAACCTTTTTCTTAAGCAGACAGACCCCGTAGTTGCATGGACTGTTATTAGACTGTTAAGAGCTGTTTGTTTTCTTCAGGCTGGACCAGTTGTGTTATTTTGTTTTATTTTTTTTTGTCATAGTTTATGAAGTGTTAATAAACCAGTTTAAGATTTAAATGGAAACTTAAGCAACAAAATGAGCCAAATCCTTACAATTGGTGGAGAATGCAGGCAAGATTCCCAGTGCACACATGTAACTGCTGGAGACAAGCTGCATGTCCTGGGTGAAGGTGACTATGAGTCTGGAAGCACGGTTGGACCAAATGGAGGAGTTATTCAAGCAACTGGTACACGCTAATGTGACGCCCTGGTCTAGCCAGGTAGTCACAGACATAACACCACACACACACCCTTCCCTGGATAGTTACACCAGTCAACCAAAATCCTTGTTGCCTCCCTCCAGGGTCTGATGTTCACACCAGGTGGGGAGGAGCCAGGCGGTTGGCCCCACCCACCGAGAAGTTCACAGGCCTGGAGGCGGAAAAAAGCAGGAGATTGAGTTTGGAGTTGGAAGTGAAAGGACAGAAACTGCTAGTGTCTGGGTAGGAGCGCAGGCACTGTCAGCAACGTCGGCAGACGGTGGTGGCCGTCTGCAGGAGTTTGTGGATCTCTGCGGAACCGTAGGACCGGGGTCGGGCGGTGGCCCGCTGGTACTGAACCGGGGAGCGGAGTGAAGCTAAGCACAAAGGCAGGGCCATCGGACCCCGACTAGGCTTGGAGCCGCCGACAACGGTCAAATCCGAAAGTGACCAGAACCCCAGGGGTTTCCTAACACCCAAGACCCGACAGAAGGCAACAGTCCACACCGTGAGGATACACAGCCACCGCCACAGGCTAGAGATCCAAGGGCCAGCGCCTGCAGGCAAAACGGGCTCCTTCGGTACCTATACGCCGGGGAGCGGACTACCGTTGGGAAACCATCGGAGTCAACACATTCTACACAGGTGCAGGGAAAGGTGCAGGGACCCGTCCATCTAGCCGTTTGGTTTACCAGAGACTCTGTGTGACTTTAATCTGAATAGTGAGTACACCAGTGCCATCCGGCACCGCGCCGCGCTGCCCCTGCAACCCTGCACCCCAAGTATCCTGCCTCCCCGTATCGCCTCCGGGCCCCGGGATCACCAACCCCTACCCACGGAGGGGGAACCAACATCCTAGCTGCTCCCTGCCATCGCTCCCGGGATCCCCGTCATCAGCAGCGGTGGTGCCCATTATCACCACGACCCGTGGGTGTCGTCACGAACTATCTCCCCAAACAAACCACCCCCTTTTCACTCATGGGTGAGAAGCACTGCTCGAGTCCCCGGATCCGGCCCACCGCTCAAGCCACCGAGCAGCAGAAGCCCCGGACCCGAGCGTAGCAAGCGCGGCCCCTCCGCCCGCGACACTAATATATAGCAACAAGCTCATCTACAGCAGCAAGCCATGCAACAGCAAATGGGAATAAATAAATTGCTGATTCAACAGGTCCAGTAGCAGAGGCAGCAACAACAAGCCTAGCAGCAGCAACAGCAGGCGCTTCATTAGCAAGTGGATCTTCCAGCAGAGGCAGTCCATGGCAGGGCAACCACCGTACTCCCGAGTCTTAAGCGAAGACTCGTATGTCTGGAAGGCAGTAAGGAGAGCCATACAAAAAATGACCCCAGTGGATGATGTTGAAGCATTTTTGACTGTGTTTGAAAGGGTCGCATATCTAACTGGGAGCCACAAAAGGCTTATTATGATCTGGCCTTGCAGGATGCCAAAGAATATAATAAGTTAAAAACTGAAATAAGTGTTATTATATTGGGAAAGAAAAAAAAAAATTCTCTCATCGGGTGACAGAATTTTTTTTTTCTTTTTCTTTCTCATTGCATACTGGTGGAGGTTATCTCTCCCCCTTTTTTGGATCCTGAGGTTATTTTGGAGACAAGATATTGCCCTTTTTTGTTATTATATTGGGGGTAAAACAGGGTTTCAGAAGGTGTTTTCCCATTAGTGGATATCCCCTTCAAGGCCAGACAGCAGCTACTATGACCCTAATTTATCAAGACTGGGGTTGTTCATGCAGAGCTTGATTATGGGGTGTGCTTGAGTCAGAGATGCTGTATTCATTAAAGGGGGTTACCTGGTCTAAATTCACAAGTCTACAGTCACTCTGTGTCACTGAGGACGTATGAATCCTCACATCGCATGCACTGTGTTGTGTGAGGATTTGCTGGTTTCAGATCTGGGAACAGCAGTCACTTGTCTGCGATCATGCGATACGCATACTCCCTGCCAGAATTTAACTAGATGGGTGGGGCCTCGCGCAATACAAGTGTATTGAGTGAGGCTGCGTCCCTCTAGTCGAAATATGGCCATGAGTAGTTGACGCGCCCACTGAGGTCTGGGGGGTTACTCGTCACCGGGCTGGGGCAGGGGGTTGGGGTGTCACAGCGGCCAGGCCCGGTTCCGTGACCCCGGCGGTGTCAATAAAGGATGGAGGGGCTTTTAACAGAGGAGAATAGAGTTTGTAGTCGTGACGTCACCTGTGGTTTGCGGCTAACATAGGAGCCGCCACTGCGGGAGGTATCCTCTGGGGCAGATGGTAGTGCAGCTCAGTTGGTACAGCTCTCCACAGGCAGATCTCAGGCCCCATAGATGTTGGGAGTGGTAGTCTCCTGCTGCCGCGCAGCTAAGACGAGGCGTATGGTGCGGGAAGGATTGGACGACACAGGGGATGCAATCAAAGTTCTTTACTCACTGTAGTATCACCTCTTCTGGAGCGCCGGTCTCCGCTGTCATGGGCTCCAGACGATCCCGGATAGTTCAGAGGTCAGAGCTGGTGCTTCTTTCTGTGCGTCCTTCCTACTTGCACTGTGATGTATGAGTCCCTGCAGCTTGAAGCTAAGCTGGGACCATGGTCCTTCTATTGGCTCCGGTCCTGTCCCGTATGGCAGGCAGCGCGAGTCCGTTACTGGTGCCGCTCTTTTGTCACGACTCCTGGCTCTAGTATGCTGCTGTGCCCCGGGCACTTTGTGTGGGCTAGAAGACTTGAAATCCTCTGCCCAACAGATTCTGCATGTGGGACTTTCAGTACCCACACAGTCTAGGGCTCCGCACCCTGCTCTTTGCACTCGGTCCTTAGGGAGCTATGGCGCAGCTCTCTCCCCAGCGACCATCTTCCTCCATTTCCGTGCCTGTCTGTGTGTTTGTCGCCTTACTCCCCCTTTTATTATGCTCCACCCCCCCGGGTTGCTGTATTGGTGGGCAGGAGGTCCCATATCTCGCGATGGCCACCCTTAGCGCCCTACCCTAACCCAGTCCCAGTGGGAGGGTGACTAACTGTGTGTTGTGTGGATTGTGGTGTTTACCGGCAATGACTTCTTCCGTACCCGGCATGAATACTGCACCTCAGCCGAGGTGCAGTACCCTGTGGAGACTGAAGCCACACTGGCATATCACATACTCTCAGCCACAGGACTGCCATTCCCAGCTCTAAAATCAGAGAATCCTCACAGAGCACAGTGAACAGAGCGCAATGTGAGGATTCATATGTCTACAGTCACAGACAGAGACATAGAAGGACTGCAGACATATGGATTTACACTGGACAACGCCTTTAGGAGGCAAACGCCTCTTATAGAATCCTGGGATGTCTTACAAGTGCTGTGTGTGAACTGGAGTGAGATTTCTGGCATTACATATGATGCAGCTCATCGTGCATTAGGCAAAATGTGGCGTCTTACTCCTGTTCCAAGTCAACATCACCCCCTTTGGTTAATGTAGATGAAACCTGAGTGAAAATGACAAAAGTCACAATGTTTTTACACGATCTCCAGTTGTGCAATCATTTTGTGACTTATTTCTGATATTAAAACACTTTGATGGATTGGTACCTATGTGTATCTGTGCCGCCCCCGTTCCAGCAGCATGCCGCTGCTCAGGTCCGGACCTTCCGGTGGGTGGCTCGAGGGTCTCCGGACCCGGGGGATCCCACGGACACTCCAAATGAAAAGCGTCGGGGGGTGGTGGATGTATATGTATGGGCTGGGCCGTACTAGGTTCATGACGCCACCCACGGTATGTGGTGATATTGGACACCACCGCTGCAGTTACGGGGCACCAGGGGGAGATGTTGTGCAGCAAGTTGTTAACCCCTCCGTGAGCAGGGATGATGGCCCCGGGACCCGTTGGGGTTGGTGGTGCAGGGAGATGGGCGACCGCAGGGTACTGGTGTACTCACTATTAAGAAAACACACGAGTCTCTGGTAAACCAAGGTGATGGTGGTCGGTGCCCGCAGCAGGCTGCGTTCTCGTTCCCCCACCCGGTTGGTGGTCTCTGTCTTTCTCCTGCACCTTTTTTAGAACAGTGGACCGCCTGAGCTTGCAACTTCAGCAGTCCGCTCCCTGCTGGATGTGGCCTAATGAGCCCTTGCCCGCAGACGCTGGCCCGTGGGATCTCTGAGCCCTGGTGGTGGCCTGTTATCCCCCTCGGTGGGCTGTTGCCTTCAACCGGGACTTTGGGTGGGACAGGACCTCTAGAACTGGCCACAATCAGTTAATTAACCAGTTCCAGTCGCTTCTGGACCTAGCTTCAGGGTCTGAGCACCCTCCTGTGTGCTCCGGTTTCCGAGTCGGTTTCCCGGGTTGGTACCGGCAGGCCACTACCCTGTCCCGGTCCACCTCAGTTCCACCGAGCCGTCTTCCCGGCTCCTGCAGACGGAGACCGCCATCTGCCTCCTAGCCAAAGGCACCAGGGCTCCTACCCTGGTACCTGTCAGTTTTCCTTCAGGTCTCAGACACAGGCCTGACCTCCACTCTCCTTGAACTCTACAACTTATCTGAACTGAACTGTTACTTTCCCGCCCCGGGCTGTCTAAACTCCTTGGTGGGCATCTTCCAACCGCCTGGTTCCGCCCCCTGGTGTGTCTATCAAGCACTAAGGGGGGTGACTAGGGTTTTTAAGGTTGGCTGATGTCACCTGTGAGGGAAGGGTGTTGTGTGGGGCCCTATTTGTGACTACCTGGCCCAGCCAGGGCGTCACCTATCTATACTCTAATGTCTCCAAATATTGTTTCATTAAATTACATACAATTCAAGATTTCTTAAAATTGTATAAAACATATAAGCATACACACCCATACATACATTATACAGTATACATGTACACAGCACACATATGCTGGACAACAAATGCCCATTACAGAAACATCATACAGTCACACATCATACATGTACTTAGTACACACATGCTGTATAACAAATGCTCACACACACACCCAACAGATACCTCACATACAGATAACACACACTCTTCTGTGCTGTAGGGAGACTGATGACTACATGCGCAACTCCTCAGCTTCTCCAATTCACAGCAGCACTGTCCCAGCACTTTCCCACCCTCTCCTTCTCTGCCAGGACTGCTGACCGGTGCAGGAGGAGCTGTCACCATGTGGACTGGAGCTGCTTCTCCATCATTCCCTTGGAGCACACAAGTAGTGAGGCTGATCTTGCAGCTTGGTTGCTGGCTCTCCCTCCTTCCCTTCAGAGATGCGCCATGCAAGAGTACTAGAACAATGGCAAATCAGCTCTTCTATTAGTCTGATGTGATGGTATTCATTGGCCAGTACTCTTCTTCTGCATGTCACACCCCTTTGTTGAATTGCTGAACCCAAAGCAGAAAAGTGGCTACAAAAGTTATGATTTTATAAAAAGTGTCCCATTCCCCACCCAACCCAGCATGCAGTGGTACTATGAGCGGGGAACCCCTTATCCTGCTTACATAGGAACACTGCTGCAGGCAACTTATTGCCCATCCCTGTAGTCAGAAAGAGCTCAGCATAAGATGACTAAAGGTCCCGTCACACACAACGAGATCGCTAACGAGGTCGTTGTTGCGTCACTGTTCTGTGACGCAGTAACAATCTTGCCAGCGATCCCGTTATGTGTGACATCTACCAGCGCTCAGGCCCCTGCTGTGAGATCGCTAGTCGTTGCCGATGGGTCCGGACCATTTTCTTCAAAGGTGATGTCCTGCTGGGCAGGACACATCGCTGTGTTTGACACCTAACAATGACCTCCTATACAGGTCTCTCATCGGTATACAGGTCGCTCATCGTTTCTGCATCTTTGGTAAGGTCTGACTGTGTGACATCTCACCAGCGACCTCCCAGCGACTTACCAGCGATCCTTATCAGGTCACATCATTTTTGGGATCGTTGGTAAGTCGTTAAATGTGACGAGGGTTTAAGGGTGGCGACCATCATACTAGGTTTGGTGCACAAGACGGAGAATAAGGAGGCAGGCCAAGCGGCCCATTGGACCAGCAGCCCATTGGGAATCTGCCCAGTCAGATATGAGACATACAGGTATGATTTTTTTCAGCAGTCTATTACCTGTATGCCCATATTAATAGTTTAGGGCAAATGTGGTGACAAATTTCCTTTAAGAGGAAAAATAAAGTACATTCTTCAAAGTCCAAATATTAATCTAATCTTGGATGATTTTCTGTTTCAAGCCCTCAATCAGCTTGTATGGTTGTTGTACAGTCTATATGTTAGTAAAGAGGGCAATACCATTGCACCTTGGCTTTTTGTAACTCCCTTGTCAATTGTGAACTTTACCCGGACTAACAGACGTGATGTTTCTTCAAGGCTCGTCACCCTTAGTCACTCCCAAACACAAATGTATGAGTGATAAATATATTTGACACTTGAACATTCTCATAAGCACTTGAAGGACGTGAGTACATAGAATATATCTAGGGCATTAGATAATTCTGAAATACTCAACTGTACAGCACAAATAAAGAGTGTCATAGAGTTACATGCTACACCCTCACCAACAGAAAATACACACAGCTGTCAGCCTGTAGTCCTCCACCGTCATATACTTCTATAGCTCAAGATAGAGATAGATGGAATATTTAGTTTTAATATTTAGATATACTTTTTCCAGCACGCCCAATAACAATACTTCCAATAAAAATACTTCCATGCTCATTTAATGCATGAGAAACACTCTTATCTATTGGTTATTTCTGACATTGCTACTTATTCCTGGGCTGCAATGGATAAAGTGGAGACCTCTTTTGATATTCTTGAATAACCCCTTTATATTCCCAACATTGGTTGCACTATTATACGGAGAATTAAAAACACTAAATTTATACCTGATAATGTAAGAGGTCATCCTTCATTTAACTCATTAAAAACCTACGGTGTACAGTTTTGTCATAGGTGTCACAATTCCACCATTCACCATCACCATTCACCGTTCAGATCAATGCTTGATACATCCTCAAGTAAGCAAGCCAGTGGAAAACGCCTACGTTTGGGTGATTGTTAAGGTGGTCACTCAGACTTCCAGGTACCTTTTCACTCCTCTCATTAAGTATTGCTAAAAATGGAACTTCTTTTCCTGAACCAGTTGTTATCAGCATTGGCTTATATTGGCTGTGGATCTGCAGCCAAATTCATTGATTCAGGACTGGTTTTCAAATAAGCATTAGGAACAGTTAGGTTCGAAGGACCCATTAAACTCTTTGCCATTGACAGGACACCATTACTCCAGAATCTTCTTCAGCTGGTAACGGTGGAGTTCACACTTAGGCTATTTGCCCACAGGATAATGTACCCACGGATTTTGCCGCGGAAAACCTGCGGATTTATCTGATTTTCTAGATAAATCTGCAGGTTCTAGCAAGTACAGACACTCCCCATGTTATCCTATGGGATTTAGGGAGTGCTGTATCAATGGTGCAGTATGTGCGGCTGCGGAATATGCTGCGGATGTCCCGCAGCCACACGTAACTATCTGCGGAATTCCCGCTCCTCCACTATGGAGATACAGGGCGGGAATTTTGCACGAAATTGGCACTGTTTCCGCAGGTTTACCACAACAACTCCGCAGAAATATCGCAGCAATGGATAGCTGCGAAGTCCAGGGAGCAGCTGCGGTAAAACTGCATACAAACCTTCGGAAAAGTCCGCGTGTACGTTGTCCCGTGGGCACATTGCCTTAAGGCTGCTTTACACGCAGCGACATCGCTAGCAATGTCACTGGTGAAAGCACCCGCCCCCGTCGGTTGTGCGTCACGGGCAAATCGCTGACCGTGGTGCACAACATCGCTAGGACCCGTCACACGGACTTACCTGCCTAGTGACGTCGCTGTGGCCAGCGAACCACCTCCTTTCTAAGGGGGCGGTTCGTGCGCCGTCACAGCGACATCACACGGCAGCCGTCCAATAGAAGCGGAGGGGCGGAGAGCAGCCGAAAGAAAGTGACGCCCACCTCATTGCCGGAGGACGTAGGTAAGGTGTTGTTCCTCGTTCCTGGGGTGTCACACGTAGCGATGTGTGCTGCCTCAGGAACGACGAACAACCTGCGTACTGCAACACCAACGATATTTGGGATTAGAACGACGTGTCAACGATCAATGATTAGGTGACTAATTTTGATCGTTAGCGGTCGTTCGTACGTTTCACATGCAACGACATCGCTAACGAGGCCGGAAGTGCGTCACGAATTCCGTGACCCCAACGACATCTCGTTAGCGCTGTCGTTGCGTGTAAAGCGGCCTTTAGATTGGAATTTTTAACTCTGAGTCCATCTCCTGCTTTGTTTTGAATAATTTACCTGCAAGGTTGATACTTCTATGATTGCTTAATAATCCTGTTATCAATTGGTGTCAGAAGAATATTGTTAAGTGAATCACCAATTGTCATACGAAATTACTTAATTCTTAATTCTGTACAAATTTGCTTTGCTAGCCTGGAGGGTCTCCTGAAGTAACTGAAAGACTTCGAAGATGTGTTCTTGAAAAAAGAAGCAGAGATATTACCTCCCCATCATCCTTATGACTGTGCTATCAATTTTATTCCTAATGCTAAATGACTGAAAGCTCACCTGTACAATTTGTGAGGATCTTAATGTGCCGCCATGAAGGTACATGTAAATTAAAGTTTACAGAAGGGTCATATCTGTCCTTCCTCCTTGCCTGTAGCTGCTGGGATTTTCTTTGTTAAAAAGAAAGATGGAGGTCTTTGTCCTTGCTTCAATTTCCATGAATTAAACAAAATTACGGTTAAGAATAGTTACCCACTTCTATTCATTCCGGACCTTTTTAATTAGCTTCTTGGGGCTCAATGGTTTTCTAAACTAGACCTTAGAGGAGTTTATAATTTTATATGCATTCAGAACGGTGATGACAGGAAAATGGCACTTTTAACGTCTGAAGACCCTTTTGAAAATCTTGTCATGAATTTTTGGTTAACCAATGCACCAGCAATATTTCAAAAATTTAAAATGGCATCTTTTCCGATTGTATTAGAGGGTTCATTGATGATCTATTATTTTTTTTTGCCCAATCTGGATTCACACTATTAATATATCCACTTTGTTTTACAAAAGGTTAGAGACAATTCTTTGTTTACTAAATTAGAGAACGTACTTTTTCTGTTCAGGAAATTTTGTTTTAAGGGTTCATTGTATCAGCTGACAGGTTTAGGATGGATCCTGGAAAGGTGCAGGCCCTAATTGATTGGGTAACCTTATGACCTGAAAGTGTTACATTTTCTTTGATTCACGAATTGCTATAGAAAATTTATTAGAGGTTTTTCTCAGATTATTAAACCTCCTACTGATCTCACATGTAAGTAGATGGATCTTAAAGTTTGCTTGCTGGATGCGGTTGGGGCCTTTAATAAATTATAAGTGTTTCATGTCCACAACAGTTTTAATGCAATCCGATCTGCAGAAACCGTTCATTGAGGATGTGGATGCCTCTGAGGTCGGGGTGGGGACTGTATTATCCAAAACTCAGACTAACTTGTGGCCATAAAAAAACTGAGCTGTAACAAATGTTCAATAAACATGCAACATTACAAGCATGTGAATTGCAGCCTCAAGACTAGAAAAAAACCAAGGAGAAAAATTGTAGGAAAAATACCCTGACTATAAATAAATAAATTGCAAGTGCTTAATAACAGGGTACTTAGTATATACATTTTTGCAAAAAGGTAAGAAGCTGTCTCACCTCGTCACGGTGTACACATCTGAGACAGTCCCTAACCTACTAAAGTTAAAAACATATTCTGTACCTGACTTGTGTCATGTCCAAACTTCAATATGAATGGTAAAGTGGTCAGCTGGGTCCCAGATTAAATACACAGCAAAAAGTGAGAAGCAGGTAATTGTTCAGCCTCAGTATCAGGAGGGCTGCACCCCCAACTTGCATTAATTGATTAATTCATTAATTAATTTTTAATTGAGGAGTGCAATGGGGGCAGGTCTTTGTGGGTCAGGTCCTCGGCGTTTATTCCTCCTCCGGTGTCTTCCTCGCTTGCCCCCTTTTCTTTATTTGAATATCACGCTGTGCCATAATTGCTATTATTGGTGACGCGTGCGCATTGCCACAGTGATTCTGTTTTCATTAAAATGGCATTGAAGTCCACGCATGCGCATACCACGATCTTTGGTGCCATTTTATTGAAGAAACTGCGGTGAAGACTATGAGCGTCAGGGGCAGGTGTGCAGATATATATTAGAAAAAAAAATCTGCGCATACTTTTGGGTGTTTTTTTCTTTTCACTTACTGGGTCAGTAAAGGGGTGTCTGATAGACACCTCTCTATTACTAACATCAGGGCTTGATTCCAGCAGTGTTTTTGGGCAATTCACAGCTGACATGAACCGCATAAAACATTACCCCAACTGGCACCGCACCAGGGAAATTGGGAAGAGCCAAGGTGATGTACCAGAATTGGAGCATCTAATGCAGGGGTCAGGAACCTTTTTGGCTAAGAGAGCCGTAAACGCCACATATTTTGAAATATAATTCCGCGAGAGCCGTACAATATGTTTAAAGGGCCATTGACAGATCAATCGCTCCAATGTTCACTTAGTACAGCAAGGAATGCTCCTCCCTGCTGTATAAAGCCACAACTGGACTGAAACAATGGTAATTAGCAGTAAAAAAATCAAATAAATAACTTACATTGTGAACTTGCGATGCATGACATCAGTCCAGCAGTCTGGCTTCTTCTTTTTCCTGCGCATGACTGGAAGCTGGCATTCTTCCCACCTGATGTTGAGAGAATGCCAGCTTTGAGGCATTCGCAGAAGAAAGAAGCTGGAATATTGGACATGTCACACAACGCATTGTCAGTTATGTCAATTATCTATTTTATTATTTTACAGCGAATTATTGTTTAGGTCCAGCGGTGGCTTAGTGCAGCAGAGAGGAACACTCCTTTGTGTACTAAGTGACCGCTGGAGCAATTGTATCTGTCAGTGGCCCAGACACCCTGCTTCCCATACAGCCTGCACCCCCCATATCACACACACACACTGCTCCCCATACAGCCTGCACCCCCCATATCCCACACACACACTGCTCCCCATACAGCCTGCACCCCCCAGATCTCACACACTACACCCCCATATGTCACATACCCTGCTTCCCATACAGCCTGCACCCCCCATATCACACACACACACTGCTCCCCATACAGCCTGCACCCCCCATATCACACACACACACACTGCTCCCCATACAGCCTGCACCCCCCATATCCCACACACTACACCCCCATATGTCGCATACCCTGCTCCCCATACAGCCTGCACCCCCATATCACACACACTACACCCCCATATCTCACACACCCTGCTTCCCATACAGCGTACACCCCCATATCTCTCACACCCTGCTTCCCATACAGCCTGCACCCCCCATATCTCACACACACACACACACACACACACACACTGCTCCCCATACGGCCTGCACCCCCCATATCCCACACACACACACACACACTGCTTCCCATACAGCCTGCACCCCCCAGGTCTCACACACTACACCCCCATATGTCACATACCCTGCTTCCCATACAGCCTGCACCCCCCATATCACACACAATACACCCCCATATCTCACACACCCTGCTCACATATCTCACCCTGCCTGTACCCCAACTTACCCCTCTCAAACACTCTGCACCCCTTCACATGCTTCTGTCACAGTCTGCAGCTCTCATATGCCCCTCACCCTGCAGCCCCCCTCACCCTCATGTCCCCTCTTTTCTTATTACCAGTCATGTGTCCAAATCTCCTTCAGGATTCAGTTCTCTTGCTTTCTGCCCGGCATCCTGTGTCTCCTCCCACACAGTCACATGGGCGTGACATCATCGCAGGTCCTGCAGGATGGAGATTCCGTCTGCTGTGCAGGTCAGGAGCACTCCTGCAGCTCAGACATGGCTGGTGGCCTCTCCAGGTCAGGGGCCCCTCTACTGACACTGGGCTCCCCTGACTCACAGTTCGGCCACTACACAGCGGCACTACACATAGACGCAGAGCGGCGGCCGGGCCCCTATGTATACTAGTGCCGCTGTGTAGTGGCCGGCCTGTGAGTCAGGGGAGCCCAGTGTCAGTAGAGGGGCGGCTCACTTCTCGTTCCCCCGCTGATCCGGTCTCCTCGGCGCATCGTCCATTGCTGTCGCTCGCTGACCTCTCAGCAGGCGCGCAGTGATGACGTCACCGCGCTCGCTGCAGAGCTGTCAGAAGAACGCCGACAGTCACAGCGGGGAGAATGATAAGAGAGAGCGCCGCTCACTCTCTCATCATTGCTCTCAATTGTGCTGGCGCCGGCCCTGATCCTTCCCATAGACAGGTAGGAGCCCTGTCTGCGAGCCAGATACGGACATCAAAAGAGCCATATCTGGCTCGCGAGCCATAGGTTCCCGACCCCTGATCTAATGTTATGTGCCACTTTTGGGGTGGCTGCGGGCTGGTATTTTTAGAATGAATAACCATGGACTTTCCAAGCTTGATAATATCAGCTCAAAGTTGTCTGCTTTACCTTTGCTGGTTATCAAACATTGGGGGAACTCCATGTCGGTTTCTCATTTATATAATTAATCATAAAAAGTTGTTGAATAAGCTGCAAAGAGTGCAGATTTATTATAGGTCAGGTTTGTCTGTCTATATCTATATATATCTATATATATATATATATATATATATACAGTGCTGGCCAAAAGTATTGGCACCCCTGCAATTCTGTCAGATAATACTCAGTTTCTTCTTGAAAATGATTGCAATCACAAATTATTTGGTATTATTATCTTCATTTAATTTGTCTTCAATGAAAAATAAAAAATAATAATTTGTCATAAAGCCAAATTGGATATAATTCTACACCAAACATAAAAAAGGGGGTGGACAAAAGTATTGGCACTGTTTGAAAAATCATGTGATGCTTCTGTAATTTGTGTAATTAACAGCACCTGTAACTTACCTGTGGCACCTAACAGGTGTTGGCAATAACTAAATCACACTTGCAGCCTGTTGACATGGATTAAAGTTGACTCAACCTCTGTCCTGTGTCCTTGTGTGTACCACATGAGCATGGAGAAAAGAAAAGACCAAAGAACTGTCTGAGGACTTGAGAATCCAAATTGTGAGGAAGCATGAGCAATCTCAAGGCTACAAGTCCATTTCCAAAGACCTGAAAGTTCCTGTGTCTACGGTGTGCAGTGTCATCAAGAAGTTTAAAGCCCATGGCACTGTGGCTAACCTCCCTAGATGTGGAAGGAAAAGAAAAATTGACATGAGATTTCAACGCAAGATAGTTGGGATGGTGGATAAAGAACCTCGACTAACATAAAAACAAGTTCAAGCTGCCCTGCAGTCCGAGGGTACAACAGTGTCAACCCGTACTATCCGTCGGCGTCTCAATGAAAAGGGACTGTATGGTAGGATACCCAGGAAGACCCCGCATCTTACCCCGAAACATAAAAAAGCCAGGCTGGAGTTTGCCAAAACTTACATGAGAAAGCCTAAAATGTTTTGGAAGAATGTTCTCTGGTCAGATGAGACAAAAGTAGAGCTTTTTGGGAAAAGCCATCAACATGGAGTTTGCAGGAAAAAAAAAGAGGCATTCAAAGAAAAGAACACGGTCCCTACAGTCAAATATGGCGGAGGTTCCCTGATGTTTTGGGGTTGCTTTGCTGCCTCTGGCACTGGACTGCTTGACCGTGTGCATGGCATTATGAAGTCTGAAGACTACCAACAAATTTTCCAGCATAATGTAGGGCCCAGTGTGAGAAAGCTGGGTCTCCTTCAGAGGTCATGGGTCTTCCAGCAGGACAATGACCCAAAACACACTTCAAAAAGCACTAGAAAATGGTTTGATAGAAAGAATTGGAGACTACTAAAGTGGCCAGCAATGAGTCCAGACCTGAATCCCATAGAACACCTGTGGAGAGATCTCAAAATGGCAGTTTGGAGAAGGCACCCTTCAAATCTCAGGGACCTGGAGCAGTTTGCCAAAGAAGAATGGTCTAAAATTTCAGCAGAGCATTGTAAGAAACTCATTGATGGTTACTGGAAGCGGTTGTTCGCAGTTATTTTGGCTAAATGTTGTGCAACCAAGTATTAGGCTAAGGGTGCCAATATTTTTGTCTGGCCCATTTTTGGATTTTTGTGTGAAATGATCAATGATTTGATTTTTGTTTTATTCTCTTTTGGGTTTTTTCATTGCAAGCAAAATAAATTAAAATAATAATACCAAAGAATTTGTGATTGCAATAATTTTCAAGAAGAAACTGAGTATTATCTGACAGAATTGCAGGGGTGCCAATACTTTTGGCCAGCACTGTATATATATATATATATATATATATATATATATATATATATATATATATATGTATATATATATATATATATATATATATATATATGTATGTGTATATATATATATATATATATATATCTTTATTATCTATCTCTATATAAAAAAAACACAAGCAAAAAAACGCAGTAAATCCACAATTATTTTGTTACCTGCATTTTTATAGTGTTTTTGACAGTCAGCCATTGAAGTCAGAGGGGGAAAAAACACTTCAAAAACACAAAGAATTGCCATGCTGCAGATTATTTTCTGCACCAAATCGGAAGGAAAAAATACTCAACATGTGCACTGCACTTCAGGATTCTCACTGACTTTGCTGGCATCAGGATAACCCTTTAGGTTTTGTGAGAAATCTACACTCAAAAAATACGTAAAAAAGTGGCAAAAACCTGTCATCCACTCTAAAAAAAACCCCAGCTCAAATCCATCTTGCTCAGACAAGCTGGACAGTTAACTCACTTTCGTATCATGTGAAACAGTCTATTATGCCCTATGTAAAGAGAAAGGTGGAGGAAGAGGACCGAGCAGGAAGAAGAAACAGGCTGAGGGACACACAGAACCAGCTTGATTCACATCTAGACAAGCGCACTACAATACTTTGATCTGTCCTGCTCAGGGCAGATCAAAGTGCGCCTGCGCAAGACCTCAATACCGGCGAGTGTGCATGACGTAGGATGCGTCATGCACCCAGGCTTCAGAACAAGGAGGACAAGGATGGCCAAAAGAGGAGGCGCCGGTACCGGAGAACAGATACCCATTTGACCCATCTGCACCGCACTGCCCCTTAGGTGAGTATTATAAAGTGGGGTTTTTTACGTTCTACACAATGGTCTGGCCTCTTATATACAGCATGTTAGAATGCTGTCTATAAGAGCCCACTGGTGGTGGCCACAGCTTATAGTCACCAAATCTGGTCACAGGTTCCCTTTAAGAGCTACCCCTTGCAGAGGCATGAAATGGTCAGAATTTATGTTATTCTTCATGTACACACATAGGACAGTTTATTCTGAAAAGTTATTTGAACGGTTATTCTCTAAAAATATATTTGCACTGTCTGACAATGGATCACCATCTGAGGCTTTTCCTGGCCAACTTCACACTCCATGATATAAAGATCATGAGTAAATACTAGTGCCATGGCGCCATCTTTTGTCCGTATAACAAAACTGCAGCACTTCAAAAACAAGTCAACAGTCTTCACCAAGGAACAAGACCACCACTAGGAATTTCAGGGCCCCATACTGGCAACATTTTTGGGCCCCCTTGAGACTCCACCCAGGCTCCACCCCAGTTCTGCCTCCACCCCTCAAACCTTCCACACTCTCACCACCATTCTTGGAAAAATACATGTGTGTGTGTGTGCGTGTGCGTGTGTGTGTGTGTTCATGTATATATGTATGTATGTATGTATATATAAATGTACAAATACATATACACACACACACACACACACACACACACACAGTCATGGTCAAAAGTGTTAGCATCCTTGAAGTTGTTCTAGAAAATGAAGCATTTCCCTTAGAAAATTAATAATACACCCCCTACACCTCCTCTCACCATAATATAACCTCTACACCGCCCCTCTCCATAATATCTCTCCCACACTGCCCCTATGTATAATATTCCCCCACCACACACACTGCCCCTCAGTGTACCCCTACACGATGCCCTGTGTATAATATCCCCACATACAATGCCCCTCTGTATAATATTCCTCACACACTGCCCCATGTATAATATCCCCACACACACACTACCCCTCAGTAGAATATACCCACACAATTCCCCTGTGTATAATATTCACACACACTGTGCCTCTGCATAATATCCCCCCATACACTGCTCATCTATATAATATCCCCCCACACAATGCCTCTCTGCATAATATCCACACACACACTGCTCCTCTGTATAATATCCCCCCACACACACTGCTCCTCCGTATAATATCCCCACACACTGCTCTTCAGTAAAATATCCCACACACACACTGCTCCTCAGTATAATATCCCCCCACACACTGTTTCTCTGTATAATATCCCACACACACACAATGCCTCTCTGCATAATATCCCCACACACACTGCTCCTCTGTATAATATCCCCACACACACACTTCTCCGTATAATATCCCCACACACACTGCTCCTCCGTATAATATCCCCCCCACACACACACTGATCTTCAGTATAATATCTCCCCACACACAATGCTCCTCAGTATGATATCTCCCCACACACTGCTCCTTTGTATAACATCCTCCCCACACACTTATCCTCTGTATAATATTCTCCCCAAACACACTACTCCTCTGTATAATATCCCCACACACACACACACTGCTAATCTGTATAATATCCACACACATACACTGCTCCTCTGTAAATCCACACACACACACTACCCATCTGTATAATTTCCCACAAACACCGCTCCTCTGTGTAACATCCCCCACACACACTGCCCCTCTGTATAATATCTCCCACACTGCAACTCAGTATATCCTCACACACACAATGACCCTCTTTGTAATATCCCTCATGTACGCTGTCCCTTTGTACACTATCCCCACACAAGCTGCCCCTCTTTATATATATATTCTCACACACACTGCTCTTCTGTATATCGCCCCACACACTACCCCTCTGTATACTATCCCCCCACACACATTGCCTCTCTGTATAATATCCTCCTTGGATATATGTCCACATCCTGGTATATATGTCTGCATACTGGACCCTTCCTGGTATGTATGTCCCCATCCTGGTTTATTGTCTCCTTCCTAGCATAAATGTCCTCCTCCAGGTATATATGTCCCCATCCAGGGACCCTCCTAGTATATATGTCCCCATCCCAGTTTATTTGTCCTTATCTTGGTATATATGTCCCATCCTCGGCACCTCCTGGTATGTATGTATATCCCACTCCTGGGCACATTCTGGTTTCTGTCCCCTTCCTGGTATATATGTCCTCCTCATGGTATATATGTTCTCATCCTGGTTTATTTTGTCCCCTTCCTAGTATATATAGCCCCTACTGATGTATATATATCCCACTCCTGAGAACATTCTGGTATATATGCCCCCATACTGTTTTTTGTCTCCTTCCTGGTATATATCTCCTTCTTCTTGTATATAGTTCCCTTTCCTCGGCCTCTCCTCGTATATTTGTCAGTGGGTGCCCCCACCACCCGGGGCTGCAGTCAACAGGCGCCCCCACCACCTGGGGCTGCAGTCAGCGGGTGCCCCCATCACCCGGGGCTTTAGTTAGCTGGTGCACCCACCACACGGGGCTGCAGTCAGCTGGCGCACCCACCACCCAGGGCTGCAGTTAGCTGGCACACCTACCCCCCGGCGCTGCAATTAGCTGTCGCACCTACCCCCAGGGCTGCAGTCAGCTGGCCCACCCACAACTCGGGTCTGCAGTCAGAGGGCGCACCCACCACCCGGCGTAAGTCAGCGGGTGCACCCACCACCCGGGGCTGCAATCAGTTGGCGCACCCTGCACCCGGGGCTGCAGTCAGCTGGCGCACCCACCACCTGGGGTCACTCAGCGGGCACACCCTGCACCCGGGGCTGCAGTCAGCTGGCGCACCCACCACCCGGGGTCAGTCAGCGGGCATCCACCACCCGGGGCTGCACTCAGCGGGTGCCCCCCGCCACCCAGAGCTGGAACCAGTGGCCCCCACCACCGAAGGCTGGAGTCAGCGGGCGCCCCCACAACCCGGGGCTGGAGTCAGCGGGCACCCACCACCCGGGGCTGGAGTCAGTGGGCACCCACCATCCGGGGCTGCACTCAGCAGGTGCCCCCACCACTTGGGGCTGCAGCCAGCGGCCCCCCACCACCCTGGGCTGGAGTCAGCAGGTGCCCCCACCACCTGGGGCTGCACTCAGCGGGCACCCCCACCACCCAGGCTGGAGTCAGCAGGCGCCCCCACCACCCTGGGCTGCACTCAGCGGGTGCGCCACCACCCGGCTTGGACCCAGCGGCCCCCCACCACCCAGGGCTGGAGTTAGCGGTCCCCCACCACCTGGGGTTGGAGTCAGCGGGACCCCCACCACCCCCGGCGATCTTCAGCTGATAGAGCGCCTACCTCTCCCCACTAGATACCACATCTTTGCCAGCTCCGCGTTGCCCACAGCACTGTTATGAGGTGCAGAGTGATGATCTCATCACGCTGTGCCTCGGGATGATGCGCCACCTCCCTGCTCTGCTCCACTCACAGTGCCTCCTACCACATGGCTAATTTGCAAGCGATGCCCTAGAAGGGCTTCGCATGCACCTTAGTCATGTGCAGTAATGGCTGAAGCGACACCGCCGGGCCCCTCTGCTGCGGCTGTGACTGGGGCTCAGTGAAGATGGTGGACCTGGCTGGCCAGGGGCTACATAACGCTAATTAACCTGGGCCTGGCTGGGCCCCCCTCTCTTCAACGGGCCCAGTACACAAGTCACAGTAGTAATGCCCTGATGGTGGCCCTGCCAAGGAATATAGAATAAGTTTACTGCAATAGATGTTCAATGATTCCTCCAAGACATTTTTATCGATCTTTCGGTTATGGAATACATAACTCTTAATAAGAGAATTTATTTGCCCTCACTACGGAAAATCATTAATGGCTAAAATGTCTACATTTAAGCAAAGTGATACACAATAGCAAGGTTTCTAGATTACAAAAAGGGGATAATAGTTGACAAAAAAGTTGAGGGACAGGTAGGTAATGCTGTAAAATAAAATAAGCAATACTAACCTATAGCTCCTCCTCCCTTCCCTGACGGTCTTATTTACAGGGCTGCAGCGATGGCGTCTTACATGTGACCGCAGCAGCCAACTACTGGTCTCAACTGTCTTGTGCTATCAACCTCAACATTACCATTGAGCTCAGTCATTGGCTGCAGTGGTCAGATGGTATACAGAAAATGTAACTGCTACTGCCCTGCCGGCAATGACTGTCAGCATTGGAATAGCTTCCATGGGAACATATTGTTTGTTTGTTTGTTTTTTCTAACCATTTCCCGACATGATCCAGACAGGTCAGATGCCAGTTGTGTTATACAGTTGGCATCTGCCTGTAACAACAGAATTCAGAGCTAGTTCTGTCTGCTGCTGTTAATCTCTGGATGTAACATTAAAGTACAGCATATTTCCATCACAAACCACTTGCCCTGCCAGGCGATTGTAAATAAGTGGCACAGGGGGCGCTATAGTTGTGGTCAGGGTGCTGTGCGACCCCCAGGAACCTGCTACAGACAAATAACCAGACCCGTGAACGTTTGGGCTTCGTCCGCTTACTTGCCACTTCGGGGCAAATGCGCCTCCTCTTTCTTCTGCAGTTTTGGTACAAACAGGAGGTGGCACAGGCAGTTTCTCTTTTACTATTACTTTCAGTTTCGTTTCTCTTTCTCAGTTAAGAAATAATGAGTATAATAAAGAGTCTGAACTGGGTGCAAAAAACCTAAAAAATATCTACACTATATGGAGAGAAGGTATGCACACCAGTGACTATGTAAGGGGAATATATGAAAATATGAGGCAGGAAATAGATGGGAAGGAGGTGACGTGAGGTCAGCAGCACCGCGCTTGCGCAGAACGAAGGACGCCAAGGGGGAAAACGCGGTCCCGCGATTATGGGCGGTTGCTTGGTAATAAACATCACAGCACCGCCCATAATCTAAAGCCTGCGCACACGTCACCAGTGGTAACACTGGGCACAGTGCTCATCCACGAGAGATAGGCACTGGGCATGCGCAGGGACCTGTGGAGCACTGGGCGGCGTCCACAGCTATGGAAATCAGCGATGGGGGACGGCCTAAAGCGGCAGGAGGCAGACTAATGGCCATCAGGCAGCCCGCCCCCGTGTCACATTTACAGAATCTGAATACATAAAGGTACCACTTTATAAACTCTTTATTTTCGTCAGAAAGGGGGCACAATAATAACAGGGACCTTTCTAGAATGCAGCCCAGGAGCTGCAGAGGGGGAATCTTTTAGGTTTTGGGCGAAATTTCTGCTGACAGTTTCCCTTTAAGAAATAATGTCTGGAACACCAATTCTGAGTCTGAACTGGGTGCAAAAAACCTAAAAAAATCTACACTATATGGAGAGAATGCATGCACACCAGTGACTATGTAAGGGGATTATATGAAAAGCAGAAACTGTTGTTGTGTGAATACTGACATGAAAAATCCAATAGCTATATGTAAGAATGAAAATATGAAAATGGAACCTGCATTACTGCCATGAACATATGAATAAAGAGAAATTTAGCTATTGAATTGATCAATGCAATAGAGCCCCAACACTACGCCAAAGTATTTCTCTATGTTAGGGTCCCTAGCTAGTGTATGTCCTCTCATGCAGTTTCTCTTCCTGACAGTCTTGGTTCTCTCAGGCTGTACTCCGTTAAAAGTTGTCTATTCTCACTCCATCACACACTGATAGTTTCAGTCGCTCTAGTCCTGGTGCCTGATGGGTTCTGCAAATCTCCGTCGCCCAGCAGGCAGTTGAAAACTAACCTGCTCATAGGGGGATCAGTCCACCGACTACACCACGCACCCTGTCCCTTAGGCAGCCATCTCTTCACTCTCGAACCTCCCCTCTCTCCCAGGGACCTCGTTCCCCAGACTCCTCCGAGGGGTAAAACCCATATTTAATCCCTGGTGCACTTGCTGTGACAATGCAGCCAAGAAACCTGACTGTAGTGCCCCTGAGTGTCGGGTGCCACAGGGTACTACATCTAACCCCAGATTCCTGGAAGATCAGTGCCGGTAAACACCACAACACACACAAATCCACACCCTTTTCCTCAGACTGGGCAACAGGCTAGAGATGGAACTGATGGATGGCCATCTATTGGTTGGGACTCATCCAATTCACTAGTCAGAAACCTGGGAGGAGGAGGGGATAGTCAGTGGAGTGATGGGAGACGGACATCTTGTCAGACAGAATTCAGATGTGAAGTCGGTTAGACGTGAAGTCAGTAAAGGCTGCTTTACACACAACAATATCGCTAGCGATCTCGTTAGCGATGTGACACGCCCAGATCGTTGTTACAATTTGCCGAGATTGGTCATAGGTCGTTTTGTAGCGGTCACACGTACACATCTCACAAACGACGCTACATCGTTCAGAGATATATTGTTTGACCAAGGCGGTCGTGTGGATGTTGTTCGTCATTGGCAGGGTGTCAACAGTAGCAATATGTCTGCTGCGTTCCAAACGACAAACAATATTTTGAAACTGAACGACGTGTCAACGATCAACGATTTTCAACCTATTTGCGATAGTTCGGAGTCGCACATAGGTGTCACATGCTATGACGTCGCTAACGATGACGGAAGTGCGTCACGAAAACCGTGACCCCGACAACATATCGTCAGATAAATTGTAGCGTGTAAAGCGGCCTTAAGACGTCAAGTCAAAAGTCAGTACACAGACGGAGAATGTAAAGTGACTGACTGAGTAAAAAGGAGTACAGTTGCCAGGGAGAGTACGGTGCGAGTACTCACTGGATTGAGCACCGGCGGTGTACAGAGTCCTAGTTCAGGAGGACGCTACAAGCTCACCTGATAAAATCTGCCCGGGAGAGGACCATCCAGAACCTCACCGACGTTAGTGTCCGGGGCACAGCAGCAAAGAGGTAATCTGGGAACGGGGACAGGTGTCCGACCAAGAGAGGTTCAAGCTGCCTGCCATACAGAAAAAGACTGTGACACAGGAGGGGACCCCAAACGCTTCAGACCACGGGGACTTACCAACTACAGATGGGTGCATGGAAGTAAAGCTCAACAGATCACTACACCGGCACTGAAACAAAGGAAATACCGGATTGGTAGAGACCAGCAACTGCCGGGTTGCAGCCACTCCAAACCAGTGAGTAAATCACAAGTTAAACCGCAGCCCCTGTGTTGCCTGAATTCTTGTTACACGTCTGCATCAACAGACCACAAGCTGCATTATCCTCCCCTGGGGCCTGGCTCTACTTGTGGAGAGCCATACTATCCAAGCTGCTCAATACCACCAGCCCAAGCAGTGAGAGACTTTGCAGCGGCGACTTTACCCATATAGCTGCATACTGCAAGTGGCGTCACGAAAAACACTTTATTTTTCCATTGTACAAATCCCCTTTTTAAGCGACCCCCAGGGTCATGGAATCGGGCAACTGCCACCTGTGATATGTCCCAGTGAGTACAAGGCCCGGGACAGAGTACCCCAAAGCCCTGCGGTGCGTCACGACCATACTGCATTTCACCAGCACTACCATCTACCAACTTTTCATCCTGCTATCTGTGAACCCTCTGCTTCTAAACATTTCTTTTACAAGGCATATAGTATACATTACGTCCGATCCCATGCTATACCCTTTTCCGGCCAATTACAACTATTAGGAACATTGCTGTTGGTGTAATGCAATGCAAGGGATCGCCTGATCACAGCTTCAAGTCCCCTGAGGGGACTATTAAATCGATTAAAAAAAAAAAGTTTTAAAACATATTAACCCCTTCACGACCGGCTGATCTTGCACCTTCCCTTTTTTTTCGCCATTCTTCTACTGAGAGACGTAACTTTTTTATTTTTCAGTCAATATGGTCCTGTGACCCTGTACTACTATGACAACCACCGGAAGTCACGTGATCACGTCACGTGACTTCCGTTATTGGGTGGTAAGTAAACATTTACCGTGATCGCGATTATAATGGCGTTGTCACTTATTGACAGCATCAGTTAAAGGGTTAAACGGCACGGGTGGATAACAATTCCGCTCGTGCCTAGCAGGCACACGTCAGCTATACAAATCAGCTGAGAAGTGCACCAATCTTCCTCTGCTGCTGGAAACAACAGTGGGAGATTAACCCTATGACCGCTAGGACGTAATTTTACCGCCAGCGGTCATTAAGGGGTTAAAGAAATAAAAAACCCACAAAAGTTCAGATCACCCCCTTTGCCCATGAAAATAAAACAATTAAAAAAAACACACATTCAGAAATATCCGATCTATCAAAATATAAAATAAATGAATTTGATCAGTAAACATTGTAACGATAAAAAATCAAAATGCCAAAATTACGTTTATTGGTCGCTGCAACACTGTAATAAAATGCAATAAAAGGAGATCAAAACATTGCATCTAACCCAAAATTGGTATCTGCGTACTCCAGCTGACCTGGGGAATCATTTTGTCAGGTCTGTTTTTCCATATATTGAACATGGTAAATAAAAATCCCAAAAAACAGTGTGGAATTGTAATTTCACCCTACTTGGAATTTTTTTTCCGTTATCCAGTACAATCTGTAGCAGACAGTATGCTGTCATTCAAAAGCACAACTCGGCCCACAAAAAATGAAGCCCTCTTATGGCTAAAAAAAATATAACAGTTATGGCTCTTGAAAGAGGGGGGTGAAAAAACTAAGACGAAGAACGGAAAATCGTTCAAGGGAGAACAGGCTGTAACCATCATTTTAATTTTTATTTCATTAATCAAAAGTGCACATGAAAATAAGCAACTTATATATTATCAGACACATCTGCTTCTTTCTCTGACAGAATTGATCAGTCATTATCACAATTCTCAATTCTGAGGTAGTCTGTATTCAGTGATGACTTTCCCATTACTGAGATAGGAGATTGCAGTTGGTGCTCATGAGATTCTATGATGATGGGAGGAGGGAGGAGCTAGAGGCAGAGGCGGGAGCTCAAGGCAGAGGCCAAGGCATGAACTAGAGGCAGAATGAGGAGCTACAGGAAGAGGGAGGTGCTAGATGCAGAGCTCCACCCCCTCCTTCTTCTATCTACATAGAGTCTCATCATTAATAACTGCTATCTCCTATCTCAGTAATGGGAAAGTCTTCACTGAATAAAGATTAATTCTGGTAGAGAAAGAAACAAATTTGTCTTATAAGATATATTACAAGGTTGTTTATTTATGACAAAATGGGGCCATTACAAAATCTGAGAAGTCTATTCCAGAGATTCACCAGACCTCTGATCCTACATGGATATTGGGACAATAAAACTCTCACACCACTAATCAAAGCTAATTAAGGATTTACTTTCTAAGCTCAGTGTTTGTTTATTTAAATGTCTTTTATTATGCCATCCCTCTGCTCTGTTTGTGCATATAATATAATTGTGTTTCTTCAGATATTTTGTCATACCATGCCTGATGAAGGGACCTGAGATGTCTCGAAAGCTTGCTTTATAACATCACTTTATTTTATGTTAGTTAGCCATTAAAAGGTATCACAAGATTATAATTTTGTTCCTCTCACTGAGAACATTCAATAATTTTTCAAATGGCTAACACGGTACCAAAACCTTTTCACTTGTAACAATAAACACTAGTGACATGCATGCCTGGCCTCACACTGCCTGCACCATGTGTTACAGAGGATGCGGTATGTTATGAATCATGAGCTGTACCAAGCCTTCACCATACTTTTTTCTTTCCATCATTCTGGTAGAGTTTGATCTTGGTTTCATCTATCCAAAGAATGTTCTTCCAGTACTGGGTTGGGTTTTTAATTTTTTTTTTTAGCAAAGTCCAATCTAGCCTCGTTATTCTTGAGGCTTACGAGTGGCTTGCACCGTACAGTGAACCCTCTATATTTTCTTTCATGCCGTGTTCTCTTTATGGTAGATTTGGTGGATATTGATACGCCTACATCCTGGAGAGAGTTGTTCACTTAGTTGGATGTTGTGAAACGGTTTCTCTTCACCATGGTAATTATTCTGCGATCATCCACCACTGTCGTCTTCCATGGGCGTCCAGGTCTTTTTGCATTGTTGACGTCACCTGTGCTTACTTTCTGTCTCAGGATTGCACCAAACTGTAGATTTAGCCACCCCTAATATTGTAGCAATTTCTCAGATTTTTTTTTCTGTTTACGCAGATGAAGGATGGCTAGTTTCACCTGCATGGAGAGCTCCTCTGACGCATGTTTGCTTCTCAGCAGAAACTTCAAAATGTAAGCACCACACCTTGAATCAACTCCAGGCCTTTTATGTGCATAATTAAGAATGAAATAAAGGAATTGTCGACATCTGCCAATCAAACAGCCTTTGGCCGGTGTCACAAGCTACGATATATCGGGCGATATGTCGTCGGGGTCACGGATTCCGTGACGCACATCTGGCATCGTTAGACATATCGTAGCGTGTGACAGCTACGAACGACTGTGAACGAGCAAAAATACTCACCTTATCGTTGCTCGTTGACACATCGTTCATTTTCAAAGTGTCGGTCCTCCTTCTGTGATCCGGTTGTTCATCGTTCCCGAGGCAGCACACATCGCTTCGTGTGACACCCCGGGAATGATGAACTTCAGCTGACCTGCGGCCGCCGGCAATGCGGAAGGAAGGAGGTGGGCGGGATGTTACGTCCCGCTCATCTCCGCCCCTCCGCTTCTATTGGCCGGCCGGTGTGATGTTGCTGTGACGCCGAACATCCCTCCCCCTTCAGGAAGAGGATGTTCACCGCCCACAGAGAGGTCATCCGGGAGGTAAGTGCGTGTGACAGGGGGTTAACGACTTTGTGCGCCACGGGCAACTAATTGCCCGTGACGCACAAACGACGGGGGGCGGGTACGATCGCTCGTGCGATCGCACGATAGATCGTCCCGTGTGACGCCGGCCTTTGGGTCACTTGTCCAATTACTTTTGGGCCCTTTAAAACCATGGTGGCACATATATAGAGCTGAAACTCCTTGACCCTTCAGCAGATTTTAATGTGGATAGCCTCAAATGAAAGCTAAAAGTCAGGACTTTATGTCCATGTCCATTATATACCTATAACTTGAATATATTTCAGTAAACAGGTAAAAAAAAAAATTGTGTCAGTGTCCAAATATACATGGACCTAACTGTAGCTAATCAGGAGACCTACACTACATTTCTAATTTACGTTATTTGCTGATATTATTATTACACCTACAACATATTTGGTTAGGATCTTGGAGTTGGAAATACCCCTTTAAGTAAATATTTTTAAAACATTTGTCATAATAAACTTTTGTTCATTGACTCTTTGTAAAAGTAAACTACATCAATCATTGCACATAATATTTATATCTACATCCATGCTGCCTACTTCTTAGATACCTTACAACTATACCAAGATTTGTCACTTCAAATTGTTTTGTTTGTTTTTTTTTGCAACATTGGGATATATCCACAAAGGATGTACCGTATTTTTCAGACTATAAGACGCACCGGACCATAAGATGCACCCTGGTTTTAGAGGAGGAAAATAGGAAAATAACATTTTAAGCAAAAAATGTGGTCATGACACACTGTTATAGGGCGAGGATCTGCTGCTGACACAGGGTAACACTGTTATAGGGGTAATGTCCCCAAATTCTTTACTAAGGTACCCCATCCTGGTAATGATCCTTCTACCTTGTACAGTATATGTCCCTCATCCTGGTATAGCCCACATCCTGCTATATAGCGTCATCCTGGCATATGGCTGCATACTGCTATATACCCCATCCTGGCATATGGCCCCATCCTGCTATATAACCCATCCTAGCATATGGCCCCATCCTGCTATATACCCCCATCCTGCTATATACCTCCATCCTGCTATATACCCCCATCCTGCTCATATACTCTCATCCTGCTCATAATATACCCCCATCCTGCTCATAATATACCCCCATCCTGCTCAGAATATGCCCTCATCCTGCTATATACCCCCATCCTGGTATATGGCCTGCATCCTGTGGCACATAAAAAAATAAACGTTCATACTCACCTCACCTCACTCCCTGCAGCATCGCTCCTCCTCCCATCTGTGTTAGCAGCAGCGCCGCTGAGTGGAGCCGGTCACGATCCCTGCAGCATCGCGATGTCCTCCTGTCTGTGCCCGTGGCAGTTGCGTGTGGACACGTGCGCACAGCGATGACGTCATCGCTGTGCGCACCGCTAGTCTCCACACAGCTGCCGCCGGCACAGACAGGAGGACATTGCGGTGCTGCAGGGATCGTGGCCGGTGAGTGTACTGATTCACTGCCTCCTGCGCTGATGATGATGCGCGGGGGGCAGTGAATACAGCTGCACATGATCACTCCAGGCTGTAGTTGCCAGGGGTGATCACGCGGGGCGGCTGTTTATCTCTCGCCCATCATCCCGCCCACCTGTCAGCGCCAGCTTCAGCGCTGAGAGATGATGGGCAGGATGATGGCCGTGCATATTAAATGAGCGGGTCCACGTGGTCATGGCAGGCGCTGCTAGAGCCTGCTTGTGCCGCCGATGACCCGCTCCACCACAGCTCCCTCATTCCCCGCAGCCTACATTCAGACTATAACATTTGGGGGGAAAAAAGTGATTCTTTTAGTCCGAAAAATACAGTAATTGACCAGAAAATGTTGGTATTTTCCGACCAAAGTCCAGCTGGAAATTCACAAAAGTAATTTGGATTTTGGTGCTAATTTTAGAGATTTTTGCAGCTTTACCTGCCATATTAAAAAAGAAAAAAGAGAAAACAAACAAAAACATTATACGTTACTTATCTCCAGGCAATCATGTGTCACCCCTTCCCTGATCCCCTGTTTATCTCCTGGTAATATGTGAACACGTGATTGATCACTTTCCACCTGCTAATATCTACAATAGTTGTCTGGCACTGGGAGGGTCAGTTCTGATATAGCCCTGGTATGTGTAGAGCATGGGTCCCCAATTCCAGTCCTCAAGGGCCGCCAACAGTGCACGTTTTTAGGATTTCCTTAGTATTGCACATGTGATAATTTAATCACCTGCACAGTTGATGATTCCAACACCCATGCAATGCTAAGGAAATCCTGAAAACATGCACTGTTGGCGGCCCTCGAGGACTGGAGTTGGGGAACCCTGGTGTAGAGCTTGCTCCACATGCTGGGACCTGGGCTGGCCTTTATCCACAATTGCCTCTTTTGCAACATGGAAGCGGCTATATACAGGTTACAGGTATGTGTGCTCCATTATGGTTCTACTTTTAATTTTATCTAGGAGGCCGCATGGCACATGAAATATATAATATAGAGTAGGACCCCCGTATTGAGATTTGCATTGACGTTGGCAGGGGTGGCTCAAAGAATTGATCAATTATTTGCTAAAAAATTCTTTTTTTTATTGTAGTAAAGTTGGAATAAATCTATGAATATGCATTTGTTATATGATGCATGCCATTTTCAGATCATGTTGCCTCCTTTTTCTCTGTTATGGCTGTAGTTATTCTACCTTTTTCTGGTGGCTGACCACCACCATGCAATGCACGCCTGATCTTGGTTTGCAATGTATTCCTCCTGTTGGTAGCTGTTCACATTCATTGCCTCAACCTTTCCACAGGCATCACTAATTAAGCACCATACTTGGATCTGGTCTGCCTTTATCAATGGCTGCTGTCTGGCACTGGGAGGGTTAATTCTGATATAGTCCTGGTATGTGTAGAGCTTGCTCCACATGCTGGGACCTGGGCTGGCCTTTATCCACAATTGCCTCTTTTGCAACATGGAAGCGACTGTATACAGGTTACAGGTATGTGTGCTCCATTATGGTTCTGCTTTTAATTTTATCTAGGAGGCTGCATGGCACATGAAATACATAATATTGAGTAGGGCCCCCCTATTGAGATTTGCCGTGACGTTGGCAGGGGTGGCTCAAAGAATTGATCAATTATTTGCTAAAAATCTCATTTTTTTTTATTATAGTACAGTTGGAATAAATCTGTGACTTTGCACTTTTTATATGATGCATGCCAATTTCAGATTGTG
Source organism: Anomaloglossus baeobatrachus (assembly GCF_048569485.1). NCBI lineage: Eukaryota > Metazoa > Chordata > Amphibia > Anura > Aromobatidae > Anomaloglossus > Anomaloglossus baeobatrachus. Next base: position 701,630,354 of record NC_134354.1, on the reverse strand, counting down.
CTGGCTCCTTTTTCAATGGTTGTGTGTTTAAAGAATGAACCATCATTGGAGCCAACTGAGTAAAGAGCGGAGGGGGATAAGGGGAGTGTCTTAGGATAGGAAAGTGATGTATAGTTTTTGGTTTTTTTTTAGTTTTACACTTTTATCTGCATGTGTGGATGTTAATGCAGATTCTCACTAAAATCTGTAATGCTAGTTAGTATCTGTTTGCAGATTTTGACTTCTCATTGAAGTTAATAGGAAATTATGCAACAAACCCTTGCTCTTTCTATGGTGAAAATAGCATTCTGAAGATTTTAAACTGTCAATTATTTGCACACCGCGGGGATATCATTTATTCAAATGGCATTCATTTTGCTGAACTGTACTCTGGGGCAGATTTTCCATCCACAAATCTGTAGCTTCTAACAATTTTGAATGCGTTTCCGGACGAAACAAGGTCAGAGCTTACAAATATTGAGCAATTTAGGATATTAGGCTCACAATACACATTAAAATAAAGTCAGTCGAGCCCTCCAATAATGGAGGAGAGAAAGATCCGGCCAATTGGATTTTGAGGCCGGGGCCACATGGGGATCTACTGCGATCCTGGCATGATACTCGGCTCACACTGGCATCACAGCCGGAGCAGTGTCATTGCTACTGAGGTCCAATCATGCGATCGGACCTCAGCTGCGGGGATCGGGCCGGCGCTGAGGAGGGGAGGGAGGGATTTATCTCCCTCTCTCCTCCGTTGCCGGCTATTGCCAGTCTCGCCCTGCACTCGCATTACACCGGTGTACTGCGAGTGCAGCGCGATGTTTCTCTCGCCCCATAGACTTCAATGGGTGCGAGAGAAACAAGGATCACATTACAATCGCAGCATGCACTGTTTTCTCTGTCCAAATAGGACTGAGAAAATAATGAAGAAACAACAAAAAGCCAGCACCAAATGTGCACTTCAGCACTAAACATTCCAAACTGTACTTATTATAAAAAATTTTGAGATTTTTGGCAAAAAATTGCAATTTCTTGAGCTGCCTCGCCACGTCACGGCAAATCTCATTTGAGGCAGTCCTACACTAAAATATTTTTATAAAATGTGCCATACGGCCTCACATATGAATAGTAGAACTGCTCTTAGCAGCACTCACCTGGTCTATTTCAATCCCGTACCCATGACTGAGTCATGGCTGTGGGCGGGACAGGTCCAAGCAAATGCTGCATGAAGTAAATAGCCTGTGGACAAGGCCTGATGACTTAATGTGAACAGTCACCAACCGCCAAAATCTAGACAGATGGAATACATCCCAAATTGGGGTGCATAGCAAGGTGGAGGTCAACCACCGACCAATTCAATGAAGAAAAAACAAAAAGCCAGCACCAAATGTGCACTTCAGCACTTTTTAGTGCTGGCTTTTTGTTTTTTCTTCATTGTAGGACTGCCTCAAATGAGATTTGCCGTGACGTGGCGAGGCAGCTCAAGAAATTGCAATTTTTTGCCAAAAATCTCAAAAATTTTTTATAATAAGTACAGTTTGGAATTGTTAGTGCTGAAGTGCACATTTAGTGCTGGCTTTTTGTTTTTTCTTCATTGTAGGACTGCCTCAAATTAGATTTGCCGTGACGTGGCGAGACAGCTCAAGAAATTGCAATTTTTTGCCAAAAATCTCAAAATTTTTTTATAATAAGTACAGTTTGGAATTGTTAGTGCTGAAGTGCACATTTAGTGCTGGCTTTTTGTTTTTTCTTCATTGAATTGGTCGGTGGTTGACCTCCACCTTGCTATGCACCCCAATTTGGGATGTATTCCATCTGTCTAGATTTTGGCGGTTGGTGACTGTTCACATTAAGTCATCAGGCCTTGTCCACAGGCTATTTACTTCATGCAGCATTTGCTTGGACCTGTCCCGCCCACAGCAATGACTCAGTCATGGGTACGGGATTGAAATAGACCAGGTGAGTGCTGCTAAGAGCAGTTCTACTATTCATATGTGAGGCCGTATGGCACATTTTATAAAAATATTTTAGTGTAGAACTGCCTCAAATGAGATTTGCCGTGACGTGGCGAGGCAGCTCAAGAAATTGCAATTTTTTGCCAAAAATCTCAAAAATTTTTTATAATAAGTACAGTTTGGAATTGTTAGTGCTGAAGTGCACATTTAGTGCTGGCATTTTGTTTTTTCTTCATTGAGAAAATAATGTCTCATGGGTGCTGGGACGTAGGCTAATATTGGTCCGAGTGGAATGTGATAAAACATCGCATTCCACTCTCTCCAATTTTCATGCCGTGTGGCTTAGGCCTCAATGGCTAAATATTTTGCTTTCTTGGAGATGAGCCACCAGCATTGAGCATAAAGTCATCATTCTACCAGCAATGGTTCCTTTATCATATACAATAACAATTTATATAATATAATGCTGATCACGTCTGTCACGGTAACTATGGGGACTAGTGCTCTTCTGGGACCCACTACGGTGTCACAGACAAATGTCGCCGATAGAGGGGAATAAGGACACACACCAGCAGCTCTAGCTACAAAGAAGGGAATTTTGTTTACTTACCGTAAATTCCTTTTCTTCTAGCTCCTATTGGGAGACCCAGACAATTGGGTGTATAGCTTCTGCCTCTGGAGGCCACACAAAGTAATTACACTTTAAAAAGTGTAACCCCTCCCCTCTGCTATACACCCTCCCGTGCATCACGGGCCCCTCAGTTTTGGTGCCAAAGCAGGAAGGAGGAACTTTATAAATTGGTCTAAGGTAAATTCAATCTGAAGGATGTTCGGAGAACTGAACCATTAACCAAAGAACAATTCAACATGAACAACATGTGTACACAAAAGAACAACAGCCCGAAGGGAACAGGGGCGGGTGCTGGGTCTCCCAATAGGAGCTAGAAGAAAAGGAATTTACGGTAAGTAAACAAAATTCCCTTCTTCTTTGTCGCTCCATTGGGAGACCCAGACAATTGGGATGTCCAAAAGCAATCCCTGGGTGGGTAACAGAATACCTCGATAAAAAGAGCCGGAAACCGGCCCCCTCTTACAGGTGGGCAATTGCCGCCTGAAGGACTCGCCTACCTAGGCTAGCCTCTGCCGAAGCATAGGCATGCACCTGATAGTGTTTTGTGAAGGTGTGCAGACTCGACCAGGTAGCCGCCTGACACACCTGCTGAGCCGTAGCCTGGTGCCGCAAAGCCCAGGACGCGCCTACGGCCCTGGTAGAATGGGCTTTAAGCCCTGAAGGAATCTGAAGCCCCGATGAACAGTAGGCTTCAAGAATCGGTTCCTTGATCCACCTAGCCAAGGTTGACTTGGAAGCCTGAGACCCCTTACGCTGGCCAGCGACAAGGACAAAGAGCGCATCCGAACGGCGCAGGGGCGCCGTGCGAGAAATGTAGATTCTGAGTGCTCTCACGAGGTCTAACAAGTGCAAATCCTTTTCACATTGGTGAACTGGATGAGGGCAAAAAGAAGGCAAGGAGATATCCTGATTGAGATGAAAAGGGGATACCACCTTGGGGAGAAATTCCGGGACCGGACGCAGGACCACCTTATCCTGGTGAAAGACCAGGAAGGGGACTTTGCATGACAGCGCTGCTAGCTCAGACACTCTCCTAAGTGAAGTGACTGCCACTAGGAAGGCCACTTTCTGTGAAAGGCGAGATAGAGAGATCTCCCGCATCGGCTCGAAAGGTGGCTTCTGGAGAGCTGTCAGCACCTTGTTAAGATCCCAGGGTTCTAGCGGATGCTTGTAAGGTGGGACTATGTGGCAAACTCCCTGCAGGAACGTGCGGACCTGCGAGAGTCTGGCTAGACGCTTTTGAAAAAACACTGAAAGCGCCGACACTTGTCCCTTGAGAGAGGCAAGAGACAAACCCTTGTCCAATCCTGATTGAAGAAAGGAAAGAAAAGTGGGCAATGCAAACGGCCAGGGAGCAAAACCCCTATCCGAGCACCAGGCTAAGAAGATCTTCCAAGTCCTGTGGTAGATCTTGGCGGACGTTGATTTCCTGGCCTGTCTCATGGTGGCAATGACATCTTGAGATAACCCTGATGACGCTAGGAGCCAAGACTCAATGGCCACACAGTCAGGTTGAGGGCCGCAGAATTCAGATGGAAAAATGGCCCTTGAGACAGCAAGTCTGGTCGGTCTGGGAGTGCCCACGGTTGCCCCACCGTGAGGTGCCACAGATCCGGGTACCACGACCTTCTCGGCCAGTCTGGAGCGACGAGGATGGCGCGCCTGCAGTCGGACCTGATCTTGCGTAACACTCTGGGCAGAAGTGCCAGAGGGGGAAATACATAGGGTAGTCGAAACTGCGACCAGTCCTGAACTAACGCATCTGCCGCCAGCGCCCTGTGATCCTGAGACCGTGCCATGAATGCCGGGACTTTGTTGTTGTGCCGAGACGCCATTAGATCGACGTCCGGCGTTCCCCAGTGGCAACAGATCTCTTGAAACACGTCCGGGTGAAGAGACCATTCCCCTGCGTCCATGCCCTGGCGACTGAGAAAGTCTGCTTCCCAGTTTTCTACGCCCGGGATGTGAACTGCGGAGATGGTGGAGGCTGTGGCTTCCGCCCACATCAGAATCCGCCGAACCTCTTGGAATGCTTGACGACTGCGTGTGCCGCCTTGGTGGTTGATGTATGCGACCGCCGTGGCGTTGTCTGATTGTATTCGGATCTGTCTGCCCTCCAGCCACCGCTGGAACGCCTGTAGGGCTAGATACACTGCCCTTATTTCCAGAACATTGATCTGCAGGGCGGACTCCGTCGGAGTCCAGGTTCCCTGAGCCCTGTGGTGGAGGAAGACCGCTCCCCACCCTGACAGGCTCGCGTCTGTCGTGACCACAGCCCAGGATGGGGGCAGGAAGGATTTTCCCTTCGACAAAGAAGTGGGAAGAAGCCACCACTGAAGGGAGGTTTTGGCTGCTCTTGACAGGGAAACGTTCCTGCCGAGGGACGTCGACCTCTTGTCCCATTTGCGGAGAATGTCCCACTGAAGTGGACGCAGATGAAACTGCGCAAAGGGAACTGCTTCCATTGCTGCCACCATCTTCCCTAGGAAGTGCATAAGGCGTCTCAAAGAGTGTGACTGGCCCCGAAGAAGAGATTGGACCCCTGTTTGTAGTGAACGCTGTTTGTCCAGCGGAAGCTTCACTATCGCTGACAGAGTATGAAACTCCATCCCGAGGTAAGTCAGGGATTGGGTCGGTGTCAATTTTGACTTTGGGAAATTGATGATCCACCCGAACCTCTGGAGAGTCTCCAGGGCAATGGTCAGGCTGTGCTGGCAAGCCACCCAGGAGGGTGCCTTGACTAGGAGATCGTCTAAGTAAGGGATCACCAAGTGGCCCTGAGAGTGTAGGACCGCCACCACTGTTGCCATGATCTTGGTGAAGACCCGTGGGGCTGTCACCAAGCCGAAAGGCAGTGCCACGAACTGAAGGTGTTCGTCCCCAATGGCGAAACGCAGGAAGCGTTGATGTTCGGGTGCGATCGGCACATGGAGATAAGCATCCTTGATGTCTATTGATGCTAGGAAGTCTCCTTGTGACATTGAGGCGATGACCGAGCGGAGAGATTCCATCCGAAACCTTCTGGTGATGACATGCTTGTTGAGCAGTTTGAGGTCTAGAACAGGACGGAAAGATCCGTCCTTTTTTGGCACCACGAACAAGTTGGAGTAGAAGCCGTGACCATGTTCCTGAGGGGGAACGGGAATCACCACTCCTTCTGCCTTCAGAGCATTCACCGCCTGAAAAAGTGCAGCGGCTCGCTCTGGGGGCGGAGATGTTGTGAAGAAACGAGTTGGAGGACGAGAGCTGAACTCTATCCTGTAACCGTGAGACAGAATGTCTCTCACCCATCGGTCTTGGACATGTGGCCACCAGGCGTCGCAAAAGCGGGAGAGCCTGCCACCGACCGAGGATGCGGTTTGGGGAGGCCGAGAGTCATGAAGAGGCCGCCTTGGTGGCGGTGCCTCCGGCGGTCTTTTTAGGCCGTGACTTAGACCGCCATGCAGAAGGGTTCCTCTGGCCCTTCCCCGACCTGTTTGACGTGGAGGAATGTGACTTGGCCGAAGGCCGAAAGGACTGAAACCTCGATTGAAACTTTCGGTGTTGAGGTTTGTTTTGTTTAGACTGGGGTAAGGACGAATCCTTTCCCTTGGATTGTTTAATAATTTCGTCCAATTGCTCGCCAAACAAACGGTCGCCAGAAAATGGCAAACCGGTTAAGAATTTCTTGGAGGCAGAGTCTGCCTTCCATTCACGTAGCCACATGGCTCTGCGGACTGCCACCGAATTGGCGGATGCTACCGCTGAACGGCTCACCGAGTCCAGGACGGCGTTCATGGCGTAGGACGAAAAAGCCGACGCCTGAGAAGTCAGAGACACAACCTGCGGAGTAGCGGTGCGTGTGACCGCAGAAATCTCAGACAGACAAGCTGAGATAGCTTGGAGCGCCCACACTGCCGCGAATGCCGGAGCAAAAGATGCTCCTATGGCTTCATAGATGGATTTCATCATGAGCCCTATCTGCCTGTCAGTGGCATCCTTGAGCGATGAGCCATCTGCCACTGAAACCACAGATCTGGCCGCCAGCCTAGAGACTGGAGGATCCACTTTTGGACACTGAGCCCAACCCTTCACTACTTCCGGGGGGAAGGGATAACGTGTGTCATTAAGGCGCTTAGTAAAGCGCTTGTCCGGGTATGCTCTGTGCTTCTGGACAGCATCCCTGAAATTAGAGTGATCGACAAAGGCACTCCGTGTACGTTTGGGAAACCGAAACTGGTGTTTCTCCTGCTGTGAAGCCGCCTCCTCTACAGTTGGAGTTGGAGGAGAAATTTCTAGCACCTGGTTGATGGACGCTATAAGGTCATTTACTATGGCGTCCCCTTCAGGTGTATCTAGATTGAGAGCACCGTCAGGGTCTGAGCCCTGAGCTGCGCCTTCCTCTTCATCCTCTAGAGAGTCCTCATGCTGAGACCCTGAGCAGCGTGATGAAGTGGAGGAAGGTCCCCAGCGAGCCTGCTTCACCGGTCTGGGACTGCGGTCCGAGTCGGAGTCCTCACCGTGGGACCTATGTGTCACCTCAGGAGCAGATTGCTGCGCCAACTGATGGTGACCTGGGGACGAAGAACGCACAGTTCCCTGCATCTGTGTTGTTGGTCTGGACTGCAAGGCTTCTAGTATCTTAGCAGACCATTTGTCCATAGATTGAGCCATGGACTGTGAAAGCGACTCAGACAGTTTGTCAGCCAAAACTGCAAACTCTGTCCCTGTCACCTGGACAGTGGGAACCGGTGTCTCTACCTGAGCCGGGGGTCCCACCAGTGCCTGAGGCTCCGGCTGAGTGAGTGTCACAGGGGCCGAGCATTGCACACAATGAGGGTAGGTGGACCTGCAGGTAGCATAGCCGCACATGAGGTACAGGTTGCAAAATAAGCCTGTGCCTTGGTACCCTTGCTCTTTGCGGACGACATGTTGTTGTCCTCCAAGAGATAAGTAAGGGATCACCGTGATCACTGAGGGATATATAAATAGCCTCAGGTTAACAGTACAGCCGAACCTGTATACACAAACGATATATATATATATACAGTTCGGCACTCTGGGGGGTCCAGCACCGGCAGACCGGTGTGGCTTACCAACCGCTCTGTGTGGCCACCAGATTCCCTGCCCCGGGTCTCCCTCAGCTGCAGCCAGAAGTTCTCCACCACAGAATGTGCTGAAAAAATGGCTGACGGCGTTCTCAGAGGAGGAGGGAGGCGTGGGCGTAGTCACAAAAGTGCGGGAATCTGGTGCCCCAGCGTGAGTAGTGAGGGGGGCGGAGGACAGCTCAGTGTACTCCAGCCCTCACTGTCGGTGTCATACTGACCGTCCCGCCCTTTTCCCTGACTGGCAGGCCTGGGGGCGGGAGAATACTATACTAGGCCGCAAAAGCCGGGGACTAAAGTTAAAACCGCGGCCGGCCGGCAGTGCACGGTCGGCGCGGTAGTCCCGGATCCATACCCACGCCGCAGTCGCTGCAGCGTCTGGGCCCAAGGTGCTTTATGCGCCGTCCCAACGGGGACACAGAGTACCTGTGGATGCAGGGCCATGTCCCTGACGATACTCCGTCTCCTGTCCGGCAGATTCCCCCAGGGGCTGCGGAGGGAGACCGGTCCCAGTGTCTGGATGACCGGATAGGATCACACTTCCCCAGAGCCCCTAAGGGATGGGGAAGGAAAGCGGCATGTGGCTCCTGCCTGTGTACCCGCAATGGGTACCTCAACCTTAACAACACCGCCGACCTGAGTGGGGTGAGAAGGGAGCATGCCGGGGGCCCCATAGGGGCCCTCTTTTCTTCCATCCGATAAAGTCAGCAGCTGCTGCTGACTAAAAACGTGGAGCTTGCGTGAATGTGTGCCTCCTTCAACACAAAGCAAAAAACAGAGGGGCCCGTGATGCACGGGACGGTGTATAGCAGAGGGGAGGGGTTACACTTTTTAAAGTGTAATTACTTTGTGTGGCCTCCAGAGGCAGAAGCTATACACCCAATTGTCTGGGTCTCCCAATGGAGCGACAAAGAAATTCCCCTTTATTTTCAATGAAATATTGGATTCTTATAGTGCAAATTTTGGGGCATAATAAAGAGATAATATGCAAAATATAAGCATCCTATTGGTTGTATTCAAAACATAAGAAATAAAATAAGCATTTCATTGGTTAAAATTTCAGTCTATTAATATTATTATTATTATTATTATTTATATAGCTCTATTGATTCCATAGGGCCCTGACCTAAACCCAACTGAGCATCTCTGGAGACACCTAAAAATGGCTGTCCACCAACGTTCACCCTCCAACCTGACAGAACTGGAGAGGATCCCCAGTCCAGGTGTGAAAAACTTGTTGCATCATGCCCAAGAAGCCCCATGGCTGTACTAGCAAAAAATGGTGCTTCTACACAATACTGAGCAAAGGGTCTGAATACTTATGACCATGTGATATTTCCATTTTTCTTGTTTAATTAATTTGTAAAAATTTCTACATTTCGGGGGGGGGGGGGGGGTGTTTCTGACAAGATGGGGTGCAGAGTGTACATTAATGAGGAAAAAAATGAACTTTTTTTAATTCACCAAAAGGCTGCAATGAAACAGAGAGTGAAATATTTAAAAGGATCTGAATACTTTCCGTACCCACTGTAGATCAAAAAAGATCCCACACACAAAGTCCCACGGGTTCAATAGCTAGTCAAAGTATAATGACACAAGTTAGTTTGGGCACAATGACAACTTGGCATTGTGCTTTTTTCACATTTAATAGAGATGTATGTCACATTTCTAAAAGTTTATTATAATATGTTCTCTGCAAATATTATTTTCTTCCATAAACAGAGATTGAATGTGCGTCCTGCCAGGTCTATGGGATCTGTTCCATTAAACGTGTGATCACTAGAGGAAACAGGATGTTGAAGCGCCGCATCCTGTATGTTCTGCACAGAAAACAATCACAATGAACATCTCCTGACATCCCTGACTTGTCTATAAAGTGTGGTGCACAAACATAGGATCAGGCAGAACCTACCAATAAAATACATAAAAATCTACAAACCCCACACAAAAGATGATAAAAGAGTACGTCAATGGCATTAACCCCTTCCCAACATGACAAGTTAACATTTTTGCCTCCCTTTCTTACGAAGAGCCATAATTTTTTTTTTTTTGTGTTGACGTAGCCATATGAAGGCTTATTTTTTTGTGGAATGAGTTGCATTTTAGAATGACACCATTCATTATATCATGTAATGTACAGGCAAACATAAAAATAAAAAAAAAAATTACATTGTGGCAAGACTGTAAAAAAAAAGCGGAATTCCACAGATTTTTGGGTTTTGTTTTTACAGTGTTCTTTCTATAGTAAAAATAACCTGGCAATAAGAATCTCAAGGTCAGCACAATTACAGTGATACCAAACAGACAGTTTTCATTTAAGTCGTGAAAAAATGTTGAGGAAATTCATAAAACAAAATTTTGTTTGTTCAACAGAATACAAGCCATCTTGTGCTTATAGAAACCATCTTGTCTTATAACTGAATGATGTAATAGGGCTCAGCTAACACTGATGGGTGCGAAGTTTCACATTTCTACACACACGGCTCTTATTGGTGCATAGTTATTTCTTTGTTTGGAATACTATATAAACTGGTCACATGATATACCGTATTTTTCGGACTATAAGGCCCCTTTCACACGTCAGTGATTCTGGGACGTTTGTGCTTTTTTTAAAACGTACCAGAATCACTGACATACGCAGACCCAATATAATGAATGGGTCTGCTCACATGTCAGTGATTTTTCACTGCACATGTCTCCATGCGGCGTACCCGCGTGTCCGTGATTGCCGCACGGAGACATGTCCATTTTTTTCTGGCATCACTGATGTTCCACGGACCACGCAGTGGTGTGGTCCGTGAAACACGTGCCAGAAAAAAACGTGCTTTTAAAGTAAAAATCATTTTACTCACCCGGCGTCCAGCGATGTCCTCTGCAGCCCATTCTCCCTGCTGCTTCTGAGCCGGCTCATTATTGTCGCGCATATTCATTATGCGCGACACAGCCGACCCGGAAGCAGCTGCTGCGGGGGTCACCGCCGGCCGGATACTGCACCGCGGGAGCGATCAGCACCAAGGACAGCGGGAACGGGCACAGATGAGTTGTTTTCTAAGTGCAATCACGGGCCACGGAGAACGGAGCCCGGATTGCACTTAGACAACCCACGTGTGGAGTGAATCATGGCACACGCAGGGACATGTGCGTGTTTTACACGCCAGTGAAAAACGTCACTGTTTTTCACTGACGTGTGAAACGGGCCTAAGACGCACTTTTTTCCCCCCCAAATGTTGGGGGAAAGTGTGGGGGGTGCGTCCTATAGTCTGAATGTAGGGCTGCAGGGAATGAGGGTGCTGCGGTGGAGCGGGTCATCGGGGGCACGAGCAGGCTGTAGCAGCCTTCCGTGACCATGTTGACCCGCTCATTTAATATGCACGCCCATCATCTCTCAGTGCTGAAGCCGGCGCTGACAGGTGGGCGGGATGATGGGCGGGGATGCGCGGATAGTAAATAGCCTACCCGCATGATCACCCCTAGCAACTACAGCCTGGAGTGATCATGTGCGGCTGTATTCACTGCCCCCCCGCGCATCATCATCAGCGTGGGGTGCAGTGAATCAGTATAACTCACCGGCCACGATCCCTGCAGCACTGCAATGTCCTCCTGTCTGCCGGCGGCGGCTGTGTGTGGAGACTAGCAGTGTGCACAGCAATGACGTCATCGCTGTGCGCACGTGTCCACACGCAGCCGCCGCCGGCACAGACAGGAGGACATCGCGATGCTGCAGGGAGGGTGGCCGGATGCACACTCCAGTGCTGCTGCCGGCACTGACGGGAGGAGGAGCGATGCTGCAGGGATCGTTGCCAGCTCCACACTCCAGCGCTGCTGCTGACACAGACGGAGGAGGAGCGATGCTGCAGGGAGTGAGGTAAGGTGATTATGAACATTTATTTTTTTTTATGTGCCACAGGATGCGGGCCGTATACCAGGATGGGGGTGTATAGCAAGATGGGGGCATATAGCAGGATGGAGGTATACTATGAGCAGGAGGGGGGGTATATGAGCAGGATGGGAGGTATATGAGCAGGATGGGGGTATATTATGAGCAGGATGGGGGTATATGAGCAGGATGGGGGTATATATCAGGATAGGGGCATATAGCAGGATGGGGCCATATGCCAGGATGGGGTATATAGCAGGATGCGGCCATATGCCAGTATATAGCAGGATGCGGCTATATGCCAGGATGACAGTATATAGCAGGATGGGGGCAAAACCAGGATGAGGGACATATACTGTATATACAAGGCAGGAGAATCCTTACCAGGCTGGGGGTACCTTAGTAGAGAATTTGGGGACATTACCCCCATAACAGTGTCAGCAGCAGATCCTCGCCCCATAACTGTGTGTCATAACCACATTTTTTGCTTAAAATTTTATTTTCCTATTTTCCTTCTCTAGAACCAGGGTGCGTCTTATAGTCCGAAAAATACGGTAATAAAAGCAGAAACCTTCAGTACACCACAAAGCGTGTGTGCTGCATTGATTTCCCAAGCGCTTGTAAAACAAATATTATTAATTTGGAGTTCCAATGGCATAGGCGTGTATTCCGCTCACACATGTGATACATACATACTGTGTACTATTTTAGACTCTAGTATATAAGAAGGACATACAGTTGAAACCAGAAGTTTACATACACTAGCTAAAAAGACACATATGCATGTTTTTCTCACTATCTGACAGAAAATCAGAATACACCTTTGCCGTTTTAGGTCAATTAGGAACCAAAATTATTCATAATGCGTGAATAATGAGAGAAAATATTTTAAGGCATTTTTATTACTTTTTGCAAAGTCAAAGGTTTACATAAACAGCTCTGGCAAAAATTAGGAGACCACCGCAAATTTTCAGTGTTTCTGATTTTTCTTGTTATAGGTATATTTTTGAGTGGAATGTAAATTGTTCTTTTATTCTAAAAACTACTGACAACGTCTCCGAATTTCCAATCAGTAAATTTTGGATTTATTTTCTGAAAATGAGAAATGGTCAAATTGACAAAAAAAATGTATTTCTTTCAGAACTCAAATAATGCAAAGAAAAGAAGTTCATAATCATTTAAAAACAACAATACTCATAATGTTTTAATTCAGGAAGAGTTCAGAAATCAATATACTGTGGAATAACCATGATATTTAATCACAGCTTTCATGCGTCTTGGCTGCTTTCCACCAGTCTGTCACACTGCGTTTGGGTGACCTTATGCCACTCCTGGTGCAAAAATGTAAGCAGTTCTTCTTTGTTTGATGGATTGTGACTATCCATCTTCCTCTTGATTACATTCCAGAGGTTTTCAATGGGGTTCAGCTCTGAACATTGGGCTTTTCATGACAGGGTTTTGATGTAGTGGTCCTTCATCCACACATTGATTGATCTAGCTGTGTGGCATGGCGCATTGTCCTGCTGGAAAAAAACAGTCCTCAGAGTTGGGGAACATTGCCTGTGCAGAAGGAAGCAACTGTTTTTCCAGTATAACATTGTATGCGACTTGATTCATATGTCCTTCGCTAAGTTTACTGTATTTCATTAGTATTTGGTACAATTGCTCTTAAACTATATGACTTGGGTTAAACGTTTTGGATATCCTTCCACAAGCTTCTCACAATATTTGGTAGGAATTAGGGCCAATTCCTCCTGAAAAAACTAGTGTAACTGAGCCATGTTTGTAGGTCGCCTCCCTTGCACCGACCTTTTCAGCTTTGCCCATAAATTTTCAATAGGATTGAGATCAGGGGTTTGTGATGGCCACTCCAAGACATTGACTTTGTTATCCTTAAAGTGAACCAGTCACCAGATTTTTCCCTTATGACCTGTGGCCACAACCAGTGAGCCCTTATATACAGCACTCCAGAATGCTGTATACAAGAGCCCAGGCTACTCTGCAGAACGTAAAAACACTTTTGATACTCACCAAGGGTGGGGGGGGGCAGTCCGGTCCGATGAGTGTCACCGATTTCCAGTCCAGCGCCTCCTCTCTGCTGCGATCGACTTCCTCCTTCAGAGCCCTCTGTGGATGACACGTCCTACGTCATTCACACAGCCTACCAATGCAGACTGGTGCAGGCGCACTGATCTGCCCAGCTGAGGGCAGATCACATTATTGTAGTACGCATGCTGTCTTTGACCTAACGTCGCAGCTGTGCATTACAGTACTTTCATCTGCCCTCAGCAGGAAAGATCAACGTAGGACGTCTCATGCACATGGGCCAGCGAAGGAGGACAGCCATTGCACCAGAAAGGAGGCACCAGACCTTAGAGCAGCGACACCCATCGGAAAGTGTTTTTTTTAGGTTCTGCTGAGCTCACTGGTGGTGGCTGAAGCTTATAGCCGCCAAATGTAGTGACAGGTTCCCTATAAGCCACTTAACGACCTAAGACATATGCATGTCCTAAGATCGCCTCCCAACGGTTAGGCTGCTTCCACACTTGCGTTGACCGGCATCCGTTGCTATCCGCTGCCTTGAGGCATTATGGTAACCGTTGCAGGAAACAGTTTTATTCCTCATAGACTTCTATTAGCTACGGATAGCAACGGATGGCCTTGCGTTGCATCCATCAGCCGACGCTGCATTGCATCTGCCTGGCGGATGGAACGCTGCATGTAACGTTTTTCTGTGCTCGGCGGAGTGTAAAAAAAACGCAACCTGCAGGATTCCGTCGGCATCCATTGTTTTTATGAATGCCTATGGTGACGGATTCCATTAGAATCTGTCATTTGACGGATCCCGTTAACGCATCTGTCTTTACACAACTGCGCATGCCCAGATGTGTAAAGTCAAGAAAAAAAAAATAAACTAATGCATTGCGTTATTTTGTACAAGCCGTAGCATCCGTTGTGCCACTATATGCAATGCATCCGTCACACAACGCGATGCAACGGATGCCGTTCAACGCAAGTGTGAAAGCAGCCTTACTGACGGCTACTGCAGCGAACCCCACATATTTGCTGATCTGATCAACAGACATGTGTGGCTAACAGGCGCAGGTGGCTCTTTGATCCACCCATGCCTGTTAACCCCTTAGATCGTGCTGTCAAATTCTGACAATGAGATCTAATGCCTCTAGTGGGGATCACGCCATTCCCCGTTATCAGCAGCGCCAGTGGGTTGGCATGGAAGTGTGGTGGTTAGATGAGGACCCCTTTCGCTGCCATGACGTTTTTCCTGTGACTGCCAGAACTCAAAGTAAAACAGCATTTCTTGTATGGGATGCTGACTCATGTCTCTGATCAGCGCAAGCGATCGGACAGTCCCTTGGAGGGGGTGGGGGGCGGGGTGGGGGACTAAAAATAAATTTAAAAAAAAAAAGTAAAAGAAAGTTTTAAAAAACTATAAAAACCCTAAAAGTTCAAATCACCCCCCTTTTGCCCCATTAAAAAATCCGCTTCCACTCTCAACATTTAACCCCTTAGGTCTCGCTGCCAAAGTCTGGCAGCGAGATCTATATGCGCACGGCCATGATTTTTACTTACTGCCGCCCCCACCGGAAGTCACGTGCGTGATCACGTGACTTTCGGTGGTTGCCATCGTAGCACAGGGTCATGTGATGACGCCTGCAGCTATGAAGTTTCACTTTCGTTTTCCCTCGGCCGAGAGCAGAGAGAAACAGGAAGTGACTGAATCTGCTGTTTACAGCTGTATAGCTGTGATCAGCAGATAGATAAGAGCGATCGGCTTGCTGATCGCTATAGCCCCCTAGGGGAACTAGTAAAATTAAAAAAAAAAAAGTTTTAAAAAAATAAAAAAAAAACCTAAAAGTTCAAATTACCCCCCTTTCCCTCCATTGAAAATTAAAGGGTTAAAAAATAAATAAATATACAGTTTTGGTATCGCCGCGTTCAGAAATGCCCGATCTATCAAAATATAAAATCAATTAATCTGATTGGTAAACGGCGTAGTGGCAAAAAAATTCCAAACGCCAAAATTACGTTTTTTGGTCGCCTCAAGTTTTACGCAAAATGCAATAATAGGCGATCAAAACATAGCATCTGCGCAAAAATGGTACCATTAGAAATGACAGCCCGAGACGCAAAAAATAAGCAGTCACTGAGCCATAGATACAGAAAAATGAGAACGCTACGTGTTTTGGAAAATGGCGCAAAACGTGCGCCACTTTTATTGGACAAGCTTGTGATTTTTTTTAACCCCTTAGATAAAAGTAAACCTATACATGTTTGGTGTCTACAAACTCGCACCGACCTCAGGCATCATACCCACACATCAGTTTTACCATATAGTGAACACCGTGAATAAAACATCCCAAAAACTATTGTGCCACCACACTTTTTTTTGCAGTTTTTCCACACTTGGAATTTTTTTTGCTGTTTTCCAGTACACCATATGGTAAAACTTATGGTTTAATTTAAAAGTACAACTCGTCCCGCAAAAAACAAGCCCTCATATGGCAAGATTGACGGAAAAATAAAAAAGTTACAGCTCTCGGAAGGGAAGCAAAAAACAAAACGGAAAGTGCCCCCGGGGCTGAAGGGGTTAAATTACGTACGCAGCCAAGAGTGGCATTATCAGAAAATAGGATACTTTTTTTTAGGCAGCAGCACGAGAGAGAGATGAGAAACTGAAAGGCCAAAGAAAAAAAAAAAAAAAAAAGTTAAAGACTATTTGTGAATTTACACGTCTGGGCACGGCCAGAAACAAAAAAAAAATCCGTTGCCTGATTCCTTCATTTGACGGAGGACAATGGATCCGGTGCCCATAGGCTTCCATGAAAGAAAAAAAAAAAAATATACGGACGGCGCCTTTTTTCACCGGTCCCAAAAAACATTCCTTTGAACGCTGCTTCCATCAGCGACAGACGATTTTTGCCAGATCTGTCGTACGATGGATGAAACATGAGGCCATGCATCGCAAGCCGGCGCTAATAGAAGTCTGAGGAAAAAGAAAAAAAAAACAAAAAAAAAAAACACGCATCAGGCACCGGATCAGTTTTTTTTCCCCAATTTGCCAGATTGTGCCTGATGGCAAAAAACTGATGTGTGAAAGAGACCTCATACCCGCTGGCCTACTCCCTGCTGTACCCGGGGTCCCACCTTCACAAGAGACCGTCAAGCAGAACTAGCATTTTTTACATCGCAGAAGCAGCAAGGTCTGTAAGGCCAGAATCCCTACCTACAGGCCTCTAATGCACTATCCCTACTCCACAGGCTTGTCCATGTCTATTTCCGCCCCACAACTCAGCATCACTTCTACTATGAAGCGGAAACAACTTCATACTGCTAAGTGGAACCATTCCACTAGCGCTCTCCTCCCCGCCAGAGAGCGGACACATGCACTATTGCACTTATATATCCGGAGGCGGGAACAGCGCTACCAATCAGAACCCTCCAGAGAACAAGAACCAATCATCTATCGTTATTTAATCTGCGTTGTTCTTGCCTCCTTTTTTTTCTCTCCAGTGATAAAGTCTTGACACCACGTGACATGGCTTTTGCCCCGCCCCGCCCGGTATTCGTTTGGCGACGTAACCTGCACCGACACCCGCCGCACTCCCGGCAGCCGGTCAGACGTGCGGTCTCCCCGGAGGTGAAGCTCGCACCGGAGCCGGCCTCCGAGCCGGACAAGGTATAAGCGCGTCTGCGTCCCCTGTATATGTGCAGTGTCAGCTGCTGCTGCGGGACAGCACACTAGCCGGGAATGCGGAGACTCGCACACTGCGGGTGTGTGGCGCTGTTCCTGGGTCGGTCCTGCTGTTACCCCTCCTCCTGTCAGTGTCAGTGCAGCGGTTCTCGTGGGGGAGGGGGCTTGAGGCTGGCGGGACTGTCAATGAGACGGGTCTGTAGGGTCATAATACACACAGTGGACTGGTGCCGCCCAGTTGACGATTTATACTTTTCCAGGAGGAAGAACTGAGTTTAAAGGGAACCACCCAGCAGGCTTTTGCCCTATAATCTAGAGGCAGCGCCATACCGGTGCTAGGAGGCTGATCACATGACCCCTTGGGCTGATAAGTCCGAGGCTTCTAAGTTGCAGAATAATCTTTGTTGAAACATCCGAAAATGTCACTTGTGCCATGTCTGAGCATCGGGCCGGGCTTTGTGGGTCGGGTCTCTAGTTCTGCTTCCTCCCCTCAATTTAAATGTCTCCCCTCTGTCGCTGCATTTTGTGCTATTGCCTGCGCATTACTAGTTTTCAAGTTTTTCTCCAACTTTTCAATAAAATGGCATTGGAATCAGCGCATGCATTTACTGCGATCTCCAGCGCCATCTTACTGGAGATGACGGAGCGGCGGCAGCACATTTTCCGATGTCTGGACAAAGATTATTCTGCAGTCAAGACTCGGATTTATCAACCAAAGGTAATCAGCCTCCTAGCACCGGTATGGCACTGCCTCTAATTATAAGGGAAAAACCTGCTGGTTCGTTCCCTTTCAATTAAAGATCCACCAGACTAGTTTCATGGTTAAAGCTCAGGTCTTCAGTAGAGTTGATTGAACCCGCCAAAAACCGGGACCGGCGGATCACTGCCAGATTTTAGAGTCCGATCCGCTCCAGAATCCGGTGCCCATATAAGTCAATGGGGACCAGAAGCCAGAGATTAAAAACGTTTGTGGAGGGAATAGGGGGTAGGAGCGAGCGCGGCATACTCAGTCTGTGTCATGGTGCTAAGCCCTTCCGAAGCTAACAATTCAATATTCACTACTTTGCCCGCCCACCGGAGCGTGTAATTGGTTGCAGTTAGACGCGCTCCCACCCTGAGTGGCAGTGTCAGTTGACTGCAACCAATCACAGGCAGGACGGTCGGTGGGCGGGGAATGCAGTGTATCACTCGCAAGTGTGACTGGCTTTTTTTTTTTTTTTATTCTATATTTAAATAAATTTTAAAAAAGTGTGGTTCCTCCTAATTTTCATCCCCAGCCACAATGTCGGCTGGGGCTGGTATTCTCAGCCTGCAGCCGCCCGGTATTGCCGCATCTATTAGATGTGACAATCCCGGTGCGTTACCGGCTCCTCCTGTTGGCCTGATGCAGTGCCAATCTGGGTAATAAGGGGTTAATAACAGCACACAGCTGCTACTAAGCCCTAGGTTTGTGATGGCACAGGCATCTGAGATACCTGTATCACACTAACCTGTAAATGAATGTAAATAAGCATAAACTCAAAGAAAACTCCTTTATTTGGAATAAAGTACAAAAACACACCCTCCTTCACCACTTTATGAACCCCCAACACCCTACAGCTCCGTCGTAATCCACACGAGGTCCCACAACGATACATCCAGCTCTGCTACATCTCACAGCTAGAAGCCATAGAGAAGACTGCCGGCTATAAGTGTAGCCTATTACTGAGCTGCGATGACTGCAGCAGACATTGTCACAGGCTGGGGGCGTGTCTGTCTGCATCCAATCACAGGCGGCAGGACAGCCGGTGGGCGGGGAAAGCAGTGCAAGTATTTGCAGGTCAGTATCGTGAACGTGCATGTGTTTCAGAAACGCATGCACGCTCCTGTCAGAAGTGCGTGGCTGTGCTGTGATGTCAGACTCACGGCAGTCCCTCGCAAGTGTGACTACGGCCTAAGAAAAATCGCACGCAGTTTTTTTTGTGTAAAAAAAATAATTTAAAAAACAGCCGTGCGGTTCCACCCCAATTTTTATCCCTAGTCATAACGCTGGCAGGGGGCTTGTATTCGCAGCCGCGCAGTATTGCCGCATCTATTAGATGAGACAATCCCGGCACGACACCGGCTCTTCTCGATTGCACTGGAGCAGGGGTAATAAGGGATAACTAGCAGCGCACAGCTGCTACTAAGCTCCAGGTTAGTGATGGCACAGGCGTCTGAGATACCTGCATTACCCTAACCTGTAAATGAAAGTTAATAAACACAGAGAAAAAAATCCTTTATTTGGAATAAAGTACGAAATGCACACCCTCCTTCACCTCTTTATTAACCCACAACACCCTGCAACTCTGGCGTAATCCACACGAGGTCCCATGATGACACATTCATCTCTGCTACATGTCACAGCTAACAGCCATAGAGAAGACTGCCAGCTCTGAGTGTAGCCTATAACTGAGCCGCGATGACTGTAGGCAGATACTGTCACAGGCTGAGGGCGCATCAGCTTGCAACCAATCACAGATGAGAGGATGGCCAGTGGGCGGGGAAAACACTGAAAGCTGTTGGTATGTGATGCACAGTACAGGAAGTGAATGCGCGACCTGGAAGCAGTGTGCCGCCATGACAGTCTCTGTAAAGCCGGGGCCACACTGGGACTAATGCGATCCTCGCATGACACTCGGCTCGCACTGGCAGCACAGCGGGAGCAGAGTGTCATGCGAGTGTCCCTGCGACTGAGGTCCAATCATGTGATCGGACCTCAGCTGCGGGGGACGGGCCAGTGCTAGTGAGGTGTGGGCTGGCATGGAGGAGAAGGATGGATTTATCTCCCTCTCTCCTCCGAAGTCTGCTATTGCCATTCTCGCACTGCACTTGCAGTACACCGGTGTACCACGAGTGCAGTGCAATCTTTCTCTCTCCCCATAGACTTGAATGGGTGCGAGAGAAAGTCTCGCATTTACAGTCGCAGCATGCTGCGATTGTTTTCTCGGTCCAATTGGGGCCGAGAAAATAATCGCTCGTGTGCTGACACATAGGCTAATATTGGTCCGAGTGGAATGCGATGTTTTATCACATTCCACTCTCTGATTTCCATGCCGTGTGGCATAGGCCTAAGTATGAAACGCACTTATTTTTTTTTTCTTTTGCTTTTACTTTAATTGCCGAATCCGGATCATGCACCTGGAATCCCACGCCCGGGTCCGGCACCCAGAGAGCGTTGGATCCGCTCAGCCCTAGTCACCAGGTTTCTAGTTGGAAATCTGGTAACTTCTATTACGGCTTCTATAAGTTGCAGTTTAAACAGGGTCTGACAGGGACCCTGACATATGGTATCAGGGTCTGCTAGTAGTGTCTGGATATGGAGCCGTTGCGCTTTGCAGTCAGTGCTGAAACGCCGCTCTACGTTCACTTCTATGGAAGATCTGAAAATGCTGCATGTTAGGCACCTAGCACAATACTTGGCTTTAATTGAAGTTTTCTTTGCTTTGTAGCTGTTCAGATTACCTATAACTGATGTGAAACACTATCAGACCATGGTGGATTTTGGGAAGTGGCCGTTATTCACTTTATTATCACCCCTGGAGGTGGCATCCATCCGACAAGCCTGTGTGTTTGGTACTTGTGCAAATGAAGTCATCTACACCACTGACAATGATGAAGTAAGTGTTTGGGGGAAGGGGGGGGGGTCAGGGTTTTTTTTTTTTTTTTCTTGTTTTTTGCTTTTACAAATTATGGCTGCTTTGCCTCTCGCCCTCTTTAAAGGTATTGTTCAGAATCTGTTCCTATGATGCAAATGTGAATGATGCGTCTACAGGCGGGCGCTGCATGGATGCTGCATACAGTTGCACTTCTCACTGCTTATTGTAATGGACTAATACACCCACTGGCTGGTACTGACTAGTAAACTACACAGCTGGCTGATCTGTGCCTGTTGCCTGGGTTTCTATGGACAGCTCCTTTTTAAGGGTACATGCACACGATCAGGACTCACAGCGTCCTGACTTGCGGGGTCGTGAGTCTTCTCCGCAGGAAACCGCAGCTGTCCGTGCCCACGATCAGTGTTTGTGGTGCTGCGGCCTCTCGCTTGTGTTCTCCCTATTGAGGGACACTTCCGATGCAGCAAACAATTGACATTCTGCGGTTCGGAAAGTCGCACCACAAGTCAGTGTATGATGCAAGAAAAACAAGCACAGTGGGCATGGTATTTTTAGAAATCCCATCCACTATGCTTGTACTGTACACCTAGGCACCGAGATATAGAACAAAAAATTCTAAAGAAAACCGATTTAGTCAAAAGGTATAACAAATTTTATTATTAAAATGACAGCCAACTGGCAGAGAACCTAAAAAACAGAGGCATCACATGTATAAATATTGAGAAGGTAGGGACAGGTATCCATGCACAGGTATTGAGATACTAGAACTGATGGTTGTATTAAAGCAAAAATTCAGATATACAATACCATAACAAATTGACACAGTTGTTCACAGTAATGTCTATGGTATATATAGTCACTAACCATTAGGTATCTATTTAATAAAAAAAGGGGGGATTGTGGAAACATATATTGCTAGCCATAGAGGGTGTCAGAAGCAAAACCATATGTATAGTTATCAGCATTCACATTAGTATGTGCAGTAATGATGGCTGTGGTATGCTTATGTAAATAAATGTTATGAAGGTGTACATACACACAGCTCAGAAAAATCATTAATATGGCCTGTTGTGCAAAGGTAACTGTGGCAAATATATATGAATCAACCTAAATAGAGACATGGTTATAAAGAAAAGGTTTTTTTACCTGGACACGAGAAGACCTGGGCTCACATGTGACGCCAACCCAGACACGCACGTTTCGGCGTCACCTTCGTCATGTGACGCCGTCACATGACGAAGGTGACGCCGAAACGTGCGTGTCTGGGTTGGCGTCACATGTGAGCCCAGGTCTTCTTGTGTCCAGGTAAAAAAACCTTTTCTTTATAACCATGTCTCTATTTAGGTTGATTCATATATATTTGCCACAGTTACCTTTGCACAACAGGCCATATTAATGATTTTTCTGAGCTGTGTGTATGTACACCTTCATAACATTTATTTACATAAGCATACCACAGCCATCATTACTGCACATACTAATGTGAATGCTGATAACTATACATATGGTTTTGCTTCTGACACCCTCTATGGCTAGCAATATATGTTTCCACAATCCCCCCTTTTTTTATTAAATAGATACCTAATGGTTAGTGACTATATATACCATAGACATTACTGTGAACAACTGTGTCAATTTGTTATGGTATTGTATATCTGAATTTTTGCTTTAATACAACCATCAGTTCTAGTATCTCAATACCTGTGCATGGATACCTGTCCCTACCTTCTCAATATTTATACATGTGATGCCTCTGTTTTTTAGGTTCTCTGCCAGTTGGCTGTCATTTTAATAATAAAATTTGTTATACCTTTTGACTAAATCGGTTTTCTTTAGAATTTTTTGTTCTATATCTCGGTGCCTAGTTATTGCTACCATAGGTCAGCTACATCCATAAGACCCACACACTATTCTTTTGAACATATACTAATTATTTTACACCATATACCTCTTAGTGTTGTGCATGGTCACATTTTTTTCTGTGATCAATTTCTGTTTGTACTGTACACCGCAGCATTAGACGCAGCTGAAGCATGCTGCTTCCAAAACGCTGTGAACACTGATCTTGGGCACGCACCCGAAGGCTATGCACCGACGGGAAAAAATGCCTGCGGATTTTCGGGATTTTCCAGACAAATCCGCAGGTATACCAAAGTACAGACACTCCCCATGCTATCCTTAGGACTTTAACCCATTCAGCCCCCGGGCACTTTCCGTTTTTGCGTTTTTGTTTTTTGCTCCCCTTCTTCCGAGAGGCGTAACTTTTTTATTTTTCCATCAATCTTGCCATATTGGGGCTTGTTTTTTGCGGGACGAGTTGTACTTTTAAATGAAACCATAAGTTTTACCATATAGTGTACTGGAAAATGGCAAAAAAATTCCAAGTGCGGAAAAATTGCAAAAAAAGTGGGATTGTACAATAGTTTTTGGGATATTTTATTCACCGTGTTCACTATATGGTAAAACTGATGTGTGGGTATGATGCCTCAGGTCGGTGCGAGTTTGTAGACACCAAACATGTATAGGTTTACTTGTATCTAAGGGGTTAAAAAAAATTCACAAGCTTGTCCAAAAAACGTGGCGCACGTTTTGCGCCATTTTCCAAAACCCGTAGCGTTCTCATTTTTCAGGATCTGAGGCTCAGTGATGGCTTATTTTTTGCGTCTCGACCTGACGTTCTTAACGGTACCATTTTTGCGCAGATGCTACGTTTTGATCGCCTGTTATTGCATTTTGCGCAAAATTTGCGGCGACCAAAAAACGTAATTTTGGCGTTTGGAATTTTTTTGCCGCTATGCCGTTTACTGATCAGATTCATTGATTTTATATTTTGATCGGGCATTTCTGAACGTGGCGATACCAAATATGTGTGTATTTTTTATTTTTTTAACCCTTTAATTTTCAATGGGGTGAAAGGGGGGTGATTTGAACTTTTAGGTTTTTTTATTTTTTTTTAATTTTTTAAAACTTTTTTTTTACTTTTTTTTTTTTTTTATTTTACTAGTCCCTCTAGGGGGCTATTGCGATCAGCAATCCGATC
The DNA here is from genome assembly GCF_048569485.1 of Anomaloglossus baeobatrachus. Lineage (NCBI taxonomy): Eukaryota > Metazoa > Chordata > Amphibia > Anura > Aromobatidae > Anomaloglossus > Anomaloglossus baeobatrachus. The sequence continues at coordinate 701,606,440 of NC_134354.1, read as the reverse complement.
GCTTTGCACTATCTGCAGATTTCAGCTACAGAGCTGAGAACTGCAGATTTGCTGCTTCACTTTCAATGCCGGCTGTATTCCGGCATTGAGGAAGTGACTCATGTTAGCTACAGGCGTCATCACATGACCCTGTGCTACCATGGCAACCGGCGAAAGTCACGTGATCATGTCACGTGACTTCCGGTGGGGGCGGGGTAAGTCACTGTCATGGCGGCGCCCATATACATATCGCTGCCAAGACTTTGGCAGCGAAATGTAAGGGGTTAATGGCCGCGGGTGGAAGCGATTCCACCCGCGGCTAGCAGGCACACATCAGCTGTTGATAACAGCTGATATGTGCGCCGATCGCCGCCGCCTGCCGGCGGCAGGGGGCGGGGCTTACCGGCACACGATCCATGACGTCTCTAGTACGTCATGGGTCGTTAAGGGGTTAAGGAGTGTTGTATCAATGCTGCGGATTTTGCACCTGCAGGAAATGCTGCAGATTTCCCGCAGCCGCATGTAACTGCATGTCAATTATTCCTGCGGATTTTTCCGTGCTGATCTCTATACTTACCTTTCTTGATTGAAGACACCGGAGACTCTTCGTTCGGTGTAGAAGACTGTGACGAAGCCAGGAGCGGACTGGAAGAGGTGAGCGGGGCCTGCACGGGCTGCGGTCATGCGACAGCCGGAGCTCGTCCAGGCCCTGCCATCTTCTCCAGTATCCGGCTGGAAACCAAGTAGCTTTGCGATACAGGTAAGTATGAACTCACCGATCACTCCAGCACTTGTCTGCTCCACCCCCCCCCACCCCCCGTCACGGTCCCCTTGTGCTACCCTCTCCATACTGCTTCTTCACATTTTTTTTTTCTCATCACATACGGTCTCCTCACTGCCTTCGTACTCAGGCCCCCCCCACACTCCCCATACAGTATCCATATACATTTTTCCCCTCGCTCACCATACTGTGTCCGCACCCCATCCTACCCAGTTGCTCCTCATACCAGTCCTCAAATTTTCCCCCTCGCTCTTTATTTTATGTTCTCAAAATTTCTATCCATGGTTTGTTCCCCATACTATCAGTATACATTCCCCTTGCTCCCTGTATTGTTGTTCGCTTTCTGTGTTTTCGCTTTGTTTTCACTGCACTTTTGTGAAGAACCTGAAGGGTTAATACACTTCTTGAATGTGATTTTGAGGGGTGCAGATTTTAGAATGGTGACACTCTTGGGTAATTTAGTGTAGTTGTAAATGTTTTTGGATGAAATTTCCCTTTCCACTGAACTCCTCATTGAACGATCGATCAGAGCTACAGTGCTGATTTTTTCAAAACTGCATCTAGCCAGTAAGTGACCCAGAGCTAGAATCCTGCTCTCCGCCTCCATTTTATACTGCTCTCAGATTGAGAAACCTAAACCTGGTGACAGATTCCCTTTTAACTGGCTTATTAAGGTATAAGTGTTGCGGTATTTCTGCCTCTACAAATTTTTATTGCTATCTAGGTCTTCCAGAATGGCTTTACTAGGTTATCCACTTGCTATAAAAACAGCTCTAATTATACATGAAGTGTAGACAATACACTGTTAATTAGAGGGATTATATAACCTGGATGCAGGCTTGTAAAAATCTTTTACTGGTGGATTTTCTCACCTACCTTTCTGCAGTGATTAGGCCTTGGTACTTCTGGATGGTTTCTGCAGGGTTCCCTGCTTTGCAATCTATGAATTTGAATACAGAAGGGGGGAAAAAAAACCAAAATCTGCAATCTTACACCAACCAATGTACTTCATATTACACTCCAGCCCCTTTAAGTCTATTGTTGCTCAGTAACTGCAGAAATTGTACAGGTCATGTTCTCGGACTACATACGGTAACTTTCTTTTTCGCTCCTAATTGGGAGACCCAGACAGTGGGTGTATAGCTACTGCCTCTGGAGGCCGCACAAAGAACTACACTTAAAAGTGTAAGGCCCCTCCCCTTCTGGCTATACACCCTCCCGTAGGAGTACGGATTCCTCAGTTTTATTATTATTATTATTATTATTATTTATTTATAGAGCACCATTAATTCCATGGTGCTGTACATGAGAAGGGGGTTACATACAAAATACGTATACAAGTTACAGTAGACAGACTAGTACAGAGGGAAGAGGGCCCTACCCTTGCGGGCTTACATTCTATAGGATTATGGAGAGGAGACAATAGGTGGGGTGTAGGTCAGGCGGCAGCTCTGCACGGTGGTCGGGCGGCAGCTCCGCACGGTGGTCGGGCGGCAGCTCCGCACGGTGGTCGGGCGGCAGCTCCGCACGGTGGTCGGGCGGCAGCTCCGCACGGTGGTCGGGCGGCAGCTCCGCACGGTGGTCGGGCGGCAGCTCCGCACGGTGGTCGGGCGGCAGCTCCGCACGGTGGTCGGGCGGCAGCGAGTTCATTGTAGATTGTAGGCATTTCGGAACAGGTGCGTTTTCAGGTTCCGTTTGAAGTTTGCAAGGGTAGGGGATAGTCTGACGTGTTGAGGCAGCGAGTTCCAGGAGACTGGGGATGCTCGGGAGAAGTCTTGGAGTCGGTTGTGTGAGGAGCGAATGAGAGAGGAGGAGAGGAGGAGATCTTGGGAGGACCGGAGGTGACGTGTTGGAGTGTAGTGGGAGAGTAGTTCGGAGATGTACGGAGGGGAAAGATTATGCACAGCTTTGTAGGTCAGTGTTAGAAGTTTGAATTGGATACGGTGGAAGATTGGAAGCCAGTGGAGGGACATGCAGAGAGGAGAAGCGGGGTGGTATTGAGGAGAGAGGTGGATAAGTCGGGCAGCAGAGTTAAGGATGGACTGGAGAGGGGCAAGCGTGTTGGCAGGGAGGCCACAGAGGAGGATGTTACAGTAGTCGAGGCGGGAGATTATGAGGGCATGCACTAGCATTTTAGTTGATTGCAAATTGAGGAAAGGGCGGATTCTGGAAATATTTTTGAGTTGAAGACGGCAGGAGGTGGTGAGGGATTGGATGTGTGGTATGAAGGATAAGGCAGAGTCAAAGGTCACTCCGAGGCAGCGAACTTTGGGTACTGGCGAGAGCGTGGTGTTATTTATTGTAATAGATAGATCAGGTGGAGAGTGTAGGTGAGACGGAGGAAAGATGATTAGTTCAGTTTTGGCCACATTGAGCTTTAGGAAGCGAGAGGAGAAGAAGGAGGATATAGCAGATAGACATTTCGGGATTTTGGACAGCAGAGATGTGACATCTGGGCCAGAGAGGTAGATCTGGGTGTCGTCGGCATATAGGTGGTATTGGAAGCCATGGGACTTTATGAGTTGTCCCAGGCCAAATGTGTAGATAGAGAAAAGTAGGGGTCCTAGGACAGAGCCTTGAGGGACGCCAACAGAGAGATGGTGGGATGAAGAGGTTGTGTGGGAGTGGGAGACACTAAAAGTGCGATTTGAGAGGTATGAAGAGATCCAAGAGAGGGCAAGATCTCTGACACCAAGGGAAGAGAGGGTCTGTAATAGGAGGGAGTGGTCAACGGTATCGAAGGCTGAGGACAGGTCTAGGAGTAGGAGTATAGAGAAGTGCTTGTTCGCTTTGGCAGTAAGCAAGTCATTTGTGATTTTAGTCAGGGCAGTTTCGGTGGAGTGATGTGGACGGAAGCCGGACTGTAGGTTGTCAAAGAGAGCGTTAGAGGAGAGGTGGGAGGAAAGTTCAGCATGGACATGCTGTTCCAGGAGTTTTGAGGCAAGTGGGAGTAGTGATATGGGGCGGTAGCTGGTAGTAGAGGTTGGATCGAGGGAAGGTTTCTTTAGGATAGGTGTGACTGTTGCATGTTTAAAGGCAGAGGGGAAGGTTCCAGTCGTTAAAGATAGGTTGAAGAGATGGGTTAAAGCTGGAATAAGGATGGTGGTGAGGTTGGGAAGGAGGTGGGATGGCATGGGGTCAAGTGCGCAGGTGGTGAGGTGCGCTTTTGAGAGCAGACGTGCAAGCTCTCCTTCGGTGATGGTGGGGAGGAAGTTTATGGGGGAGGGGCAGTGGTCAGCTACATGAAGGGGTTGTGGTGGCTGAGCAGAGAAGACTTGCCTTATTAGGTCGATTTTTTCTTGGAAATAGGTGGCAAAGTCTTCTGCAGAAATGAGGGAGGTTGGAGGGGGCAGTGGTGGGCGAAGGAGGGAGTTGAAAGTGTTGAATAACTGTTTGGGGTTGTGTGTTAGAGAGGATATGAGGTTTCTGAAGTAATCGTGTTTAGTGGAGGTGAGGACTGAACGAAATGTGTGAATTGCATTTTTGAATGTGGTGAAGTCTTCCTGGGAGTGCGTTTTCTTCCACCGCCGCTCTGCAGCCCTAGACCTTTGCCTAAGTTTTTTAGTGAGGCTGTTGTGCCAGGGCTGTCTATTGATTCGTCTCACTCTGCCATGCACAAGGGGAGCGACTGAATCAATGGCTGATGTGAGGGTGGTGTTGTAGAAAGTGGTGGCGCTGTCTGTGTCGTGGAGGGACGATATGGAGGACAGTGGGAGGATAGAGTCGGCGAGGGTGTGCATGTTGAGGTGTGCAAGGTTTCTGCGGGGATGTGCTAGGTGCTGGACAGGGGGGGTAGGTGAGGAGGACAGGGCTGAAAAGGTCAGAAGATGGTGGTCAGATAGGGGGAGGGGGGAAGTTGTGAAGTCAGAAAGGGGACAGAGGCGGGTGAAGATGAGGTCTAGTGTGTTTCCATCTTTGTGGGTGGCAGAGGTGGACCACTGAGTTAAGCCAAAAGACGAAGCAAGGGAGAGGAGTTTGGAAGCAGCTTGTTGGCGAGTGTCAGTGGGGATGTTGAAGTCACCCATGATGATGGTGGGAATGTCAGCAGAGAGAAAGTGTAGAAGCCAGGCAGAGAAGTGGTCGAGGAAGGCAGTGGTGGCGCCCGGGGGTCTGTATATGACAGCCACTTGGAGGTTGGAGGGAGAATAGATTCGGACAGAGTGCACTTCAAAGGAAGGCAGGTCGAGGGAGGGTAGAGGTGGGATTGTGGTGAAGTTGTAGTTGTTAGAAAGAAGGAGGCCCACTCCTCCACCTTGTCTATTGCCAGGGCGAGGAGTGTGGGAGAAGTGCAGGCCACCGTAGCATAGTGCAGCTGGGGAGGCAGAGTTGGATGGTGTCAGCCATGTTTCGGTGATGCCTAGAAAGGATAGATTGCTGGAGGTAAAGAGATCATGAATGATGTGCAGTTTATTACACACTGAGCGGGCATTCCAGAGCGCTCCTGAGAGAGGGGGCGGCAGAGTGGGTGAGAGGGGAATAGTTTTTATGTTGGATAGATTGCGGTAGTTACTATTATGTGGAGAGTGGTGGGTGGGTGATAAAGAGGGGTGTACCATCCATGGGGGGCCAGGATTGGGGGCTATGTCACCAGCAGTGAGAAGGAGTAGAGAAAGGGAGAGCAGGTGGGAGAAGGAGAGTGAACGGCATGGTCTGCGCGATATTAGGAGCGATCTGAGGTTCAGGAGTAGGTCAGCAGATGAGGACAGATGAGAAGGCAGGAGGGAGGGGGAGATGAATATTTGCTTAGAGGGTGCTGGGGTGTGGGGATAGCGAAGGAGAGTGAGGAGGAGAGGGGCAAAGACTGTGAGGGCATAGGTGAACATGGTGGGAGTAGTGTGGTAAGTATATGATTTAACAAGTAAGTTGTGTCAGTGGGAAACTTGGTTAGAAAGAGCTGAAGTTTACCTTCTGGTCATGTCTGGTTCATTTCTGGTATATTTCTGACACTTATGAGGCAGTTTTAGCTTTGTGCGAAGGAGGTCACACACGCACGCATAGCTCCATTGTTTTTAGTCAGCAGCAGCTGCTGACTATGTCGGATGGAAGAAAAGAGGGCCCATACAGGGCTCCCAGCATGCTCCCTTCTCACCCCACTGTATGTCGGAGGTGTTTGTAAGGTTGAGGTACCCATTGCGGGTACGGCGGCAGGAGCCCACATGCTGATTCCTTCCCCATCCCTTTTTACAGGGCTCTGGGTGAAGTGGGATTTACTGGTCTCCAGGCACTGAGACCGTGCTCCATCTACAGCCCCTGGAGAAGATGCTGGATGGAGCGGAGTACATCAGGGACATGGCCCTGCTTCCTCAAGGTACTCTGTGTCCCCGTGCATTTGGCGCTCACACCGCAGCATGCTGGGTGTTGTAGTGCGCCGGGGGACATCAGCGCTACGGCGCTTGTGCCATGGCCTCATTCAGCTTTGCTGAAGCAGGCACACTTCTGGGAATCGGTCGCGCCGGCCGCTGGGACTGCGGCGCGGCTGGCACTTGTGGTGCGCCGGGGACTTCAGCGCGGCCCGCGCTTTTACGGCGGCCGCGCTGATAACTCGAGTCCCCGGCTTTTGCGGCCTGCTTCCGTTCGTTCCCGCCCCCAGACCTGCCAGTCAGGAGAGGGGCGGGACGCTGGCCAGTGCATCAGCGCCGAGGGCTGGAGTCGTTTTTACATACTCCAGCCCTCACAATCGGCACAGAGGGGACACTGTTTCCCGCACTTTTGTTTGGAAACTCCCACGGACCGCCCCTCTCCACAGACGCCGGCAGCCATTCCTGCTGACACTCTGAGCTGCAGAGGGGAGCCGGGGAGACCCAGACAAGGAATTCTGCGCCTCTTACCCGCTATTCAGCGGGCGGTAAGCAGCCCTCAGGGCTCACCCCCTCTTGTGCCAGTAGTATTCTTAGTATTTTGTTTCTACAAATACTTGGTATTACATAGCGCTGGTCGCCCTTTGGCTATAGACTCTCTCACATTGCAGAGAGCCAGCAGCATGTCGTCCGTAAAACGCAAGGGTGCCAAGGCACAGACATTATATGCTTCCTGCACCGCATGTGGGACTTTTCTACCGGCAGGCTCCACGGACCCCCATTGTGTGCAGTGCTCGGCCCCTGCGGCGCTTGCACAGTCGGGACCTCTGCTGGACGTGACCCAGGGTGTACCACCTGTGAATGCTGTCCAGGTGACAGGAACTGAGTTTGCAGCTTTTGCTGACAGAATGTCTCTCACTATGTCACAAATTCTTGACACATTGCGAGCTAGGCCTGTACTTCAGGCCACGGACACTGTGCAATCATTGCCCCCTGGTCCCCCTCAGCTGAATCAAGCTCCGGGACGGGCATATACACCTCAGGGTGAAGACTCTGACTCGGACGATGGCCCCGGGCAGCCTAAGCGGGCTCGCTATGACGGGCCTTCACATTCATCTCAATGGTCAGGATCCCAGCGAGATGAATCTATGGGTGATGAGGCGGACGTAACTGATCAGGATTCTGATCCTGGGACCGCTCTCAATCTAGATACACCATATGGTGACGCCATAGTTAATGATCTTATATTTAACATCAATAAGATGTTAAATATTTCCCCACCAGCTCCTCTTGTAGAGGAGTCAGCTTCGCAGCACGAGAGAATCCATTTCAGATACCCTAAGCGTACATTAAGCACTTTTCTGGACCACGCTGACTTTAGAGACGCAATCCAGAAACCCCACGCTTATCCTGAAAGGCGTTTTCCTAAACGGCTTAAAGATACACGCTACCCTTTTCCCCCTGAGGTGGTCAAGGGTTGGACCCAGTGTCCAAAAGTGGATCCTCCAATTTCCAGGCTTGCAGCTAGATCCTTGGTTGCAGTTGAAGATGGAGCGGCACTTAAAGATGCCACTGACAGGCAGATGGAGCTCTGGCTGAAATCCATCTATGAAGCGATTGGAGCGTCATTAGCGCCTTCTTTTGCGGCCGTATGGGCACTCCAAGCTATCTCAGCCGGGCTTGCGCGAGTCGACTCAGTCACACGTGCATTTGCCCCGCAGGTAGCACCATTGACCTCGCAAATGGCGGCATTCGCGTCGTACGCGATTAATGCTGTTCTTGACGCTACAAGCCGCACGGCAGTGGCGTCAGCCAACTCCGTTGTTTTGCGTAGGGCCCTGTGGTTGAGACATTGGAAAGCAGATTCTCATTCCAAGAAGTGCTTAACCAATTTGCCTTTTTCTCGTGACCGATTGTTTGGAGAGCGTTTGGATGAAATCATCAAACACTCCAAGGGTAAGGACTCATCCTTACCGCAACACAGACAAAACAAACCCCAACAGAGGAAGGGTCAGTCTGGTTATCGGTCCTTTCGAGGACCGGGCAGGTCCCAATTCGCCTCGTCAAAAAAGACTCAAAAAGACCAGAGACGCTCAGATTCTTGGAGGTCTCAGTCACGCCCAAAAAGGACAGCCGGAGGAACCGTTGCCAAGACGGCGTCCTCCTGACTTGCGGTCTCCGATTCCCACACCCGCGGTCGGTGGGAGGCTTTCCCACTTTGGCGACATTTGGCTGTCACGCGTCAAAGACCGTTGGGTGAGGGATATTCTGTCTCACGGGTACAGGATAGAGTTCAGTTCTCGTCCGCCAACTCGTTTCTTCAGAACTTCTCCACCACCAGACCGAGCCGATGCTCTGTTGCAGGCGGTGGCCGCTCTAAAGGCGGAAGGAGTGGTGACCTCCGTCCCTCTTCAGGAACAAGGTCACGGTTTTTACTCCAATCTGTTTGTGGTCCCAAAAAAGGACGGATCGTATCGACCCGTCCTGGATCTAAAGTTGCTCAACAGACACGTAAAAGTCAGGAGGTTCCGGATGGAATCCCTACGCTCCGTCATAGCCTCAATGTCTCAAGGAGATTTTCTAGCATCAATAGATATCAAAGATGCGTATCTCCACGTGCCGATTGCACCAGAGCATCAGCGTTTCCTACGCTTCGTCATACACGACGAACACCTACAGTTCGTAGCGTTACCTTTCGGTCTGGCAACAGCCCCCCGGGTCTTCACCAAAGTCATGGCAGCAGTAGTAGCTGTTCTGCACTCGCAGGGTCACTCGGTCATCCCGTATCTAGACGACCTGCTTATAAAGGCACCCTCTCAAGAGGCATGCCAACACAGTCTGAAGGTGGCACTAGACACTCTCCAGAGTTTCGGGTGGATTATCAACTTTCCAAAGTCTCATCTAACCCCGACCCAATCTCTGACTTATCTTGGCATGGAGTTTCATACTCTCTCAGCGATAGTGAGGCTTCCACTGGACAAGCAGTGCTCGCTACGGACTGGAGTGCAATCTCTCCTTCAGAGCCAGTCGCACTCACTGAGGCGCCTCATGCATTTCCTAGGAAAGATGGTAGCAGCAATGGAGGCAGTCCCGTTCGCGCAGTTTCATCTGCGCCCTCTACAATGGGACATTCTACGCCAATGGGATGGGAAATCGACGTCCCTCGACAGGACTGTCTCCCTCTCTCAGACTGCCAAGGACTCTCTGCGTTGGTGGCTTCTCCCCACCTCATTGTCACAGGGAAAGTCGTTCCTTCCCCCGTCCTGGGCAGTGGTCACGACGGATGCGAGCCTATCAGGGTGGGGAGCGGTGTTTCTCCACCACAGGGCTCAGGGTACGTGGACTCAGGAAGAGTCCACCCTGCAGATCAATGTTCTGGAAATCAGAGCAATCTATCTTGCCCTGCGAGCCTTCCAACAATGGCTGGAAGGCAAGCAGATTCGGATTCAGTCGGACAATTCCACGGCGGTGGCGTACATCAACCACCAAGGGGGAACACGCAGTCGCCAAGCTTTTCAAGAAGTCCAGCGGATTTTGACGTGGGTGGAAAGCAGAGCGTCCACCATATCCGCAGTTCACATCCCAGGCGTGGAAAACTGGGAAGCAGACTTTCTCAGTCGCCAGGGCATGGACGCAGGAGAATGGTCCCTTCACCCGGACGTGTTTCAGCAGATCTGTTGCCGCTGGGGGACGCCGGACGTCGATCTGATGGCGTCACGGCACAACAACAAGGTCCCAGTTTTCATGGCACGGTCTCACGATCACCGAGCGCTGGCGGCAGACGCCTTGGTTCAGGATTGGTCGCAATTCCGACTCCCCTATGTGTTCCCACCTCTAGCATTGTTACCCAGAGTTCTCCGGAAAATCAGGTCTGACTGCCATCGAGCCATACTCGTCGCTCCAGATTGGCCAAGAAGGTCGTGGTACCCGGATCTGTGGCATCTCACGGTAGGCCAACCGTGGACACTACCAGACCGTCCAGATTTGCTGTCTCAAGGGCCGTTTTTCCATCTGAATTCTGCGGCCCTGAACCTGAATGTGTGGCCATTGAGTCCTGGATCCTAGCGGCCTCAGGTTTATCTCATGAAGTTGTTGCCACAATGAGACAGGCTAGAAAACCATCCTCAGCTAAGATCTATCACAGGACGTGGAAGATATTCTTAGCGTGGTGCTTGGCTCAAGGGTTTTCTCCCTGGCCATTTGCATTGCCAATTTTTCTTTCCTTCCTGCAGTCTGGGTTGGAAAAAGGTTTGTCGCTTAGCTCGCTTAAGGGTCAAGTCTCCGCGCTATCCGTATTCTTTCAGAAGCGCTTGGCACGGCTTTCTAAAGTACGCACGTTTCTCCAAGGAGTTTGTCATATCGTCCCTCCTTACAGACGGCCATTGGAACCCTGGGATCTGAACAAGGTTCTCATTGCTCTCCAGAAGCCGCCTTTCGAGCCTTTGAAAGAGGTTCCCCTTTCTCGGCTTTCACAAAAGGTAGTTTTTCTTGTGGCGGTCACGTCTCTTCGAAGAGTGTCCGAGCTAGCGGCATTATCTTGCAAATCTCCCTTCCTGGTGTTTCACCAAGACAAGGTAGTACTGCGTCCAATTCCAGAGTTTTCTCCCAAGGTGGTTTCTTCCTTTCATCTCAATCAGGATATCACTTTGCCATCTTTGTGTCCGCATCCAGTTCACCAATTTGAAAAGGGTTTACATCTGTTGGACCTGGTGAGAGCACTCAGGATTTACATTTCTCGCACGGCGTCTCTACGCCGTTCTGATGCGCTCTTTGTCCTAGTCGCTGGTCAGCATAAGGGAACGCAAGCTTCCAAATCCACCCTGGCGCGGTGGATCAAGGAACCAATTCTTCACACATACCGTTCTGCTGGGCTTCCGATCCCATCTGGACTGAAGGCCCATTCTACCAGAGCCGTGGGTGCGTCCTGGGCATTGCGGCATCAGGCTACGGCTCAGCAAGTGTGCCAGGCGGCTACCTGGTCGAGTCTGCACACGTTTACCAAACACTATCAAGTGCATACCTACGCTTCGGCAGATGCCAGCCTAGGTAGACAGGTCCTTCAGGCGGCGGTGGCCCACCTGTAGGAAGAGGCTGTCTGACAGCCCGTTCATGTGGTATCTTTTTACCCACCCAGGGACTGCTTTTGGACGTCCCACTGTCTGGGTCTCCCAATTAGGAGCGAAAAAGAAGAAGGGAATTTTGTTTACTTACCGTAAATTCCTTTTCTTCTAGCTCCAATTGGGAGACCCAGCACCCGCCCTATTTGTTCTTAGGGTTTCGTTTTTCGGGTGCACATGTTGTTCATGTTGTTTCTTAAGTTCTCCGATCTTGTTATCGGATTGAATTTGTTTTTGAAACTGTTATTGGCTTTCCTCCTTCTTGCTTTGGTACTAAAACTGAGGAATCCGTACTCCTACGGGAGGGTGTATAGCCAGAAGGGGAGGGGCCTTACACTTTTAAGTGTAGTTCTTTGTGCGGCCTCCAGAGGCAGTAGCTATACACCCACTGTCTGGGTCTCCCAATTGGAGCTAGAAGAAAAGGAATTTACGGTAAGTAAACAAAATTCCCTTCTTTTAATCTTGTTTCCAGGTATTTGCGTTTGGGCAGAATTGCAGTAATTGTCTGGGAACTGGTGACAACCAAAGTACGATGACTCCAAGAAGACTTGATATCCTTTGTGGCAAGAAAATAACTGGCATTAGTTATGGCAGCGGCCCCCATGTACTGGTCTGCACTGAAGGTATGTGGTAATCATTTAATAGCTCACCTACCGCTCCCCCACTCATACTGTGTAGGTACGGGAGGTTTCTCAAGGACCTGCTGGCCCCTGGCCCTGGTGGAGCTGTGGGAGATTTTGATGGTTAGGCCTAAGACACACGGCATGAAAATCTGAGCGAGTGGAATGTGATAAAACATCGCATTCCACTCGGACCAATATTACTGTCAGCACCCATGAGCGGTTTACTCAGCCCTAATCGGACCGAGAAAGCAATCGCAGCATGCTGCAGGTGTAATGTGATCCCCTTTCTCTCGCACCCATTCAAGTCTATGGGACAAGAGAAAAATCGCACTGCACTCGCAGTACACCGGTCTACCGCGAGTGCAGGGCGAGAATGGCAATAGCCAGCTACGGAGGAGAGAGGCAGATAAATGTGCCGGCCCTCCCCTCCTCAGTGCCGGCCCGCCCCCCGCAGCTGTGGTCTGATCGCATGATCGGACCTCAGTCGCAGTGACACTCGCATGACACTCGGCTCCTGTTGTGCTGCCAGCGTGAGCCGAGTGTCATGCGAGGATTGCAATAGTCCCCCGTGTGGTCCCGGCCTTATGCATATGGCAGCCGCCTCATCCAGTGTTTACTTATGGTCACCAGAAGAGGTGGATGTAGCTGCTGTGGCATGGTGTGGCTTTTTTTTTTTTTTTTTGCCAGCACACTTCTGCATTTCAGAAAGTAGTCAACCACTTTGTCAAACTCAGAGGGTTAAAATTAAGAACTTTGACAGTCACAGGCCAACCTTGATTTTTTTTTTTTTTTGTTTTTTTTACAATGGGAGGTAGTGTTTCCTGATCAATGACTATGAACTTTTTATACAAAGCAAAGTTGTTGTTCCACAAGCAAAGTACATTTTAATTAATAGATCTTAAGAGTCAGATCACATGAGTCGGGCACTGGGTGCTTCCTCACAGGGGTCAACCTAGAAACCATGGGGCCCCATTACAGAAGTCGCAATTAAGTCCTACTCAACCCCCCCCTTCACTAAAAAGAGATACATTAATATTCGGTGGGGGTCACAGAAGAGCATGTCTCACAACTTTGTAGCTTTGTAATTTGGGAGGAAAATTAGGGGTCCGTCTTAAAATCGGAATATAGCTTACCGGGAGGTGAATTGGCAGAGTGCTGTCTGTGCAGGTGCCTGTCGGTGCATGCGGGTAGCCGGCTGCTTCTGTCCCGGCGGCCTCTCTGCGGGTGGCCGGGCGGCCTGCTAGCTGACACTGTGCGAGGGCGGCTGGGTAGCTGTGCGGACTGCGGTGGCTGTGTGGCGGGTGTCCTAGTCTGTCCGCGGTCCAGCTTCAAATGATGGCGCCGGGAGTCAGCACGTACGCAGGTGGAGCTCTTGGATGAGCGCTCCATCTGCGCATGCACCGCTCCGGGCACCATTTCTTTGAAGCACGGACCGCGGACAGACTGGGACACTTTCCGCACTGGCCTGCTCTACCACACAATCACCGCAGCTTCCGCTGCCACCACTGACCCGCCACCTTTGTCCCCGCTCCACCACTGCTGCCACCCCTCCATCAAGTAAGACATTTGAGTATAAGACGGACCCCCTTTTATTTTATTTTTTTTAACCTTTTGTTTATCTCTAAATTTAGGGTGCGTCTTATAATCCGTTGCGTCTTAAAATACAGTACCTTTCCTACTTTCCTCCTATTGACGTCTCTGGATTGCCCTTATATTGGCTCCATAGTTTGTTGCCATCAAAAGTGCCCCTGAAACACAGTAGGATACTCTACAGTACCCTCCATACACACTGAGATAACCATACTGTACTCCCCCCTACGCTGAAATGTCAGACGCCGAGTCCCTCTCTTTCATCAGGTCTGTCAACTCTATCTGCACTAATGATGCTAATAGAAGAAATCCAAGACTGGGCTGTGAGAGCGGTGGTCGCAAAATATCACCTTTTTATGGGGCAGAATTTGACATACAGTGGAACCTTGGATTAAGAGTAACTTGGTTTTAGAGCGTTTTGCAAGACTAGCAAAGCTTTTTAAAAAAAAAATGTAACTTGGTTTCAGAGCAATGATTTGCAAATCCCACCGTGTACACTTCCAGTTCCGTCCTTTCACCGCGCTCTGACCCGCTCTGGAGGTAACTTTCTGTCCATATGTAATGTTTACTGTATACCATTGTACAATACAGTATATACTATATAGCATTTCTATCAATTTGCATTTGTGGATACAGTATTGTACTCTTTCGGCTAACCAGTGCAGCACATTGCTTCTACCGTACCTTCTGCACACCAACAATTCTATTATAAGCTAATGTGCAGTTTAATTTGTTTTATTTTGGTGTACTGTAGTAATTTTATATGAATACAGTACATTATATTGTATTACTGTAATAATTTGTATACAGTAAATATTTTTGGGTTGTGGAACGAATTGTCTGTATTTCAATTATTTCTATGGGAAAATTTGCTTTGATATAAGAGTAATTTGGTTAAAGAGCGCACTCCCTGAACCAGTTATGCTCGGAATCAAAGGTTCCACTGCATATGCTTAGCTGGATTATCATAACTACTCCTGTTGAAAAGCCGCTGCAGTACTATTCATAATAAAACTAACAGACATTGGATGGGATGGTAGCAGGGAAGTACTTGGAGCTTTGTTATTCTGTAATACCTGGGCCTCCAACCGTACATGAGCTCTCTGCTGCACCCTGGACTGAAACCGAAAAAGAAAACTTACTTGCCTGTTGACTCTGTCAAAGTCTACACAGATAAGGAAGCTGCATACATTTGAATGTTTAGCGTTAACACTTTTTTAACATTTTAATATGGATATTGGATATACAAAAACATCACAAAGAATATGTAAACCTTTTAATAGTCCGGATTGCTGAATTCTAGAACTTACAATCACTGCAATATCTACCCTCCCCAAAATATTTACAGCAGTTCCACCTTTCAATTTCAGCAACACACGTAATCCCCAAAGTAGCACTTGCCTCCTTCCATGTTCCCATTAGTAATCTGTGCAAACCTCTCGGTAGATGTGCTTCTTACCTTTTTTGTCTGGTGCATTGTCCTGTTCTGTGCAGCTGTTAGTAATATTTTTGTGTCTTGTTTTGTTTTTTTTTCTCTAGATGGAGAGCTTTATGCTTGGGGGCACAATGGGTACAACCAGCTTGGGAATGGTAACACTGTCCAAGGTACCGTCCCTATCCAGATCTGTGTTGAACTGAAGAAAGTGATGCAAGTGGCTTGTGGCTCCCATCACTCAATGGTGTTAACATCAGAAGGAGAGGTAATGTCATGTAAACCATGGACTAAATACCAAAGATATTTCTACACAAATCGCTGTAATGTTCTGAGCAAAGTTCACACAATTTGTTTACAACTTAGGCTGCTTTCACACTACGTTTTTTTAACATGCGTCATGAACGTTTTTTGCTGTAAAAGCGGATCCTGCTTTTACAGCAAAAAAACCGCATGTGTTATTTTGCAGGATCCTGTCACTTTAAGTTTATGGGCGGGCATTGGAGTCATGTAATCGGGAGTCAGTGGAACTGAACGTGATAGACTGGGAGCCGGCATCTGACAGCTGCAGAGGCTCGTAACCAAGGTAAACATCGGATAACTTGCTTGGATACCCGATAGTTACGTTGGTTACGAGCATCCGCAGGTGCTAGGAACCGGGCTCCCTGCACACGTATCCAACGTAAACATCGGGTAACTAAGAAGCGCTTTGCTTGGTTACCCGATATTTATCTTGGTTACGAGTGTCCGCAGCTCTCAGGCGGGGGAGAGGTGAGAGAGGCAGAGAGGGAGGGGGAGAGGGACTGATCACCAGAGGCTAGTTTCTGGGCATGCTCCGTAGAGCAAGCAGGATCCTGTCTATCAGCATGTCAGCGGTCACATGCGTTTGCATGTAGTATAGTCAGGATCCAGCACTTTGCAGTATTTTGATGCAGCTCAAAAACCGTACAAGTAGCGTTTTTGAAAAATGTTAAACTGCAACTAGCTGGATTCTCACTATAAAGCATGCAAACGCATGTGAACGCAGGTTGGCGCGAGTCCATTGCAAATGCATTAAAATGAAAACACATTTGCACTGGATCCGTTTTTGTGTTAAAAAAAAGTTCATGACGGATGTTAAAAAAACGTAGTGTGAAAGCCGCCTTAGCTTCTTATTGATATAGTGATGTAAACACTTTAACAAAATCAGACCACCCATCTGGTGTGTATAGTGGTCCTCCCAGCTTTCCCCCAACAGATTTCAGAGATGAGGATCAGGTAATTGGAGTTTTAATGGCTGCGCTTTTGCAGCCGAGCTCTTCTTTTTGGCCTTAGTTCTCTCCCTACTCCCCAATCGTGCGTTTGCCTGATGGTTATCTACCATTTGAGTGCAGCATGATATTGGGGCAGAGACCCTGCTTTTAGTGATGTCATTTACTTTTCTGGTTGCTACACTTTTTATATAATCACGGTTTTATCATCAAAACTACAGCAAGTGGCTCAATAAGTGACACATCAGTGGAATAAGGGTCTTTGTCTCTCCAATATGCTGCTTTTAGATTATAGGGCAGATTCTGGCACAGCCAGCTTAGTAAATCTCCCCCTACTGTGTAGTGCAGTGTGCATGATCTTTCTGTGGTTCGTCTTTTTCACCACTTAGGTGTTTGCCTGGGGATACAATAACTGTGGACAAATTGGTTCTGGCACCACAGCAAACCAGCCAACCCCTCGCAGAGTGTGTGCTCAGCTACAAACCAAGGTGGTCATTGCCATAGCTGCTGGACCAACATGTTCTATGGCCATAACAGACAATGGACAGGTGAGGATAGTTAGGTTTGTATCAATATCTATAAAGGCAATACTGCACATTTTCTATATTGCGATTTCCAATGTGAATAAGAGGGGACTCTAATAGGCTTGAAAAAATGTTTAAGTAGAACCTAAACTTTGCCACTGGCCTATTAAAGTCCCCATTTATTTGCAAGTACTTAAAAGTGCTTTTTTTTTTTTTTTTTTTTTTTTTTTTTTTTCTATTGCAATATTTGGAGAAATGCTTTAAGGGACCTTGCACCCATTTGTGATTGTGTCGCTGTTCCAATTTCAATTATATATTTCCAATGTTGAAATTTTGCACTAATACCTTTAAATATCTGGGACTTTCAAGTGAGCGCTTTTCACATTGAAAGTGGATCAGTCCAAAGATTTCACCATGCAAACTGCCACAATTATTAAATAAATCTCTTATACAGAATGAGGCTAGTGTGCTTTAAAGGGAACCTGTCACCGGATGTTTATAATACTTGCCTAACGGTCGGCACGGAGCAAATGGGTTGATGGGCGTCTCCGTTCTCTGGGTCCGGCGCCGCCTCTTTCGGCCATCTTCGTTCTCCTTCTGAAACTAGTGTGGATGTCGCGTTCTACGTCTACACTAGCCGGCATTGAGGTCCTGCGCAGGTGCACTTTGATCTGCAGGGCAGAAGGAGGACGAAGATGGCTGAAAGAGGAGGCGCGGGACCCCAGAGAACAGACACTCATCCGACCCATCTGCTCCGCGCCAACCGTTGGGTATTATAAACATCCGGTGACAGGTTCCCTTTAAGTCATTGGCAGAAAGCGGTTTTGTTTTTGTTTTTGTTTTTTTTTAGGTTTTTTTTAAATTGGATTTGAGCTGTCCAATTAAAGAGTAAGAAATATCAGTCTTGGTGTATTTAGTGTCCTCCCATCTATCTTGACTGTGCAGTAGAAGCTGCAGCTTGTACTGAGCAAAGTGAGATCTCAGCAGGGAGGAGGGACCCTTTAGGCCTTCATCTCTTTAGGCCTTAAAGGGGTTGTTCACTACTAGTTTAACCCCTTCTGATTCCACTTGTTAAAATAAGACCCTTTGCTCTCCTCCCATTATGGTGCTGTCTGTAATTATGGCTAAGGACACAAATGACATTGTGACGTCACGTGAGTGCTGGGTTCTCACCACGTTCGGACCAAATGAGTTAATCAACAAGAAGTAACGCTGCGCCTGCTGCTCCCAGTTGATTGCTCATTTGGTCTGAAGGCGTGTCAATAGGACTCAGCAGTGATGTGCACGGTTTATAGCAGTATGGTGTTTTGTCCCCAATTTTTTTGGGGGTGTTTTCACCTCTTTCTCAAACCTTACTCTGGTGATAGTAAGCAATTTACTTTCCAGAGAATTGGTGAAAAGGTTAATGGAAAGGAATATAAAGCCGAAATATCAGGTGTAAGTGGAGAACACAGTGCAGCACCTTTATAATTTGTCTCGTAAGTCACTGTAAAGCTAGTCATAATAAATGGCCATTATCACCTGTCCAGAAATGGTCCATGTCACGCTTAGGATGAAATATGCTGTCAGATACATTAACAAGTGTTGGTTGTTTTTTTGGTTTTGCATTTTCTCTCCAGGTTTATGGCTGGGGTTATAATGGTACTGGTCAGCTTGGCGTTGGGGGTACAGGAAACCAACTAATTCCCTGTAAAGTGGTGTTTGTTCAGCAAGTGTGTATAGTTCAGGTGAGAATACTTCTTGTTAAATAGCTTGTGGGTTATTAGTGAAGTTTGAGATTTCCCTTCAATACTTGTTAAATAAGCCAGCATTCTCCATCCAGTGCGGTCCTCCGCTGCTCCCATGATTGTGTACAGGCTTCAGCCATGATGTCACATCTCCGGTGCTGCAGCCAATGATTGGGCTCAGCGGTAGTTTTACCCATTTGAGATATCCCCCTTAAACTTACAACTGGAATACCCCTTTAACACCTATTTGTGGACTTGGTGGTAACACATAGATTGGTGGGGGATTTACTGCTGAAAGTTTACACCAATTAAGAAACATTACTAGCAAATAGTTTGCCTAATTAGTGATTTCTCTTACCTCATGTGCAGGGCATTACAAGCAGCCTAACCTCTTCACGACACATGACCTACTGCGTACGTCATGGATTGTGTGAGATTAATCCCCGCCGCCTGCCATGGGCAGTCTGTGGCGATCCATGCACATATCAGCGGATTTCAACAGCTGACATGTGTGCCTGCCAGGCTTATTAACCTATTACATCACGCTGTCAAATTCTGAGAGTGAGCTGTATCAGCGCGCTGCCATAAGCAAAACTTACCCACCCCCATCAGAAGTCATGTGACGTGATCATATGACTTTTCGGTGGTTGCCATGGTAGCACAGGGTCATGTAATGGTCATGTCACTTTCTCTCCCTGCTGGCAGAGGGCAGTGTGTGAGAGGAAAGCAGCTTTTCTCCAGATCTCAGATGTGTAGCTGTGATCTGGAGAAATAAAAGAGCGATCAGACTGCTGATCATTATACTCCCCTAGGGGGACTAGTAAACCAAAAAAGTTTTCTTTGTCGCTCCATTGGGAGACCCAGACAATTGGGTGTATAGCTACTGCCTCCGGAGGCCACACAAAGTATTACACTTTAAAAAGTGTAACCCCTCCCCTCTGCCTATACACCCCCCCCGTGCATCACGGGCTCCTCAGTTTTTATGCTTTGTGTTGAAGGAGGCACACATTCACTCATGCTCCCATTTTAGTCAGCAGCAGCTGCTGATTATATCGGATGGAAGAAAAGAGGGCCCATAACAGGGCCCCCGGCATGCTCCCTTCTCACCCCACTGAGTCGGCGGTGTTGTTAAGGTTGAGGTACCCATTGCGGGTACATAGGCTGGAGCCACATGCCGTTTTCCTTCCCCATCCCTTAGAGGCTCTGGGAGAAGTGGGATCCTATCCGGTCATCCAGGCACTGGGACCGGGCTCCCTCCGCAGCCCCTGTGGGATTCTGACGGACAGGAGACTGAGTATCATCAGGGACAGGGCCCTGCATCTACAGGTACTCTGTGTCCCCTTGGGGACGGTGCATGGAGCACTTTGGCCTCAGACGCTGCAGCGACTGCGGTGTTGGTATGAGACCGGGACTACCGCGCCGACCGCGCCTGCTTGCCGGCCGCGGTTTTAACTTTAGTCCCCGGCTTTTGCGGCCTAGTGCCTTAAACTCCCGCCCCCGGGCCTGCCAGTCAGGGGTAAGGGCGGGACGGTCGGTCTGACGCAGACAGTGAGGGCTGGAGCACACTTGGCTGTCCTCCTCCCCCCTCACTAATCACTCGGTGGCACCAGATTCCCGCACTTTTTTAGTTACGCCCACGGCTCCCTCCTCCCCTGTGAACGCCGACAGCCATGTTTTAAGCACATTCTGCCGGTGGAGGACTTCTGGCTGCAGCCCTGGAAGGCCAGAGGCAGGGAATCTGGTGGCCACACACCGCTTGAGCGGTCGGTGCTGGTCCCCCTAGAGTGCCGAACTGTGTGTGTATGTATATATGTATATATGTATATATGTATATATGTATATATGTATATATGTATATATGTATATATATATATATATATATATATATATATATATATATATATATATATATATATAATATATATATATATATTATATTATATTATATTATATTATATTATATTATATTATATTATATTATATTATATTATATTATATTATATTATATTATATTATATTATATTATATTATATTATATTATATTATATTATATTATATTATATTATATATTATATTATATTATATATTATATATTATATTATATATTATATTATATTATATATTATATTATATTATATTATATTATATATTATATATTATATTATATTATATTATATATTATATATTATATTATATATTATATATTATATTATATTATATTATATTATATTATATTATATTATATTATATTATATTATATTATATTATATTATATTATATTATATTATATTATATTATATTATATTATATTATATTATATTATATTATATTATATTATATTATATTATATTATATTATATTATATTATATTATATTATATTATATTATATTATATTATATTATATTATTTTTTTTCTCGGTTCAGCTGTACTGTTAGCTTGTGGCTATATATCCCTCAGGAATCACTCTCCTGGGAGACAACAGCATGTCGTTCACAAGGAGCAAGTGTGCCAAGACACAGGGTTATTTTGCAACCTGTACCTCTTGTGCGGCTATGCTACCTGCAGGTTCCACCTACCCTCACTGTGAGCAATGCTCGGGCCCGGTGGCACTCGCTCAGCCGGAGCCTGGGGCTCTGGTGGTACCCTCGGCCCAGGTAGAATCGCCGGCTTTCCCTGTCCAGGTGGCAGGGACAGAGTTTGCAGTTTTAGCTGAGAAACTCTCTGAGTCACTGTCACAATCCATGGCTCAGTCTATGGACAAATGGTCTGCTAAGATACTAGAAGCCTTGCAGTCCAGACCGGCCCTTACACAGGCCCTGGGCACTGCGGGATTGCCCCCAGGCTCCTCTCGGTCTGCGACGAAGCGTGCTCCTGGGGTGCCTCTAGTTATTACGTGGAGGACTCCGGCACGGACCGCAGTCCCAGACCGGCTAAGCGGGCTCGCTTAGAATCTTCCCCGACTTAATCACGCTGTTCGGGGTCTCAGCTTGAGGACTCTCTAGAGGATGAGGCGGAGGTCGCAGCCCAGGACTCTGATCCTGACGTTGCTCTCAATCTTGATACACCTGAAGGGGACGCCATAGTAAATGACCTTATAGCGTCCATCAACCAGGTGCTAGATCTTTCTCCCCCAACTCCACCTATAGAAGAGTCGGCCTCACAGCAGGAGAAGCACCAGTTTAGGTTTCCCAAACGTACTCGGAGTGCTTTCTTCGATCACTCTAACTTCAGGATGCTGTCCAGAAGCACAGGGCTTTTCCGGACAAGCACTTTACTAAACGCCTTAATGACACACGTTACCCCTTCCCCTCTGACGTAGTTAAGGGTTGGGTTCAATGTCCCAAGGTGGATCCTCCAGTCTCTAGACTGGCGGCTAGATCCGTAGTATCAGTGGCAGATGGTTCATCGCTCAAGGATGCCACTGACAGGCAAATAGAGCTCATGATGAAATCCATCTATGAAGCCATAGGCGCGTTCTTTGCCCCAGCCTTTGCAGCAGTGTGGGCACTCCAGGCTATCTCAACTTGTCTGTCTGAGATTAATGCGGTCACCCGTACCTCTGCTCCGCAAGTAGCGTCGTTGACTTCTCAGGCGTCGGTATTTTCATCCTACGCCATGAATGCTGTCCTGGACTCGACTAGCCGTACAGCGGTAGCATCCGCCAATTCGGTGGCAGTCAGCAGGGCCATATGGCTACGCGAATGGAAGGCAGACTCTGCTTCCAAGAAGTTCTTGACCGGTTTGCCTTTTTCTGGCGACCGATTGTTGAGCGAGCAATTGGATCCAAGGGAAAGGACTCGTCCTTACCCAAGCCAAAACCAAAGAGACCTCAGCAACGAAAAATTCAAGCGAGGTTTCGGTCCTTTCGGCCTCAGCCAGATCCCAATCCTCCTCGTCAAACAGGCCACAGAAGAGCCAGAGAAACTTTTGCATGTCGGTCTAAGTCATGTCCAAAGACAGCCGGAGGCACCGGCTCCAAGGCGGCCTCCTCATGACTTTCGGCCTCCCCAAGCCGCATCCTTGGTCGGTGGCAGGCTCTCCCGCTTTTGCGTCGCCTGGTGGCCACATGTCCAAGACCGATGGGTGAGAGACTTCTGTCTCACGGTTACAGGATAGAGTTCAGCTCTCGTCCTCCGACTCGTTTCTTTCAGAACATCTCCGCCCCCCGAGCGAGCCGATGCACTTTCAGGCGGTGGACACTCTGAAGACAGAAGGAGTTGTGATCCCAGTTCCCCTTCAGGAACGTGGTCGCGATTTTTACTCCAACCTGTTCGTGGTGCCAAAAAAAGGACGGTTCATTCCGTCCCGTTTTGGACCTCAAATTGCTCAACAGACATGTGAGAACCAGGCGGTTTCGCATGGAATCCCTCCGCTCTGTCATCGCTTCGATGTCTCAAGGAGACTTCCTAGCATCAATCGACATCAGGGATGCCTATCTCCATGTGCCGATCGCTCCAGAGCATCAACGCTTCCTGCGTTTCGCCATTGGACGAACACCTTCAGTTGTGGCACTGCCTTTCGGCCTGGCGACAGCCCCACGGGTTTTCACCAAGGTCAAGGCATCCGTTGTGGCAGTCCTACACTCTCAGGGCCACTCGGTGATCCCGTACTTAGACGATCTCCTAGTCAAGGCACCCTCCCGGGTGGCATGTCAACACAGTCTGACCGTTGCTCTGGAGACTCTCCAGAGATTCGGGGGGATCAGCAATTTCCCAAAGTCAAAATGGAATCCGACCCAATCACTGAATTGCCTCGGGATGGAGTTTCATACTCTCTCAGCGATAGTCAAGCTACCGCTGGACAAACAGCGTTCGCTGCAAACAGGGGTGCAATCTCTCCTTCGGGCCCAGTCACACCCCTTGAGGCGCCTCATGCACTTCCTGGGGAAGATGGTGGCAGCAATGGAGGCAGTTCCCTTTGCGCAGTTTCATCTGCGTCCACTCCAATGGGACATTCTCCGCAAATGGGACAAGAGGTCTGCATCCTTAGACAGGAACGTCTCTCTTTCTCTGGCAGCCAAGACCTCTCTTCAGTGGTGGCTTCTTCCCTCTTCTCTGTCGAAGGGAAAATCTTTCCTGCCCCCATCCTGGGCTGTGGTCTCGACGGACGCGAGTCTGTCAGGGTGGGGAGCGGTTTTTCTCCACCACAAGGCTCAGGGAACCTGGACTCCGACAGAGTCCTCCCTTCAGATCAATGGTCTGGAGATAAGGGCAGTGTATCTAGCCCTAAAGGCGTTCCTCTGGCAATTCTGCCCAGAGGTTGCGCAAGATCAGGTCCGGCTGCCGCCACGCCATCCTCGTCGCTCCAGACTGGCCGAGGAGGTCGTGGTTCCCGGACCTGTGGCACCTCACGGTGGGTCAACCGTGGGCGCTCCCAGGCAGACCAGACTTGCTGTCTCAAGGGCCATTTTTCCATCTGAATTCTGCGGCCCTCAACCTGACTGTGTGGCCATTGAGTCCCGGCTCCTAGCGTCCTCAGGGTTATCTCAAGAGGTCATTACCACTATGAGACAGGGCAGGAAACCAACGTCAGCCAAGATCTATCACAGGACTGGTGCCCTGATAAGGGGTTTACCCCCCGGCCGTTTGCCTTACCCACGTTTCATTCCTTCCTTCAATCCGGAAGGGACAAGGGTTTGTCTCTCGGCTCTCTCAAGGGACAAGTATCGGCGCTTTCCGTGTTTTTTTCAAAAGCGTCTAGCCAGGTTTCCGCAGGTCCGCACGTTCCTGCAGGGAGTTTGCCACATAGTCACACCTTACAAGCGGCCGCTGGAACCCTGGGATCTCAACAGGGTTCTACGGGCTCTTCAGAAGACCACCTTTGAGCCGCTGCGGGATGTCTCTCTATCACGTCTTTCGCAGAAGGTGGCATTTCTAGTGGCAGTTACATCACTCCAAAGAGTGTCGGAGCTTGCAGCGTTGTCATGCAAAGCCCCCTTCCTGGTATTTCACCAGGATAAGGTGGTTCTGCGTCCGGTCCCGGACTTTCTCCCTAAGGTGGTGTCCCCTTTTCATCTCAATCAGGAGATCTCCTTACCTTCTTTTTGCCCTCATCCAATTCACCAATGTGAAAAGGATTTGCACTTGTTAGATCTTGTGAGAGCACTCCGGATCTACGTGTCTCGCACGGCGCCACTGCGCCATTCTGATGCGCTCTTTGTTCTTGTCGCTGGCCAGCGTAAGGGGTCGCAGGCTTCCAAGTCAACCTTGGCTAGGTGGATCAAGGAACCAATTGTTGAAGCCTACCGTTCTTCAGGGCTTCCGATTCCTTCAGGGCTGAAAGCCCATTCTACCAGAGCCGTAGGGGCGTCTTGGGCATTGAGACACTGGGCTACGGCTCAGCAGGTGTGTCAGGCGGCTATCTGGTCTAGTCTGCACACTTTCACGAAACACTATCGGGTGCATACCTATGCTTCGGCGGATGCCAGTCTAGGTAGGCGAGTCCTTCAGGCGGCGGTTTCCCACCTGTAAGAGGAGGGCCGTTGTTGGCTTTTTTTATCGGGGTATTCTTTTACTCACCCAGGGACTGCTTTTGGACGTCCCAATTGTCTGGGTCTCCCAATGGAGCGACAAAGAAGGGGGGAATTTTGTTTACTTACCGTAAATTCCTTTTCTTTTAGCTCCTATTGGGAGACCCAGCACCCGCCCCTGTTCCCTTCGGGCTGTTTATTTTTTTGTGTACACATGTTGTTCATGTTGAATTGTTCTTTTGGTTCATGGTTTCAGTTCTCCGAACATCCTTCGGATTGAATTTACCTTAGACCAATTTATAAGTTTCCTCCTTCCTGCTTTTGCACCAAAACTGAGGAGCCCGTGATGCACGGGGGGGTGTATAGGCAGAGGGGAGGGGTTACACTTTTTAAAGTGTAATACTTTGTGTGGCCTCCGGAGGCAGTAGCTATACACCCAATTGTCTGGGTCTCCCAATAGGAGCTAGAAGAAAAGGAATTTACGGTAAGTAAACAAAATTCCCTTCTTTAAAAATTAAACCTAAGTTCAAATCACCCCCCATTTGGCACAATAAAAATTAAAATACACATTTGGTATCGCTGCATTCAGAAATGCCCAATCTATCAAAATATAAAATCAGTTAATCCAATCAGTAAACAGCGTAGCGGCAAAAAAATTCCAAATGTCAAAATGAAGTTTTTGGGTTTTTTTTGTTTTTTGTTTTTTTGGTCTCAAAGTTTGCGCAAAATGCAATAACAGACGATCTAAACGTAGCATCTGCGCACAAATGGCACCATTAAAAACGTCAGCTCAAGACACACAAAATAAGCGGTCACTGAGCCATAGATCCCCAAAAATAACGCTAGGAGTTTCTGAATATGGCGCAAAAAGTGCGCTACTTTGTTTGGACAAATGTGTGAATTTTTTTAACCCCTTAGATAAAAGTAAACCTATACATTTTTGTCTACAAACTTGTACCGACCTGAGGCATCACACCAACACATCAGTTTTATCATATAGTGAACATGGTGAGTAAAATATCCCAAAAACTATTGCACTTTTTTTTTTTTGCAGTTTTTCCGCACTTGAATTTTTGCTGTTTTCCAGTACATTATATGGTAAAAATTATGGTTTCATTTAAAAGTACAACTCAATCCGCAAAAAACAAGCCCTTTTTATGGCAAGATTGACGAAAAATAAAAAAAGTTACAGCTCTTGGAAGAAGGGGAGCAAAAAACCCTAGAAAAAACGAAAAACACCTGTGGGTGAAGGCGTTAAGTATCCATGGTTACAACTACTAGGAACAGTTACTGTATGTCGTTGTAACCATGGATACCCAAGCTACTGTAATGCCCTGCATAATGATGTCAATAAAAAAACAAACCAAAGAAAAAACAGCTCAGGGTGCAAAAACAAGCCATCAGTTACATAACTTATATTTATATGGATTGTATCTAGTGGTGACAAAAGCTACATTTAATTTTTATCGTAAAAATGTTTAATTTTAATTAACCACTATAATATAAAACTATGCATGTTAGAGAATGTGTCTTCAGGATCATGCATATGTTGAACTAAAGGTATGTCCGTAACTGTGCTGTTACTCTGACATTAGATGCCTTCAGTGAAGAAACTGTAGTCTGGTTCTTGTTAAACTATCACTAGAAATTGTTTTCGTGCATTGCGTGGAACAGTGGGAAAATCCTGGTGACAGATTCCCTTTAAGGGAATCTGTCAGGTACAATATGCAGCCAGAACTACGAGCAGTTCTGGGTGTATATTGCTAATCCCTGCCTAACCGTTCCTGTATATACTAGCATAGATAGAGGGATCTTTAGAAAAAGGATTTCTAAAGATCTTTTACCGTATGCTAATGATCGCAGACACTAGTCCCCTGCCAATCGCTACCATTAGCATGTTGGTACGCCCCTGTGGGTGTGCTATCATGCTAATGAATACACGTCATGGGTCATGCACACTGAGCTAAAATTCCCCGTCGGACGCAATAGCGGCGGAGAGGTGAGTGAGATTATCCTGTGATGCTGCATTTTCATTAGCATGATAGCACACACACAGGGGCATGCTAACATGCTAATGGGGCCGACTGGCTGGGGATATAACGCCCACGGGACTAGTTCCCTCGCTCATTGGCATACGGTAAAAGATCTTTAGAAATACTTTTTCTAAAGATCTCTTTATCTATACTAGTGTATAGATTACTTTTTTTTTTTTTATTTTACTAGTCCCCCTAGGGGGCTATTGCGATCAGCAATCCGATCGCTTTGCACAATCTGCAGATCTCAGCTACAGAGCTGAGAACTGCAGATTTGCTGCTTCACTTTCAATGCCGGCTGTATTCCGGCATTGAGAGGAAGTGACTCATGTTAGCTACAGGCGTCATCACATGACCCTGTGCTACCATGGCAACCGCCGAAAGTCACGTGATCATGTCACGTGACTTCCGGCGGGGGCGGGGTAAGTCACTGTCATGGCGGCGCCCATATACATATCGCTGCCAAGACTTTGGCAGCGAAATGTAAGGGGTTAATGGGCGCGGGTGGAAGCGATTCCACCCGCGGCTAGCAGGCACACATATCAGCTGTTGATAACAGCTGATATGTGCGCCGATCGCCGCCGGCGGCAGGGGGCGGGGCTTACCGGAACACGAACACGATCCATGACGTATCTAGTACGTCATGGGTTGTTAAGGGGTTAAAGAGAACCTGTCACCTAGAATGTGTTCTGACCCATCAGCAGACGCATGTGTGCCCTAATTACACCTCCCTACCCATCCTTGTGCTGTAAAATTTTATAATGTGAAAGTAATAAAAAACGTTTTATTACCTTCATTCTTCATATGTAAATAGCAGGGAATGTGGTCACAGGGGCGGCGCCTTGCCCTATGGACGTCTACATATTTCCGTGGTATCATGCCCCTGTGGGCGTGATACTATGGAGACGTCCCCGTCGCTCATTCTATCCTGTGCGCATTGCAGCAGGCTTCTTTTCCGGGTGTTCAATCGCCGGCTTCAGACGCGCACTGCGCGTCTGAGACTGACAAGGAGAACTCTGAAGAGAAGCCTGCCGCAATGCTCGCAGAATGAGCGACTGGGACGTCTCTCCATGGTATCACGTGCACAGGGGCATGATACCACAGAAATATGCAGAAGTCCATAGGGCAAGGCGCCGCCCCTGTGACCACATTCCCTGCTATTTACATACGAAATATGAAGGGAATAAAATGTTTTTTTTATTACTTTCATATTATACAATTTTACAGCACAGGGATGGGTAGGGAGGTGTAATTAGGGCACACATGCGTCTGGTGATAGGTCAGAACGCATATTGGTGACAGGTTCCCTTTAAATTATAGATTGGAAACTGGCAGTTCTTAGGTTATTTTTTTTTGTTTTTTGTTTTTTTTTTAGTGGTTTTTTTTTTGTGCTTCTAGATTTAAAAGGGCTCTTTCTGCTTTTGTAAAGTTGTCCATATTTTCCAGATTGCTTGTGGCTATAGCCATACTATGGGGCTGACTGATCAAGGCTATCTCTACTCCTGGGGCGCGAACACGAATGGCCAACTTGGAATTGGCAACAAAAGCAACCAGCTTTCTCCAGTTAGAGTGGAGACCAGTGAAAGGTATAGTATACTGGTGTGCGTGTTCTTTTGCTTCGAGCATAGGAAAACCACACCTTTTTTAAAGATTTGTCACCGGGTCAAAAGGGGATAATTTCTTCCCTTGTTATTCACACCGCTTCGCTGAGAATTCCTTTTTTTGTATTTCCCATATTCTTCCAGAGATTTGGGCCTATAATGTGATGCTTATATAATGTTTTACTCCTCTTGGAGTCAGCACAAAACCACTGTTCAAACCAAGCACAGGTGTTGTGTAAACCTGGCGTGGCCAAGACGTTTAGTGCATCCATCTGTCCTCCTGTTCCTTGAATGACAGCTCTGGACCTACAGGAGCCGGAGCAGAGATGGATGGTGCACTGCATTGCTCTGCCTCATAAAGGGGGCACCTGTGCTTGGTTAGTACCGTCATTTTCTGCTTATAGGCTCCCTTTATAATTACATAATTGAAATAACTTTACTAATACTGTACATTACATTCTTATTCTGCTATTCAGACTTTGATATAACCACTGACAGACCTGTGCATTGTTTTTGCAGAATAGTGGAGATTGCAGCTTGTCACTCATCTCATACTTCTGCTGCCAAATCACAAAGTGGACAAGTTTACATGTGGGGCCCTTGTCGGGGCCAGATTATTCTCGCCCCTCATCTCACAAACTTTATTTGTACAGATGATGTCTTTGCTTGTTTTTCAAACCCACCAGTTATGTGGCACGTGCTTTCTGTAGGTAAGTCATGGCTGCTCCGAAGGCTAGACCTGAGACTCAATAGCACTTTGTACATGTACAGATAGTGGCTGGTGGTTGGTTCATAGAGCATTATTTAAATGCAATTATTTATTATAATGATGGCTGCACCATACATGACAAACATTTAATTTATTTTTTTTACTTTTGTATCCTATTTTTATTTCCTCATAACTTGTAACGAGCAGGACTCGCTCCTCTTGTAATTGTTCCAGTGTTACAGAAAATGCATTCGAGTATGTCACCTCTGATTGCAAAGTGTGGTGGAATATGTCGGCACCATTAGAAATAAAATTATTTATTAAAACTTTTTCCTACCAATTCAGGCAGCTAGATAATTTTTCTTAAGCTAGTGAGCTCTTCATTTGTCGGATTTTGTTAAAACTGAATTCACTGTTAGTGTGCACATAGCCTAAATAACGTTTTTCCACTTCTCAAAAACACTGCGTTTTTGGCTGCAACAAACGCGCCCAAGGCAAAAAGTGGTAAAAACGCGTGCATTTTTGGCTGCGTTATGCTGCGTTTCTTTGTCGCTCTATTGGGAGACCCAGACAATTGGGTGTATAGGCTATGCCTCCGGAGGCCGCACAAAGTATTACACTCAAAAGTGTTAAGCCCCTCCCCTTCTGCCTATACACCCCCCGTGCTCCCACGGGCTCCTCAGTTTTTTGCTTTGTGCGAAGGTCAGACACGCACAGCACAGCTCCACAAATTAGTCAGCAGCAGCTGCTGACTGTGTCGGTTGGAAGAAAAGTGGGCCCATATAGGGCCCCCAGCATGCTCCCTTCTCACCCCACTCTTGTCGGCGGTGTTGTTAAGGTTGAGGTATCCATTGCGGGTACGGAGGCTGGAGCCCACATGCTGCTTTCCTTCCCCATCCCCCTCAGGGCTCTGGGTGAAGTGGGATCCTATCGGTCTCCAGGCACTGAGACCGTGCTTCATCCACAACTCCTGTGGAGCCTGCTGGATAGGAGCCGGGTACCGTTCAGGGACATGGCCCTGCTACGTGAAGGTACTCTGTATCCCTGTGGGGACCGCGCACGGCAACACCTCAGCTTTGCTGGGTGTGCTAGTGCACCGGGGGACCGGGTTAAACTGTGCCATTACACACTCAGCGTCGCTGAGTGTGTTTATATGTAGGGGCTACCGCGCTAACCGCCGCTGCCATGGGAAACTGCGGCGCAGCTGGGACTTGTAGTTCGCCGGGGACTTCGGCGTTGGCCGCGCTTTTACGGCGGCCACGCTTATACTCGAGTCCCCGGCTTGGCTTGCGGCCTAGTTTCCCTTTCTCCCGCCCTCAGCCCTGACAGGCAGGGGAAGGGCGGGACGCTGCACGGAAGAGCAGCACTGAGGGCTGGAGTATGATTTCCATACTCCACCCCCCCTCACTGTGCACAGTGTGAGCACCTCGGCTACGCCCACGGCTCCCTCCTCTCGTCAGGACGCCGCAGCCATTTCCTGTCAGCTCCTACGACGCTGCAGAGAGGGACAAACCCTGAGAGACCCAGACACGGTCTCTGGTGGCCTCATAACCGCTTTAGGCGGCTGGTAAGCAGCACCTGTGGTGCTACCCTCATGGTGCTGTAGTGTACTGATACATTATTTGTTTTTAGTATATATTTTACACTGTATGAGCACAGTTCATTCTGGCTATATACCCTAGTGTGTTACTCAGGGAAAACAATAGCATGGCGCCCACAAAAGGCAGGGGTGCCAAAAACACAGGCTTATTATGCTGCCTGCGTCGCTTGTACGACCCAGCTGCCGGCAGGTTCCATTGACCCTCATTGTGTGCAATGTTCGGCCCCTGTGTCACTTCTTCAGCCAGGGCCTCTGCTAAGAGGGGCCCAGGGGGAGCCACCTGTTGACACTGTCCTAGTGACGGGGACGGAGTTTGCAAAACTCTGAGACTATGGCTAAGATACTAGAAGCCTTGCAGTCCAGGCCGGTATCTCAGCAAAGGGACTCTGTTGAATCATTGTTCCCTGGCCCCCCTCAGTTGGACCAACAATGTCCTCCCGGGGTATCTCATACATCCCAGGCTGAGGGTTCTGACTTAGACCCCAGCCCCAGACCGACTAAGCGGGCTCGCTTAGAATTTCCCTCGACATCATATTGTTCAGGGTCTCAGCGGGGGGAATCTCTGGTTGATAATGCGGAGACAGCTGATCAGGATTCTGATCCTGAGGGCGCTCTCAATCTTAATACTCCAGACGGGGACGCCATACTGAACAATCTTATTGCGTCCATCGATCAAATGCTGGATATTTCTCCATCAGCTCCGGCGGAGGAGTCAGCTTCTCTTACACAGAGTATGTTTCTAGACCACTCTGATTTCAGAGAGGCAGTCCAGAATCATCATGCTTGTCCAGATAAGCGTTTTTTCTAAGCGCCTTAAGGATACACGTTATCCTTTTCCCCCTGACGTGGTTAAAGGTTGGACTCAGTGTCCCAAAGTGGATCCTCCAATCTCCAGACTGGCGGCTAGATCCATACTTGCAGTGGACGAGGGGGCCTCGCTCAAGGATGCCACTGACAGGCAGATGGAGCTCTGGTTGAAATCCATCTATGAAGCTATCGGAGCTTCTTTTGCCCCACCATTCGCAGCTGTATGGGCGCTACAAGCTTTCTCAGCAGGTCAAGCACAAATTGAAGCAGCCACATGCACGGCCGCGCCACAAGTGGCATCCATTACCACCCAGACCTCGGCAATTGCGTCTTACGCTATTATTGCTGTCCTGGACTCTGCGAGCCGTACGGCGGTCGCGGCCGCCAATTCGGTGGTACTCCGCAGGGCCTTGTGGCTACGGGAATGGAAGGCAGATTCTGCTTCCAAAAAAGCGCTTAACCAGTTTGCCAATTTCTGGCGACAGGCTGTTTGGCGAGCGTCTGGATGAAATCATCAACAATCCAAGGGAAAGGATACATCCTTACCCCAGTCCAAACAGGACATACCCCAACGGAGGAGAGGGCAGTCGAGGTTTCGGCCCTTTCAGGGCGCGGGCAGGTCCCAATTCTCCTCGTCCAAAAGGTCTCAGAAAGTACAAAGGAACTCTGATGCATGGCGGTCTAAGTCACGTCCTTAAAAGGCCACCGGAGGCGCCGCTAACAAAGCGGCTTCCTCATGACTTTCGACCTCCTCTAGTAGCATCCTCGGTCGGTGGCAGGCTTTCCCGCTTTTGCGACACCTGGCTGCCACAAATAAAAGACCGCTGGGTGAGAGACATTCTGTCTCACGGTTACAAGATAGAGTTCACCTCTCGTCCCCCGACTCGATTCTTCAGGTCATCCCCGCCTCACTAGCGAGCCGAGGCTCTTCTGCAGGCGCTGCGCACGCTGAAGGCAGAAGGAGTGGTGATCCCGGTTCCTCTTCAGCAACTGAGCCACGGTTTTTACTCCAACTTGTTTGTGGTCCCAAAGGAGGACGGGTCTTTCCGCCCGGTCCTGGACCTGAAACTGCTCAACAAACATGTAAAAAACCAGACGGTTCCGGATGGAATCCCTCCGCTCCGTCATCGCCTCAATGTCCCAAGGAGATTTCCTTGCGTCGATCAATATCAAAGATGCTTATCTCCACGTACCGATTGCTCCAGAGCACCAGCGCTTCTGGCGCTTCGCCATAGGAAATGAACACCTGCAATTCGTGGCACGGCCGTTCGGCCTGGCAACAGCTCCACGGGTTTTTACCAAGGTTATGGCGACTGTAGTAGCGGTCCTCCACTCTCAGGGTCACTTGGTGATCCCGTACTTGGATACTGATCAAGGGCCCATTCTACCAGAGCCGTGGGCGCGTCCTGGGCTTTGAGGCACCAGGCTGCGGCTCAGCAGGTGTCAGGCGGCTACCTGGTCGAGCCTGCACACTTTCACGAAACACTATCAGGTGCATACCTATGCTTCGGCGGATGCCAGCCTAGGTAGACGAGTCCTTCAGGCGGCGGTTGCCCACCTGTAGGAAAGGGCCGTTTTACGGCTCTCTTACGAGGTATTATTTTACCCACCCAGGGACTGCTTTTGGACGTCCCAATTGTCTGGGTCTCCCAATAGAGCGACAAAGAAGGGAATTTTGTTTACTTACCGTAAATTCCTTTTCTTCTAGCTCTAATTGGGAGAACCAGCACCCGCCCCTGTTTTTTTGTGTACACATGTTGTTCATGTTGAATGGTTTCAGTTCTCCGATATTCCTTCGGATTGAAGTTACTTTAAACCAGTTTATAATTCTTTTTCCTCCTTCTTGCTTTTGCACCAAAACTGAGGAGCCCGTGGGAGCACGGGGGGTGTATAGGTAGAAGGGGAGGGGCTTAACACTTTTGAGTGTAATACTTTGTGCGGCCTCCGGAGGCATAGCCTATACACCCAATTGTCTGGGTCTCCCAATTAGAGCTAGAAGAAAAGGAATTTACGGTAAGTAAACAAAATTCCCTTCTTTTGATCTCTGCGTTTTGCTGCTTTTTTCCAATGCATTGCATGGGTGGAAAACGCACAAACTCAGGAAAGGATTGACATGTCGTTTTTTTTTTTTTTTTTTTAATTTTTGCTCAATTGCAGCTAAAAAAAAAAGCTGTGTGCAGACAGCAGAAATGTTAAGTCATAGACTTTGCTGGGGAAGGAAAGTCATGCAGTTTTGAGCCGAAAAACGCTCAGTGCGCACATAGCCTTAAGGTACCGTCACACATAACAAGATCGCTAGCGAGATCGCAGCTGAGTCACGGTTTCCGTGACGCAGTAGCGATCCCGTTACCGATCTTATGTGTGACACCTACCAGCGATCAGGCCCCTGCTGTGAGATCTCTAGTCGTTGCAGAATGGTCCAGGCCATTTTCTTCAAAGGTGATGTCCTGCTGGGCAAGACCCATCGCTGTGTTTGACACTGTGTGACAGGGTCATAGTGACTGCTGAGATCGTTATACAGGTCGCTACTGCGACCTGTATCGTTGGTAAGATCTGACTGTGTGACATCTCACCTGCGACCTCCCAGCGACTTACCTGCGATCCCTATCAGGTAGCATCGTTTTTGGGATCGTTGGTAAGTCGTTGTGTGTGACTGGGTCTTTACATTCCCCTGTTCTCAGATAAGGCTGGTCATTTACATGGCAGAAGGGCCATTGCTGTGATCATTAGATTTTCTGTTTTGATAAGATATTTACTTTTGGCTCCTTGTTAATCTAGAACCTGAAGACTTTCTAACAGTTGCCGAGTCACTGAAAAGGGAGTTTGATAGTGAAGAAACGGCAGACTTAAAATTCCGTTTGGAAGGAAAAGATATTCATGTCCATAAAGCAGTCTTAAAAATAAGGTAATGTTTTTATAGATCTAACATTAAGACTTTTGTGAAGTCAAGGCTCTGTGTGGCCCTCAGGTTCTTCCACAACTACCCCTTCCCCAACCATTCCTTTATGGACTGTGTGGTGAGGCACAGTCCTCCTGGACCACAACCAAACCTTCCCCCAAATTGTTCCCACAGTCAGAAGCTAAAACTGTCTATGTATTTATGCTGAAGCATTCAATTTCTTTGTCGCTCCATTGGGAGACCCAGACAATTGGGTGTATAGCTTCTGCCTCCGGAGGCCACACAAAGTATTACACTTTAAAAAGTGTAACCCCTCCCCTCTGCCTATACACCCTCCCGTGCATCACGGGCTCCTCAGTTTTTATGCTTTGTGTTGAAGGAGGCACACATTCACTCAAGCTCCACATTTTAGTCAGCAGCAGCTGCTGATTATATCGGATGGAAGAAAAGAGGGCCCCAGGGCCCCCGGCATATTCCCTTCTCACCCCACTAAGTCGGCGGTGCTGTTAAGGTTGAGGTACCCATTGCGGGTACAAAGGCTGGAGCCACATGCCGTTTTCCTTCCCCATCCCTTAGAGGCTCTGGGAGAAGTGGGATCCTAACCGGTCATCCAGGCACTGGGACCGGGCTCCCTCCACAGCCCCTGGGGGAATCTGACGGACAGGAGACTGAATATCATCAGGGACAGGCCCTGCATCATAAAGGTACTCTGTGTCCCCTTGGGGACGGTGCATGGAGCACTTGGTCTCAGACGCAGCAGCGGCTGCTGTTTTTGTGTCACGATCGGGACTACCGCGCCGACCGCGCCTGCTTGCCGGCCGCGGTATTAAATTTAGTCCCCGGCTTTTGCGGCCTAGTGCATTAAACTCCCGCCCCCGGGCCTGCCAGTCAGGGGTAAGGGCGGGATGGTCGGCCTGACGCCGACTGTGAGGGCTGGAGCATACTTTAGTGTCCTCCTCCCCCCTCACTCATCACTCTGGGGCACCAGATTACCGCACTTTATTGATCACGCCCACGGCTCCCTCCTCCCCTTAGAACGCCGGCAGCCATGTTTTAATCACATTCTGCCGGTGGAGGACTTCTGGCTGCAGCTCTGGGAGACCCAAGGCAGGGGATTTGGTAGACACACACCGCTCTGGGCGGTCGGTAAGCCACACCGGTCACACGGTGCTGGTTCCCCTAGGGTGCCGAACTGTATATATATTTATTATATTTGTATACATTTTCTAGGTTCGGCCGCAGTGTTTAGCCTTTGGCTATATACCCTCAGTGATTACTCTCCTAGGAGAGAACAGCATGTCGGTCACAAGGAGCAAGGGTGCCAAGACACAGGGTTATTTTGCAACCTGTACCTCTTGTGCGGCTATGCTACCTGCAGGTTCCACCTACCCTCACTGTGAGCAATGCTCGGGCCCTGTGGCACTCGCTCAGCCGGAGCCTCGGGCACTGGTGGGACCCTCGGCCCAGGTAGAACCGCCGGCCTCCCCTGTCCAGGCGGCAGGGACAGAGTTTGCAGTTTTAGCTGAGAAACTCTGAGTCACTTTCACAATCCATGGCTCAGTCTATGGACAAATGGTCTGCAGTCCAGACCGGCCCTTACACAGGCCCCGGGCACTGCGGGGTCATCGTCCCCAGGCCCCTCTCGGTCTGCGCCGCAGCATGCTCCTGGGGTGGGCCCTAGATATCACGTGGAGGACTCCGGCACGGACCGCAGTCCCAGACCAGCTAAGCAGGCTCGCTGGGAATCTTCCCCGACTTCATCACTCTGTTCGGGGTCTCAGCTTGAGGACTCTCTGGAGGATGAGGCAGAGGTCGCAGCCCAGGGCTCTGACCCTGACGTTGCTCTCAATCTTGATACACCTGAAGGGGACGCCATAGTAAATGACCTTATAGCGTCAATCAACCAGGTGCTAGATCTATCTCCCCCGCCTCTACCTGTGGAGGAGTCAGCTTCACAGCAGGAGAAACACCAGTTTAGGTTTCCCAAACGTACACTGAGTGCTTTTTTCGATCACTCTAACTTCAGAGATGCTGTCCAGAAGCACAGAGCTTTTCCGGACACGCGCTTTTCTAAGCGCCTTAATGACACACGTTACCCCTTCCCCTCTGACGTAGTCAAGGGTTGGGCTCAATGTCCCAAGGTGGATCCTCCAGTCTCTAGACTGGCGGCTAGATCCGTAGTAGCAGTGGCTGACGGTTCATCGCTCAAGGATGCCACTGACAGGCAGATAGAGCTCCTAATGAAATCCATCTTTGAAGCCACAGGCGCGTCTTTCGCCCCGGCCTTTGCAGCCGTGTGGGCACTCCAAGCTATCTCAGCTTGTCTGCCTGAGATTAATGCGGTCACACGTACCTCTGCTCCGCAAGTAGCGTCTTTGACTTCTCAGGCGTCGGCTTTTTCGTCGAACGCAGTCCTGGACTCTGCTAGCCGTACAGCGGTAGCATCCGCCAATTCGGTGGCAGTCCGCAGGGCCATGTGGCTGCGCGAATGGAAGGCAGACTCTGCTTCCAAGAAGTTCTTGACCGGTTTGCCTTTTTCTGGCGACCGATTGTTTGGCGAGCAATTGGATGAAATTATTAAGCAATCTAAGGGAAAGGACTCGTCCTTACCCCAATCCAAGCCAAAAAGACCTCAGCAACGGAAAATTCAGGCGAGGTTTCGGTCCTTTCGGCCCTCAGCCAGATCCCAATCATCCTCGTCCAACAGGCCACAGAAGAGCTAGAGGAACTCTTCTGCATGGCGGTCTAAGTCACGTCCTCCAAAGACCGCTGGAGGCACAGTCTCCAAGGCGGCCTCCTCATGACTTTCGGCCTCCACAAACCGCATCCTCGGTCGGTGGCAGTCTCTCCCGCTTTGGCGACGCCTGGTGGCCACATGTCCAAGACCGATGGGTGAGAGACATTCTGTCTCACGGTTACAGGATAGAGTTCTGCTCTCGTCCTCCGACTCGTTTCTTCAGAACATCTCCGCCCCCCGAGCGAGCCGATGCACTTGCTCAGGCGGTGGACACTCTGAAGACAGAAGGAGTTGTGATCCCCGTTCCCCTTCAGGAACGGGGTCGCGGTTTTTACTCCAACCTGTTCGCGGTGCCAAAAAAGGACGGATCATTCCGTCCCGTTTTGGACCTCAAATTGCTCAACAGACATGTGAAAACCAGACGGTTTCGCATGGAATCCCTCCGCTCTGTCATCGCCTCGATGTCACAAGGAGACTTCCTAGCATCAATCGACATCAGGGATGCCTATCTCCATGTGCCGATCGCACCAGAGCATCAACGCTTCATGCGTTTCGCCATTGGGGACGAACACCTTCAGTTTGTGGCACTGCCTTTCGGCCTGGCGACAACCCCACGGGTCTTCACCAAGGTCATGGCATCCGTTGTGGCAGTCCTGCACTCTCAGGGCCACTCGGTGATCCCTTACTTAGACGATCTCCTGGTCAAGGCACCCTCCCGGGTGGCATGTCAACACAGCCTGGCCGTTGCTCTGGAGACTTTCCAGAGGTTCGGGTGGATCATCAATTTCCCAAAGTCAAAATTGACTCCGGCCCAATCACTGACTTACCTCGGGATGGAGTTTCATACTCTCTCAGCGATAGTCAAGCTTCCGCTGGACAAACAGCGTTCGCGGCAAGCTGGGGTGCACTCTCTACTTCGGGCCCAGTCACACCCCTTGAGGCGCCTCATGCACTTCCGGGGGAAGATGGTGGCAGCGATGGAGGCAGTCCCCTTTGCGCAGTTTCATCTGCGTCCACTCCATTGGGACATTCTCCGCAAATGGGACAGGAGGTCGACGTCCCTAGACAGGAACGTCTCCCTTTCTCTGGCAGCCAAAACCTCTCTTCAGTGGTGGCTTCTTCCCACTTCTCTGTCGAAGGGAAAATCCTTCCTGCCCCCATCCTGGGCTGTGGTCACGACGGACGCGAGTCTGTCAGGGTGGGGAGCGGTTTTTCTCCACCACAGGGCTCAGGGAACCTGGACTCCGACAGAGTCCTCCCTTCAGATCAATGTTCTGGAGATAAGGGCAGTGTACCTAGCCCTAAAGGCGTTCCATCGGTGGCTGGAGGGCAGGCAGATCCGCATACAGTCGGACAACGCCACGGCGGTCGTGTACATAAACCACCAGGGCGGCACGCGCAGCCGCCAAGCCTTCCAAGAAGTTCGGCGGATTCTGCTGTGGGCGGAGGCAACAGCCTCCACCATCTCCGCAGTTCACATCCCGGGCGTAGAAAACTGGGAAGCAGACTAGGATCTGTGGCACCTCACGGTGGGTCAACCGTGGGCACTCCCAGACCGACCAGACTTGCTGTCTCAAGGGCCATTTTTCCATCTGAATTCTGCGGCCCTCAACCTGACTGTGTGGCCATTGAGTCCTGGCTACTAGCGTCCTCAGGCTTATCTCAAGATGTCATTGCCACTATGAGACAGGCCAGGAAACCAACGTCCGCCAAGATCTATCATAGGACTTGGAGGATCTTCTTATCCTGGTGCTCTGATCAGGGTTTTACCCCCTGGCCGTTTGCCTTACCCACTTTTCTGTCTTTCCTTCAATCCGGAATGGACAAGGGGTTGTCTCTCGGCTCTCTCAAGGGACAAGTATCGGCACTATCCGTATTTTTTCAAAAGCGTCTAGCCAGGCTTCCGCAAGTCCGCACGTTCCTGCAGGGAGTTTGCCACATAGTCCCACCTTACAAGAGGCCGCTGGAACCATGGGATCTTAACAGAGTGCTAAAGGCTCTTCAGAAACCACCTTTCTTCAGCGCTCTATTGGGAGACCCAGACGATTGGGGTATAGCTACTGCCCTCCGGAGGCCACACAAAGCACTACACTAAAAAGTGCAAGGCCCCTCCCCTTCTGGCTATACCCCCCCGTGGTATCACGGGTTCTCCAGTTTTCAAGCTTTGTGCGAAGGAGGTCAGACATCCACGCATAGCTCCACAGATTTTAGTCAGCAGTAGCTGCTGACTATTTCGGATGGAAGAAAAGAGGGCCCATATAGGGCCCCCAGCATGCTCCCTTCTCACCCGTGGATGGTGTTGTAAGGTTGAGGTACCTATTGCTGGTACAGGGGCTGGAGCCCCACATGCTGTTTTCCTTCCACATCCCCTTGTAGGGCTCTGTGGAAGTGGGATCCTGCCGGCCTCTAAGCTCTGACGCCGGGCTCCATCCACAGACCCATAGCACCTGATGGATACGGAGCAGGAGTACAATCAGGGACAAGGCCCTGCATCATACAGGTACTCTGTGTCCCCGGCAGGCACAGACACACTCCGGGCTGGCTGGGTGTTGTAGTGCGCCGGGGACCGTAACGTTGGAGTTAGTGTTCCTACAGTTTACTGGGGGACTTTGTGTTGTGGGAACGCAGCGCCACCCCCACTGGACCGGGCGGCGCTGCTGTGACTTGTGGTGCGCCGGGGACACGCCGACCGCGCTTTTACGGCGGCGGCGTTTATAAATCCAGTCCCCGGCTTTTGCGGCCTAGCTCCGCTTCGTTCCCGCCCCCACCCTGTCAATCAGGGTAGGGGAGAGACGCTGTTTCGCAGCAGCGACGAGGGCTGGAGCCTGATTTACATGCTCCAGCCCTCTCACTAGGCACAGAGGGAAGCAGGCTTCCCGCTCTTAGCCAGGAACGCCCAGGGCCCGCCCCCCCTCCTCTCCCAGGACGCCGGCAGCCATTACATGCAGTCTGGCTGGAGGAAGGACGCAAGGCTCTGGGAGACCTGGACTAGGGGGCTTTTGGAGAACACACACCCGCTCTTAAGCGGGCGGTAAGCGGCATTTCAGCTGGCCCCTCTAGTGCCTCAGTGTGTATTGGTGTACTGTGTCACCAGATATAGATATTTAGTTATTTCTTGCACTGTGAGGTCGCTTCCTGGCTAGACCCCAGATCGCTCTGAGGAGGCAGCAACATGTCATCCACAAAACGCAAGGCTGCCAAGGCTAGGGCTGTGTACACTGCGTGTGCTGCATGTGGGGCTGCTCTACCAGCAGGTTCCAAAGACCCCCATTGTGTGCAATGCTCAGATCCGGTGCTGCTTCGCCAGCCGGAGTCCGGAGGGGTAGTGACCCAGGCTGAGACGCTTGTAAGTCCTGTCCCGGTGTCAGGGACAGACTTTGCAGTTTTTGCTGATGGAATGTCTGTGACTATGGCAAAGATCCTTGAAACTTTGCAATCCATGTCTGGGGCTCAGTCTATGGACACGGCGAGGTCTCTGTCCTCTAATCCCCCTCAGTTGGAATTAGTCCAGACTGCAAGGGGGTCCCCGGCTTCCCAGGCTGAGTATTATGACTCAGATGATAGCCCCAGCCACCCTAAGCGAGCTCGCTGGGAAAGACCCTCAACGTCATCACACTGCTCAGGGTCTCAGCGCAATCAGTCGCCCTGTGATGCGTCTGAAGAGAGTGATCAGGAGTCTTATCCTGGAACCCCTCTCAATCTGGATACCCCGGATGGGGACGCCATGGTAAACGATCTTATCTCAGCCATCAATAGACTGTTGGATATTTCTCCCCCAGCTCCTTCTGCAGAGGAGGCAGCTGCAGAGCAGGAGAAGTTTCGTTTCCTCTATCCCAAGCGTAAATTGAGTGCTTTCTTGGATCACTCTGACTTCAGAGAATCAATCCAGAAACACGACGCTCATCCAGAAAGGCGTTTCTCTAAACGTTCTAAGGATACACGTTTTCCTTTCCCCCCTGATGTGGTCAAGCGCTGGACCCAGTGTCCAAAAGTAGACCCCCCGATTTCCAAACTTGCAGCTAGATCCATAGTTGCAGTGGAGGATGGCGCTTCACTTAAGGATGCCAATGACAGACAGATGGACCTTTGGTTAAAATCTGTCTATGAAGCTATCGGCGCGTCGTTTGCTCCAGCATTCGCAGCCGTATGGGCACTCCAAGCTATTTCAGCTGGTTTAGCAAAAGTGGATGCTATCATACATCCAGCGGCGCCGCAAGTGGCGTCCCTTACCTCGCAGATGTCTGCGTTTGCGTCTTACGCTATCAATGCGGTCCTAGAATCTACCAGCCGCACCTCAATGGCGTCCGCCAATTCGGTAGTTTTGCGCAGAGCCTTGTGGTTAAAGGACTGGAAAGCAGATGCTGGTTCCAAAAAATGTTTAACCAGCTTGCCTTTATCTAGAGATAGACTGTTTGGCGAGCCATTGGCTGACATCATTAAACAGTCCAAGGGTAAAGACTCTTCCTTACCCCAGCCCAGATCAAGCAAACCTCAGCAGAAAAAATGGCAGCAGAGGTTTCAGTCCTTTCGAGGTTCGGGCAAGACACAATTCTCCTCGTCCAAAGGGACTCAGAGGACGCAAAGAGTCTCAGATTCCTGGCGGGCTCACGCACGCCCCAAGAAAGCAAATGGAGGAACCGCTTCCAAAGCGGCTACCTCATGACTTCCAGCCCCCCCCCTCCGCATCTCCGGTTGGGGGCAGGCTCTCCCGCTTTTCCGACATTTGGACGTCACAGGTCAAAGACCGGTGGGTGACAAAC
The DNA here is from genome assembly GCF_048569485.1 of Anomaloglossus baeobatrachus. Taxonomy (NCBI): domain Eukaryota; kingdom Metazoa; phylum Chordata; class Amphibia; order Anura; family Aromobatidae; genus Anomaloglossus; species Anomaloglossus baeobatrachus. The sequence continues at coordinate 701,564,503 of NC_134354.1, read as the reverse complement.
ATTTTGTCTCGCGGGTACAGAATCGAGTTCAGTTCTCGTCCTCCAGCTCGGTTCTTCAGAACCTCCCCACATCCAGACCGAGCAGATGCCCTGCTGCAGGCGGTGGACTCCCTAAGAGCAGAAGGAGTAGTGGTTCCTGTACCGCCTCAGGAACAAGGGCGAGGGTTTTACTCCAATCTCTTTGTGGTTCCAAAAAAGGACGGCTCGTTCCGTCCTGTTCTGGATCTAAAGCTGCTCAACAAACATGTGCACGCCAGACGGTTCCGGATGGAAACCCTCCGCTCTGTCGTTGCCTCAATGTCTCAAGGAGACTTCCTTGCCTCAATAGACATCAAAGATGCTTATCTCCACGTGCCAATTGCTACAGAACATCAACGTTTTCTACGTTTTGTGATAGGAAACGACCATCTTCAGTTCGTAGCTCTGCCATTCGGTCTGGCGACAGCCCCCCGGGTCTTCACCAAGGTCATGGCGGCGGTGGTAGCAGTCTTGCACTCTCAGGGACACTCGGTGATCCCTTACCTAGACGATCTACTTGTCAAGGCACCCTCTCAAGAGGCATGCCAACTCAGTCTACATGCTACGCTGGAGACTCTACAGACGTTCGGATGGATCATCAACTTTCCAAAGTCGAATCTGTCTCCGTCACAGTCGCTAACGTATCTTGGCATGGAGTTTCATACTCGAGCAGCGAGAGTGAAGCTTCCGCTGAACAAGCAGCGGTCCCTACAGACAGGGGTGCAATCCCTCCTTCAAGGCCAGTCGCACCCCTTACGGCGCCTCATGCACTTCCTCGGGAAGATGGTGGCAGCCATGGAAGCAGTTCCCTTTGCGCAGTTTCATCTGCGCCCACTTCAATGGGACATTCTCCGCCAATGGGACGGGAAGTCAACGTCCCTGGACAGGAAAGTCTCTTTCCCAGACGGCCAAGGACTCTCTACAATGGTGGCTCCTTCCCACCTCATTGTCTCAGGGAAGATCCTTCCTGCCCCCATCCTGGGCAGTGGTCACGACAGATGCGAGTCTGTCAGGGTGGGGAGCAGTGTTTCTCCACCACAGGGCCCAGGGGACGTGGACTCCGCAGGAGTCCACCCTTCAGATCAATGTTCTGGAAATCAGGGCAGTGTATCTTGCCCTACTGGCCTTCCAACAGTGGCTGGAAGGAAAGCAGATCCGAATCCAGTCGGACAACTCCACAGCGGTGGCATACATCAATCACCAAGGAGGGACGCGCAGTCGGCAAGCATTCCAAGAAGTCCGGCGCATTCTAATGTGGGTGGAGGACACAGCCTCCACCATATCCGCGGTTCACATCCCAGGCGTAGAAAATTGGGAAGCAGACTTCCTCAGTCGCCAGGGCATGGACGCAGGGGAGTGGTCCCTTCACCCGGACGTGTTTCAGGAAATCTGTCGCCGATGGGGAGTGCCGGACGTCGACCTAATGGCGTCCCGGCACAACAACAAGGTCCCGGCATTCATGGCGAGGTCGCGCGATCAAAGAGCTCTGGCGGCAGACGCATTAGTTCAAGATTGGTCGCAGTTCCGGCTCCCATACGTCTTCCCACCTCTGGCACTCTTGCCCAGAGTGTTACGCAAGATCAGATCCGATTGCAGCCGCGTCATACTCGTCGCCCCAGACTGGCCGAGGAGATCGTGGTATCCGGATCTGTGGCATCTCACGGTCGGTCGACCGTGGTCACTGCCAGACCGACCAGACTTACTGTCCCAAGGGCCGTTTTTCCATCAGAATTCTGCGGCCCTGAACCTGACTGTGTGGCCATTGAGTCCTGGATCCTAGCGTCCGCAGGATTATCTCAAGGAGTCGTAGCCACAATGAGACAAGCTAGGAAGTCAACGTCTGCTAAGATCTACCACAGAACGTGGAAGATTTTCTTATCCTGGTGCTCTGCACAGAGAGTATCCCCTTGGCCATTTGCATTGCCTACCTTTCTTTCCTTCCTGCAATCGGGGTTGGAAAAGGGCTTGTCGCTCAGCTCCCTTAAAGGGCAAGTCTCGGCACTATCCGTGTTTTTTCAGAAGCGTCTAGCACGTCTTCCTAAGGTGCGCACGTTCCTGCAGGGGGTCTGTCATATTGTGCCCCCGTACAGGCGGCCGTTAGATCCATGGGATCTGAACAGGGTACTAGTTGCTCTCCAGAAGCCGCCTTTCGAGCCTCTGAAGGAAGTTTCATTTTCTCGCCTGTCACAGAAAGTGGCGTTTCTTGTTGCGATCACATCGCTTCGGCGAGTGTCGGAGCTGGCAGCTCTGTCATCCAAGGCTCCCTTCCTGGTGTTCCACCAGGACAAGGTAGTGCTGCGCCCCATTCTGGAGTTTCTCCCTAAGGTCGTATCCTCGTTTCATCTTAATCAGGATATATCCTTGCCTTCCTTTTGTCCTCATCCGGTTCACCGGTATGAAAAGGACTTACGTTTGCTAGATCTGGTGAGAGCACTCAGAATCTACATTTCCCGCACGGCGCCCATGCGCCGTTCCGATGCACTTTTTGTCCTTGTCGCTGGTCCGCGCAAGGGGTTGCAGGCTTCTAAAGCCACCCTGGCTCGATGGATCAAAGAACCTATTCTAGAGGCTTACCGTTCTGCGGGGCTTCCGGTTCCTTCAGGGCTAAAAGCCCACTCAACCAGAGCCGTGGGTGCGTCCTGGGCATTACGACACCAGGCTTCGGCTCAACAAGTGTGCCAGGCAGCTACCTGGTCGAGTCTGCACACTTTCACCAAGCATTATCAGGTGCATACCTATGCTTCGGCGGATGCCAGCTTAGGTAGAAGAGTCCTGCAGGCGGCAGTGACACCCCCGTAGGGGAGGGCTGTTTTGCAGCTCTAACATGAGGTATCTCTTTACCCACCCAGGGACAGCTTTTGGACGTCCCAATCGTCTGGGTCTCCCAATAGAGCGCTGAAGAAGGGAATTTTGTTACTTACCGTAAATTCCTTTTCTTCTAGCTCTTATTGGGAGACCCAGCACCCGCCCTGTTGTCCTTCGGGATTTTTTTGTTGTTTGCGGGTACACATGTTGTTCATGTTGAACGGTTTTTCAGTTCTCCGACGTTATTCGGAGTTAATTTGTTTAAACCAGTTATTGGCTTCCTCCTTCTTGCTTTGGCACTAAAACTGGAGAACCCGTGATACCACGGGGGGGTATAGCCAGAAGGGGAGGGGCCTTGCACTTTTTAGTGTAGTGCTTTGTGTGGCCTCCGGAGGGCAGTAGCTATACCCCAATCGTCTGGGTCTCCCAATAAGAGCTAGAAGAAAAGGAATTTACGGTAAGTAACAAAATTCCCTTCTTCAAGCCACTGTGGGATGTCTCCCTTTCACGTCTTTCACAGAAGGTGGTCTTTCTAGTGGCAGTCACATCGCTCCGTAGAGTGTCGGAGTTGGCAGCGCTGTCATGCAAAGCCCCCTTCCTGGTTTTTCACCAGGATAAGGTGGTTCTGCGTCCGGTCCCGGAATTTCTCCCTAAGGTGGTATCCCCTTTTCATCTCAATCAGGATATCTCCTTACCTTCTTTTTGTCCTCATCCAGTTCACCAATGTGAAAAGGAGTTGCATTTGTTAGATCTAGTGAGAGCACTCTGGCTCTACATTTCTCGCACGGCGCCCCTGCGCCGTTCTGATGCGCTCTTTGTCCTTGTCGCTGGCCAGCGTAAGGGGTCGCAGGCTTCCAAGTCAACCTTGGCTCGGTGGATCAAGGAACCGATTCTTGAAGCCTACCGTTCTTCTGGGCTTCCAATTCCTGCAGGGCTGAAAGCCCATTCTACCAGAGCCGTGGGTGCATCCTGGGCATTGCGGCACCAGGCTTCGGCTCAGCAGGTGTGTCAGGCGGCTACCTGGTCGAGTCTGCACACTTTCACGAAACACTATCAGGTGCATACCTATGCTTCGGCAGATGCCAGCCTAGGTAGGCGAGTCCTTCAGGCGGCGGTTGCCCACCTGTAAGAGGGAGCCGTTGTCGGCTCTTTTTATTGGGGTATTCTTTTACCCACCCAGGGACTGCTTTTGGACGTCCCAATTGTCTGGGTCTCCCAATGGAGCGACAAAGAAGAAGGGAATTTTGTTTACTTACCGTAAATTCCTTTTCTTCTAGCTCCTATTGGGAGACCCAGCACCCGCCCCTGTTCCCTTCGGGCTGTTGTTCTTTTGTGTACACATGTTGTTCATGTTGAATTGTTCTTTTGGTTCATGGTTTCAGTTCTCCGAACATCCTTCGGATTGAATTTACCCCAGACCAATTTATAAGTTTCCTCCTTCCTGCTTTTGCACCAAAACTGAGGAGCCTGTGATGCATGGGAGGGTGTATAGGCAGAGGGGAGGGGTTACACTTTTTAAAGTGTAATACTTTGTGTGGCCTCCGGAGGCAGAAGCTATACACCCAATTGTCTGGGTCTCCCAATAGGAGCTAGAAGAAAAGGAATTTACGGTAAGTAAACAAAATTCCCTTCTTTGCGTCATTGGAATTAAGGATACAGTTAACCCCTAAAACATAGCCCTAAAGCATCATCCCACCCCAATCACACTTCCCAGATATCACAATATGGTCAGGTACTGGTCTCCTTGCAATGTTGTGTGGATGATGGCTTTTATTTCTATGCCTGAGACTGGTTCATTAAACAGTTAGTGCCTTCTTTATAAGCTTACTGCGGATTGTTCCATGACTTTGCTGTTCTCTTTACAGGTGTGAACACTTCCGCTCAATGTTCCAATCTCACTGGAATGAAAACTCCAAAGAGGTCATAGAAATTAACCAGTTTTCCTATCCAGTATACTATGCCTTCTTACAGTACTTGTATACAGATACAGTGGATCTGCCGCCAGAAGATGCTATAGGTATAAATGGGTTAGAGTACTGATCAGGCACATTTACTGCCCTTCGTCGAGCCTTGTGGGGTGATCAGCGGTGCCTTTGCCATCGCATGCTGCATGTAGCCAAACACTTTTGCATCAGCCGGGGTGAATAAGTGACATGGTTCCATTAATAAAATGGATTAGAACAGAAAGTGTAGTCAGTGATTTGTCCATAGCCTCCAATTTGTAAAATCTAAAGGGGAGCATCATCAATGATGTTGCATTTACAAATACCCGCTATAGGACTAATCCAAGATTCCTGGCACTTATGCATGTATCTGTAGAAATAACGATCCACTCCAGGTGTGGCAGTGAGAGTTGCCATACAAACCCTTTATACATAGCAAAACATCATTGATGGGTCATCAATCAGGCTTTGTCAGTTTGGCAAAAACTGCACTGCAGCCTGCGCTATTTTTGATGGGAGGTGTGTGAACATGGCCTTAAAGTTACAGACCATGCTAAAGTCTACCAAGACTCAAACTTCCCAAATATCGCTAAAATCTGTCAAAATCTAGCATAATTTTGATAATTGGGCAGGATAAAATGTTGGATAAAATGCTACCTGCACTAGTGCAATCTTTTGCAGATTTTGAGCACGTATTTAGTTAATTGTGTTCATACATTTCTGCTTTTTACATCCAGGACTACTAGATCTCGCAACATCCTACTGTGAAAACAGATTAAAGAAATTGTGTCAGCATATTATCAAAAGAGGGATAACTGTGGAAAACGCCTTTCTATTACACTCTGCTGCAGTCCGGTATGAGGCAAAGGTAAGTCCTCCAGTAATCTGTATACACTTGTCACCAGAAAGCGGGGAGGTGGGGGGAGGGGGGGGTAGTGTCTAAACTGTGTATAAGAATTGCGACCAGTCTTGGGTTTTGTGCTGTGGATGAGGTTATTTAAGGGATTTTCTACAGGATTATGAAAACATGCCTGCAAAACTAGTATCACACAAAAATATAAAATAGATATAATACATTATATCTATCTACTGTGTGTGTGTGTGTGTGTGTGTGTGTGTGTGTGTGTGTGTGTGTGTGTGTGTGTGTGTGTGTGTTTTTGCAATAACAAACTTACAACATACAAGCAAAATCTGCACAATTCCCAGCAGACAAGAGCAAGAACCATATTACATCAGTCCCGCCCAGGCCTTGCCCCAGAGATACCACCGAGCATCACCTTATGACCAGTTAAGATGTGATGGACATTGGGCAGTTACATGATTGTCAGGAAAGTTTTATAAAGCCTCGATTATGGAGATAACCACACCCAGCACATTACACGTCTACATCTCCTAAGTTAAAGGGAACCTGTCAGCAGGTTTTCTCTGTCGTTTCATTGGGGGACACAGGACCATGGGTTATGCTGCTGTCACTAGGAGGCTGACACTAAGTAAACAGAAAAAGTTAGCTCCTCCCCAGCAGTATAACCCCTGAGCCGGGCTCAATCAGTTTTTTGCTTAGTGTCGTAGGAGGCTGATGTGGGCCGACTGGGCCCACTTCAGCCACTTGATTTTTTGCGTAATTTTTTTCATTTTTTCTCGGCGACGCTCGTCGCTCTCATCTGTGGTAATTTTCTTTTTCTGCAGGTATCTTTTCTCTACCTCAGCTCTCGCAGCCCGTGTGGGTACCACTCCCCTGGGTCGCAGAGGCTTGAGTCGTCGGGCCCTCTCCCCCGTCCAATTCCACGGTACCACTCCCCGGGTGGCACGCGGGGCTGAACTTTCCTGGGCACCCCTATTCACCCTGCGGTACCACCCCAAAGGGTCGCAAGGGGCATACAGCAGGGACTGGACCTCCGCAGCGCATCTAGAGTTTTTGGATGGGGCCCGCAACGCTGCTACATTTAGGGGCTTCCACCCCAATGGCGTCCAACTCCCCGCCTTCTTCAGCCTGCTTCCTGGTGCCCGCAGCCATTCCTTCGCTGAGCGGAGCACACAGGAGCATGTGCAGAGTCTCAGCCTGCACACTGGACAGCGCGCCGCGGATCAGGTAGGACCCCTACCTTCTCCCCCCTCGGACGGGGTACGCCGGCGCTGCCCCTGTACCTTTTAACAGCTTCGCCACCTGAGGTCGGCTTCGCCGGCACTGCCTCTGCCCGCAACGGCACCTCGGCTCGGCCACTGTCCTCGGTCCCCCAGGGTCCTCGGCGTGCCCAGGCCGCATCCCGCACAGCGCGCCGAGGATCCTCTCCGCCGCCGCCTGCGGTCGGGTCCGCCGGCGCGGCCTCTGCCCGCGACGGTACCTCTGCTTAGGCCCCGTCCTCGGCGTGCCCAGGCCGCATCCCGCACAGCGCGCCGAGGATCCTCTCCGCCGCCGCCTGCGGTCGGGTCCGCCGGCGCGGCCTCTGCCCGCGACGGTACCTCTGCTTGGGCCCCGTCCTCGGCGGGCCCAGGCCGCGTCCCGCACGGCGCGCCGAGGATCCTCTCCGCCGCCGCCTGCGGTCGGGTCCGCCGGCGCAGCCTCTGCCCGCGACGGTACCTCTGCTTAGGCTCGTCCTCGGCGTGCCCAGGCCGCATCCCGCACAGCGCGCCGAGGATCCTCTCCGCCGCCGCCTGCGGCCGGGTCCGCCCGCGCGGCCTCTGTCCGCCCTGGCACCTTCAAAATTTAGCCCCCGGCTTCGGCCCTGTCCTCGGCGTCCCCAGGCCCGCCTCCCGCACGGCGCTATTGGACGCCGGCCTCTCCGTTCCCGCCCTCCGCCGTGCTCCAGGCATCACTTGGGGGGTGGGGGATATTTTTTTTTTTTTTCCCGCTCACAGCGTCCATTTTAAATAAAGAAAGAAGAAAAAAAAAAAAGAGAATGGGAGTTTATTCCAGACTACTAGTCTGGATTTACTGAGGCCTCAGCATCACCTTTTTCCGGGGGAGAAAATAAAACACACTTTTCTTTAGTGGATATTTTTTATTTTAGGTCGATTTTTATTAAAAATTTTACATACATGAGTTTTTTTTTTTTACACCTTAACTCCTACAGTACTTTCGGGCACTTGTTTTGCTTCACCTTTTTTATATCGCGCTCCCAGCTCGAGATTTTAGTTTAGTCCCCTCCGGCGGGTTAATGCCCTGTCTCAGGCCATAGATCCCCTCGCCGCCGTCCCTCGGCTTCGCGCGCATGCGCTGCGTCCCCGGCCAATACTCGGTTCTACCTTCCATAGGTCTAGCGCAATCCCCTCGGGGAGGTGAGTCTCGTACCAGGGACCTTTCCTATGCTAGAAGCGGACCCGACAGGTCTCGTCTTTTGTGGCCCCCCCTGTTTTCCACCTTATTCCCCAGGTCCAGACTGCCTTTTCTCCGGCAGTCTTCCGACCTCTCGGGTGATGGCCCAGGCTTTCCACCTCTGCTGGACTCCGAGCAGGACCTGGATGTTTTGGCGCATGTCTAAAGGCCTGCTGGAATTGGTGAGTCAGGCCGTAAGGCTACGGACAGCCCCCTTATCTCCATGCACGCAGGTCCCCCTTAAGTCATTTGGAGCGGACCCTTGATGTTCTCAGACGACATCCAGAGCTCGCTGAGTTACCGCGTGCTCACAGTCAACTGCCATACACGACGTTTACCAGCGGTAAGTCTTATCATCGTCTTTATTCCCTTCTCCAAAAAGGGGTCTCGGTGAGAATGGGCATGCCACACTGGAGTCGCTGAGTGATCACAGACAACAACCAGACACGGCGTTTACCTGCGGTAAGTCGTGTTATTGTCATTATCATTCCCCCAGAGGGCTCTGGAGAGAGGGGGCATGGCACCTTGCAGACAGGAAGGTGGGGGCCCCTGCGGGTTTTCAGTGGACATCCAGTTCGCCGTGTGACTGCGTGAGCACGGATATTCCCCGGACACAATTTTTACCAGCGGTAAGTCCCTTATATTGTCTTAACCCTTCTCGTAGAGGGCTCCGTGATGAAGGGGCACGCTACCCTGTACTTGACCCGCCTGGGTTCCTCCTGGCTTCTCGTCCCCATCGTGACGCTCCGCAGGGACTCCACGGACACTCTACGCAGCGGTCCGCGCTCCACCTATGCCGATCCAGGACTGGTTATCAGCTTCAGTGAGTACCCTCTCTTTACAAAATCTGGTGTCTGCCCGCTACACGGCCTGAGCCTCTAACATCAGGGTACCTACCCGTCGAGAGCTCTGACTCGGGATCAGGAACGCAGATTCGACATCTAGGAAGTCGCTGACTTCCTTTCCGGCTCTCGGGATCGCCCTTTCGGAGATAGGCGAGTCCAGTTTATCCCCTAGGCTACGTCAGGGTAGACTGGCTACGTAAGGGAAGGGTACATCCCTTTCCCGGCATCGGCCCTGATGCACCAGGACTCGTTCCCTCACGTTAGGTTCGTCAGGGAACCTTTATCCCTACAACAGCCATCTCCGCCTTGCGTGGCTGCTGACCGTCCCAGCTTTCTAAGAGTGCTTGCAGGGATCACGATCCCTACGCATCCTCAGGCTCTCTCTGCCCAGGAACGACCGGGAGACCCAGAGTCTCCCTTCAAGGACCCTCGCCTTGAGGTTTAGACCATCATCATCATTTTTCGCTACTAGGGTAGCTGAGCTACAGGAAGGAGTCCTCCCAGACCCGGCCCGGTCCATCACTCCTCAGGCACGGTATTCGAGCCGTTCAAGGGTTGCTACTCCTCACGCAGGAGCAGTTTCCCTCCTGGCACAGGGTCCTGCGGCTCTTTGCCTCCCGCTCCCGTTTTTTCCCTTCGGTTTTTTGCTATGCGAGTCCTCGACAGCCTGTGGCGGTGTTAGCGATGGTGCACATACCAGATTTCATCCCGGACTCTCCAACGGAACACACTGAAGAACGGGGACAGGAAGGTTCCGTCTTCGAGGGTGACCGGCCAATTTCCTCCTAGAGGACCAATCTTCGCAACCATCCCTGGGAAGATTCCCTTTCCTCCTCTAGAGCTTATTATCAACCGTCACCAGCCTCCCGTACTAGGGTATGCTACCCCACCATTCCTCGGCACGGTCCCGAGGGACACCCCTAGAGTGTCGTCTCCCCTTCAGCATTCCGGACTCAGAGCCATTCGGTTAGCCCGGTTACAATTTCTTCTCTGGGTTGTATTGTCCAGTCAGGTTCCAGTCGGACCATGCCACAGCAGTGATGTGCATCATCCACCAGGAAGACGCAGGGAGCGTCATGGCAAGAGAAGAGGCCAAGAGGTTCTTGCTCTGGGACGGGCTCTTTCATTCGCTAATCTCGGCAGCGCATCCCGAGCGTGGACGTTTGGACGGCCGATTTCCGCGGTAGGATAGGTCTCGCGTAGGTAAAGGGCTCCAACAGGGATATCAACAGCCAGATCTCTGGCGAAGGAAGACCTCCAGACGTGACTTTTTGGCCTTCCGATCCAACTCTCAAGTCAATGGTGCGTCGAGTACGCCACCTGCTCTGGACTAGAGGACGACGCCCAAGACCGGTCGTGTAGCCTGTTCAGGCTCTCGTGCATCTTTCCGCTGCTTTCCATGATCTCGAGGGTTCTCAAGAGGGACCTAGGCAGGCGATAGCTCGGGAGTGGCCCAGGCGAGCATAGTTTCGCATAACTTACTCATCTCCTCGCGGATGCCCCGTGGCTCCTTCCAGACCGCCAGATTCTTCCGTGTCGGGGCCCCTCTAGTCTACCAGGACTCAGGAGTCCCAGGTTCCATGGCCTCACCAGTGGATCCCGGGTGCTGGCTCGGTCAGGTCTGTGAACAAGATGATGACAGACATTGAGGAGGGCCTGGAATCCAGTTCCCTCGAAGATTTATTTCCACGTGGAAAGAGCTCCCCCGGTGGTGTGAGGACCGCATCTTCAGAGACTTTTCACTTTCCGTCAATCAGGGCCTTCGCTCAGAGAAACGTCCATCTGGCTCGGCGTTTTTCATCGTTCACTAGAAAAGTGGGACCATAATCCACTGATGAGTTGGCTCAAGGTACCCCTTTTTCCCTGCTCCCACCTGTTTTGATAGGTGGGCTCCTCGTGGCCATCTGGTTGTTATAGACGGCATCAGGGCGGACAGCCCTCTCGTAGTCTTTTCTCCCCCTTTTTCCGCTCCGCCAGCAGGATAAGGGGGGGGCTCCAGCCAGAACCCTTCGTTTCTGTCCGAGACACCTCGGCTTTCCTTCCAGAAGAGGACTTTAGGTTTCGTTTTTGTCGGTTCTAGGCTCCCCTCTCAGCCTGAAAGAGGCATAGTTCGTTCTAGGGCTGGTACGAGCCCTCAGTCTTTCGTGTCGGCAGGACACCATTTTTTTGTCGGTTACACCGACTGTCAGTCCATCCTCCCGCCCTTTCCCAAGAAGCATAGGCCGGCGCAAAGGGCCTGAATATCACATGGATCCTTTCCTCCATATGTGAAGACTATCGCATGAAGGTCGGACTTCCGCCGCGGTCTACCGAGCAAGGGGCACCCTTGAACGATTGGGCTCCGGACGTCGGTCAACCAGGTCCTCTGGTCCACCACCCGATCTAGTCGGCGTACCTTTGCTAGTTTCTAACAGGTTCTCACTCAAGCTTCGGCAGAGGCCAGTCTTGGTGTAAGGTTTGCGGGTGGCAGTGGCACACCTGTAACAACGTAGGCGCTTGTAGGTCCGGGTCAGCCCGGCAAGGGGAAGCGGCTTCCTTCCTTTCTCCGGTGATGGTTTTCTTCCCACCCAGGGACTGCTTTTGGACGTCCCATGGTCCTGTGTCCCCCAATGAAACGACAGAGAAAGTAGGATTTTTGTGTACTCACCGTAAAATCTTTCTCTTAGTCTTCATTGGGGGACACAGCACCCACCCTGCTTGTGCTTTTCGTTATATATGACATGCCTGTTTCCCCAGTGCCCATATTCCCAGGTCACTGGTCACACGACTGTTCGTCATAGTTTTTTACCTTGTTTTTATCCAGGATTGTTTGGCTCTCCTCCTACAGCTTGTGCACTAAACTGATTGAGCCCGCCTCCGGCTCAGGGGTTATACTGCTGGGGAGGAGCTAACTTTTCCTGTTTACTTAGTGTCAGCCTCCTAGTGACAGCAGCATAACCCATGGTCCTGTGTCCCCCAATGAAGACTAAGAGAAAGATTTTACGGTGAGTACACAAAAATCCTACTTTTGCTACCTCATCTGAGAGCAGTATAATTTAATAAGACACTGAATTCAAAGATGTATCTCCCATCCTTTCGGGACCCTCCTGACATGATCACGGGGGCGCGATGGTAGTCATAGCAACCCATGGTCATGATTACTTCTGGGTTTGCTTGCTATGGTAGCCTGTTAGACCATGCCAGTAGCATCGTCTTAAAAGGCTCATCTCGGTGTAACACCAAACGTTTATGTAAAATGTCCCCAATAAAGGCTTCAACTCAATCCACAAAGTCTCTACTTGGGTCCATTATCTGTCAATGAAAATATAGGGGCTTCCACGTTACAGGTAGCACAAAGGCTCTAGAAAAGCGGTCTGGCGCCCCCCAAAAAAAGGAATCTAGCAAAACCGGTGCTTTAAATGATGCCCCCCTTCTGAGGCCCACAGTATGCATGTACTAAATTTTGTGTCTGCACATTTGGCATTCTTGTAGTGATTAGAGCCAGCTTAACTTATGGGATGCATGTCTTCAGAAGCTTGAGCTAGGCTCAATTTATGGGCACTACACTGAAGTGGGCACTAGAATGTCAGACTTGCAATCTTCACTCAGTAAAATCCATTGCTGTTTTTCTGGAAAACGCACATGCAGTCAATCGTCACTACACCTATAGATAGATTCTTCATCCGCTCCTGTACGCTGGCCTGGCCTTCCTCCCCAGTCACCGCCATTTCATTTGTCTGGCATGGGTGCAGTAGCAACTGAAGTATTTCCTGAACTCTTTACTAAGATGGAGTCTGCGCCTGCGCATAGCGTAATCTCCAGCACAATCTAAGTGAAGAGTTCAGGAAATACTTCTAGTTGCTACTGCGCACATGCCAGACATTAACAAAATGGCAGCGACAGGGGGAGACAGGCCAACATACAGGGATGGATGAAGAACGCAAGACTCTACCCATTTCTGGAAATTTGCAATGATTACTGAAAAATCTTTAATCAATCAACTTAATAGCTGATTGATTATCATTATGGCACTGGCTTTACTTTGTACATGAAAATTCTGATTGTCGGTTCCCTTTGACAAAAGAAATTTATTTATTTTTTTTTGACCTTGCAGATTAGCCATTCTGTGTCGGTGTGCCCTAATCGCTGGTACTGTACTGTAGACAAGGCAGTGATGAGTACAGTTATTGATTACGGCTGAGCTGCTGTAGTGTCAGTGCTTAGTATGTAAATTGCTTAGTATGTAAATTAAGGGGAATGACTAGTGGCCATGAGCCCACTCATTTGCATATAAAATTTTAGCTTTAATTTGGCTGCCCACAAAAAACTACATGTCTGATTAGTGCCATGATTTTGGCACATGAGTGTTCTCCATCTGCTATCCGTCATAATACACTGAAGAGGAACTTTATGCTCACCTGTCTCGGTCGCTGCTGTCCGTGGTGCTGATGTCTTCCGCTCTGCGGTCTCCAGCCCTGCTGACTGCCCAATGCTGCTTCTGGTCTAAGGTGCAGTGAATATGCGATAAGCATAATGAGCGGGGGTCGGAAGCAAGTGACAGCAGCGGCAGAGACAGCAGGGCTGGAGAAGGTTGAGTGTAGAAATTAATTTTATTTCACAGAAACGTGGTTTTCTCCGGCGCGTGTCACACGGATCACATCCGTGCGGTCTGTGTGACACCCGTGCTGCAGGAGATAAACTGACATGTCTACGTGTGGCTCACACAGACACATGTATGCTCCACATGGACACACGGTCCATGTATTGATTTTAATGGGGCTACGTGTGTCAGTATCTCCGGTACGTGTGAAAACTGATATCACACGTACTGGAGACTTGGCTGTGTGAAGGGGGCCTAAATGTGAGCATGACTTTACCATTCACATCTGTGATTGTGAAGTTAGAACAAAACTATTAAATATTTTATCTATCCCTGTTTGTGCACATGGAATATTAAGTGGGTCACCTTCAGCGAAACCCCATAGCCGAATTCCACAGTGATATCTACACCAATAACGGATATGATGCAGATAACAAATCTACAGTGACAGTTTTTTATTTTAGTTGCAGATATTCTTTGCAGAATGTCCTATAAGACTTCCTAACTAGAGATGAGCAAACCTCTAAAGGCTCGAGTTCGGTTCATCGAACGGAGGGCTGGTTCGGCGAACGTTCGAACCGTTCGACGAATCTTTCGAACCCCATTGAAAACAATGGCAGGCAAACACAAACACATAGAAAACACCTTCAAAGGTGTCCAAAAGGTGACAGACAACTCACAAGACACCACAAACACATGGGAAAGTGACAAGGACATATACTTATGCGAAAACAAAACAGCTGGACGAGTAAAAAGAGACCCAGATATAGGCATGTCATGCCCTTCTAAAATCATGTAAAACACAGCAAGGGAACTTCAAGCAGAGTCTCCCTTTTTTCCGAAAATTGGGCCAAACACACCACTTCAGTGGCATTACTTGTGCCCCAGTTGCAAACTGGATGTGTTGATTTGCATCAAGCACATTCAAAATTATGCCAGCCTTAACTGTCCCCAAGATGACACAGGGATAGGTAGCAAAGTCTTTGCTGAACCATGACTTGTTCATCTTGGCTCATTTTTAAAAACACCGCAAGGGGATTCCAAGCAGAGTCTCCCTTTTTTCCAAAAATTGTGCCACACACACCCCTTCAGTGGCAGAACTTGTACCCCAGTTGTACACTTCACAGGTAGATTTGCATCAAGCACAATCGAAATCCACAAGCCTTTACTCTCCCCAGGATGACACCGGGGTAGCAAAACGGAATAGGATAACTGAAGTGAGCACTAATATATATATATTATGAGTGCAAGCCAAAAAATACATACTATATCAGGATAAGGCTGCACATCAAACTTAGATAATGGTATAATGCCTCAAGCATATGGAAAAATATTGGAATATGCAATGAAAAATGCTACTTGCTAATTTGAACATGTGAATAATGAATTGCATACCTGCCATGAACATTAGGAAAAAGGAGATATTTAGCAATCGCATTGATCAATGTAACTGAGCCCCAAGACCTCGTCAAGGTATATCTCTATATTGGGGTCCCTAGCTCTGTGACCCTAACTGTGTCATCTCATTGCAATTAAAAACTGCTGTGGGTGGAGAGGGGTAACCAAGGACTTTCTTATATAGGAGATGGAAAAAACATGGCCGAAAGGGGCGGAGCTATGAATGTGAACACAGCTCCGCCACTTTCGGCCATGTTTTTTCCATCTCCTATATAAGAAAGTCCTTCGTTACCCCTCTCCACCCACATCAGTTTTTAATTGCAATGAGATGACACACGGGGTCACAGAGCTAGGGACCCCAATATAGAGATATACCTTGACGAGGTCTTGGGGCTCAGTTACATTGATCAATGCGATTGCTAAATATCTCCTTTTTCCTAATGTTCATGGCAGGTATGCAATTCATTATTCACATGTTCAAATTAGCAAGTAGCATTTTTCATTGTATATTCCAATATTTTTCCATATGCTTGAGGCATTATACCATTACCGGGGTAGCAAAGTCCTTGCTGATCCATGACTTGTTCATCTTGATGAACGTTAGTCTGTCCACATTGTCACTGGACAGATGCGTGCGCTTATCTGTCAGCACACACCCAGCAGCACTGAAGACACGTTCAGAGACAACGCTGGCAGCTGGACACGACAAAATCTCCAAGGCGTAAGTGGCGAACTCAGGCCATTTTTCAAGATTTGAAGCCCAAAATGAGCAAGGCTCCAGTTGCACAGTTATGGCATCGATGTTCATTTGGAGATACTCCTGTATCATCCTCTCCAGCCGTTGACTGTCAGACTTGTTGTCTCTGGTGGCCTTGCAAAGGATGGTCTAAAAAAATTATGAAACGATTCAATAAAATTGCTGTTACCACCAGATACGGTGCTGCTGGTACGGTTTGACTGTTGATGACGAGACAGTCCCATGTTTGTCAAGTTACAACTGGGAGATTCACTCTGTGCACCACTTGTGTTTGGTGGAAAAGCCGAGCTAAGATTGCATAACAGCTTCTGCTGATACTCCTGCATACGAGCGTCCCTTTCTATGGCTGGAATTATTTTGCCAAATTTGGACTTGTAGTGGGGATCTAATAGTGTGACAACCCAGTAGTCATAATTACTTCTAATTCTGACAATCCGAGGGTCATGTTGTAGGTAGTGCAGCAAGAAGGCGCTCATGTGTCTTGCGCATCCCTGCGGACCAAGTCCTTGCTGTGTTTGTGGCGGCGAGGTGATAACAGTGCTTCCTTCCTCTGACCTCTCCCCCCAACCGCGAACAACCGAAATTTGACCAAGCTTTCCCTCATCTGCTGAGTCTTCCATGCCCATCGCCAGTTTGTCCTCAGTTTTTCCTGGGCTCCTGCACCTTCCTCAACAGTTTGGCTGCTACTATGCGCCCTTGTTAATCCCTCTCCCACCGTCCCATGCTTGCCGCCTTGGTGATGCTGAACGTCTGGACCTTGCAGATCTTGGTAGCCCTTCCGCATATGAATCCTCCTGTAGTTCCTCCCCTTCCTGTTGTCCCACCCCCTGACTCCGAATAGTGTTTAGTGTGCTCCAGCATGAAAATGACTGGAATTGTCATTCTGATAATGGCATTGTCAGCGCTAAACATATTCGTCGCCATGTCGAAACTGTGCAGAAGGGTGCATAGGTCCTTGATCTGAGACCACTCCAGCAGCGTGATCTGCCCCACTTCTGCATCTCGTTGGCCCAGGCTATACAACATAACGTATTGCACCAGGGCTTGGCGGTGCTGCCACAGTCGCTGTAACATGTGGAGAGTCTAATTCCAACGTGTCGGCACATCGCATTTCAGGCGATGAACCGGCAGGCCGAAGACCTCTGGAGCGATGCAAGTCGGTCAGCTGCACCGGTTGAACGGCGGAAGTAAGCAGAGAGTGACCGTGCCATGTGCAGAAGCCCATCTAGGCCGGGATAGTGGGTTAAAACTTGCTGGACAACAAGGTTCAACACATGAGCCATACAAGGCACGTGTCACCTTGCCCCGACAAAGGGCCGCACCCAGGTTTGCAGCATTGTCGCACACTGCCTTCCCTGGCTGCAGGTTGAGTGGAGACAACCATTTACTAAACCCTATCTCCAGAGCTAACCATAACTCCTCCGCTGTGTGACTCTTATTTCTCAGACATTTCAACATAAAGACCGCCTGATGCTGTGGAGCTCTGCTGCCAGCATAGTAAGGAGGTGTGCGGGATTCCTTGTGCGCAGTTACAACTCGGGTGGCCTGACCACACAGGCTTTGGGCGGAGGTGGAGGACCCAGACGAGGTTGAGGAGGCAGAAGCAGTGGAGGAACTTCGACATACAGAGGATTGACGCACAAGTCGTGGGGACGAAAAGACTTGTACAGCAGACCCTTCTCCATCTCTCACCATAGTTACCCAGTGCCCAGTCAGCGACATGTAATGCCCCTGTCCATGCTTACTGGTCCAAGTATCGGTGGTGAAATGCACCCGTTCACACAGAGTTTCTCAAGGAAGCGGTGATCTTGTGTGCGACATGCTGGTGTAGCGCAGGCACACCTTTCTTGGAAAAGTAGTGGTGACTGGGCATCTGGTACTTTGGCACTGCGACTGACATAAGGTCTCGAAAATCCTCTGTGTCCACCAGGCGGAAAGGCACCATTTCGGTAGCCAAGAGCTTAGTGTGAAAGTCAACCTCTTAGCTTTGTCATGGCTCGGAGGAAATGGCCTTTTATTTGTCCACATCTGAGGGACTGAGATCTGGCTGCTGTGTGAAGACTGTGTTGAGTAGGGTGTCCCTGGAAAACTGCTGGTCTGTGAGGAAAGTACAGGCGGAGACATGATGTTGCCTTCATTCAAAGTTGGTGCTCTCTATGTCTGAGAGCTCTACACCAGCACTTGTTTCCCCTTCCAAAACAACTGGCAACCTGCTAAGCAAACTGCTTGTTGTGGTTAGAGGTGGAAGGTCTGCATGGAAAAACGTGTAACAGCTTTCCCCACAGTCAGAGGATGAAGAGCGCGCGAATGCACTTGAAGGGGCAGACGGTGGTTGGCCCGCTCCACTAGGCCGCATTGTAGCACAGAGAGCTTCCCACTAGGACTTATGCTTGTTATTCATGTGACGATTCATGGAAGAAGTTGTCAAACTAGTGCGGTTTTAGCGACAAATCTTACAGATCACATGATTTGGGAGATCCTTTGCAATGTCAAAGGACCAGGCTAGGCAAGGCTTAGAGCCCATACGACCTGTATAGCCACCACCACTTGTGCTCAGAGGCAGAGTTGTGGCTGAGGATGCAGTTGTAGAACTTCATCATCAACCGTTGTTTGCACTCCCCTCGCCCTCAGACCTAACCTCTATCTGCCCTGACTGAATAGTTACATTGTCATTCCAATCAGGTATCTGCGTCTCATCGTCATCAGTATGTTCCTCATTGTCTCAACCAACGGGTGTTAGTTTGGGAATGAGGGTCTACATTATGCTAAGAAACTTGGTCATCAGGGCCTTAATCTGACTCACAAAGCTTCTGGGCATCACTGCAGATTATTTCCTGGTCTGTACTCACTGTAGCTTGGGAGCAGACCTCTGATTCCCAGCCTATAGTGTGACTGAACAGCTCTGCAGACTCTCCCATCTCTGTTACAACATACTCTGCAAGGCGGGTGGAGACTTGAGAGCTGGGAGAAATAAAGTGTGATTGGGGTGACAACTCAGAGGACTGTTTCTGGATGTTGAGGTGGAGGAGAGGCCGCTTGTTGGAGCACTTGAGATCCATTCAAGCATGTGTTTTTTTTTGTTTTTTTTTTTTGTGCATAATCTACCTTTGTTACAGTTGTTCGGTTCCGTAAAAAAGGGAGCACATCCGATTTGTCCACGGAAAGTAGTAGACATATAACTTTTGATGGAAGATGGCCTTTTTTCAGCAGATGTTACTGTAGCTTTCCCACCTACCCCACGGACACTTTTTTTTTTTTTTTTTTTTTTTTTTTTCTTTTCCAACACGCCTGTTCCGCTTTCCACCAGCATCTTTCCTTTTGCCACTCATTTTGTTTGCGACAAGATTGGACAAATAAAATGTCGTAGCAAAATGGAGAGGTGGTGTAGATTGCAGAGGTGGTCTAGCTTTGACAGCTGAAGAACAAACACTGGCTATCCCAGACAATTTTAGTATTCCCCTAACAGTGTCAGCACTGTTTGCAATTAGAATTGCGTAGGAAAACTGGACAGGTGTGTAGAATGTACAGGTGCTGTACCTTGCTTGGCAGCAAAGGAACACTAAAGGGGGCTTTACACGATAGCGATATCGCTAGCAATTTCTAGCGATAGCGACCGTGTAAGTACCCGCCCCCGTCGCGCATGCCATTGTTTGTGATCGCTGCCGTAGCGACCATTATCGCTACGCAGCGTCACACATACTTACCTGGTCGGCGGCGTCGCTGTGACTGCCGAACAATCCCTCCTTCAAGGGGGAGGGACGTTCGGCGTCACCGCAACGTCACTAAGCGGCCGGCAAATCAAAGCAGAGGGGCGGAGATGAGCAGGACGTAACATCCCGCCCACCTCCTTCCTTCCTCATTGGGGCCGGCGGCAGGTAAGGAGACGTTCCTCGCTCATGCGGTGTCACACATAGCGATGTGTGCTGCTGCATGAGCGATGAACCACAACGCTAAACAACCCTTACCGATTTTTGACTTTGGGACGACCTCTCCATGGTGAACGATTTTCACCATTTTTGAGGTCGCCTAAGGTCGCTGGTAAGTATTACACGCTGCGATATCGTTAATGACGCCAGATGTGCGTCACTAACAACTTGACCCCGGCGACCAAACATTAACGATATTGTAGCGTGTAAAGCCCCCTTTAGGTAGTATCCCAGACAATTTTAGTATGCCCATGTTTGCAATTAGAATTGCGTAGCAAAAATGGACAGGTGTGTAGCATGCCCAGGTGCTGTGGGTAACTGGACAGCAAAGGAACACTAACTTAGTATTCCAGACACTTTTAGTATGCCACAAAGTGTCAGCACTGTGTGCAATTAAAATTGCATGGCAAAAATGGGCAGGTGGGTAGAATGCACAGGTGCTGTGGGGAACTGGACAGTAAAGGAAGCCTCACTTTCTATCCCTGCCAATGAAAAAATGCACCAAGGAATTGCCTGAGCTGATGTAGCCAGACGCTGTTATATAAAGCCCTTCAGTGTTGGCACGGACCTGCCTAGCAACTATGTCTATGAACGCCTGTAATGCAGCCCTGAAAAGGGCTGAAATAACTAGTAGTCCCTAATCCCTAAAGCACTGTGTAGATTGCACTGTATGTCTATAGCGCACACAGCAGCAGCGGAGCGGTGACTGTCCCCCACCTGCAGCAGACAGATAATGGCGGCGATGGGGAAAATGGCCATGTCTTATAAGGCAAGGACATGACATGCACAGCCTATGACACATGCCCTTGCTTGTCTGGCAAAAATCCACTTTGCGCTGTGTGTCTGTGATTTACAGACAGCCTGGCCCGCCCCACTGTACGCGTGGTTAGGAAAAAAAGGCGATCGGCATTCTCTCAGCAGCAGCATTGATCTAAACCCTGTCCCCCCCCCCCCCCCCCCCCGCACACTATACACTGAATTTTGATAATAGCGTGATTCACAGTGACTCACACTATGACAGTGAAAAGCCAGCTAGTACCTAGCTAGGCTTTTTGTTGATCGAACTGTTCTCGAACGTAACTCAAACAGCCGAACTTTTAGCAAATCGTTCGAGTTCATCGAATGACTTGAACACCCCCCCCCCTAAAATCACTCGAACATGAAATTGGCAAACCTCGAACATCGGAACATCACTCATCTCTATTCCTAACATCTCATACTCAACCTTACTACTGTAATTTACAGTGGATTATCTGGTTTGCACATCTGCTTAGATTTCTGTAGGTCTCATGTTGTGAAACTGTTTATGGGATCTCTGGCATGATCACTTTTGCTTTAAAGGGGTTGTCCAGGTTGGGACATGTCTGCAGTTATTTTATGACTGCAGATTATTTAAAGGGAACCTGTCACCAGGTTTTTCCCCTTATGAAATGTGGTCCCCACCAGTAAGCCCTTATATACACCATTCTAGAATACTGTATATATGAGCCTAGGCAGCTTTGTAAAACGTAAAAAACATCTTTATTATACTCAAGGTCCTGTCCGATGGGTGTCATTGTTTGGGGGTCCTAACTAAAAAATGTATGTCTGGTGCACCAATGGTGTGAACAAGTTGCAAGACTCAAAAACATAACTATACAATAGGATGAAGAGTTGCACACAAGTCAAAATGTATAGGGGAATGACTAAAAGCAAAACTGCTATGGGAATACTAGACTGAAATACAATGAACTATCTGAAAAAGTGAAAACATGAAAAATGGAATATGCATAACTGCTATGAATAGGAATATTGTATAAGAGATGGTTAGCCATTGTATTGATCAATGCAAAAGAGCCCCAAAACAAACGCCAAGGTAATCTCTATTTTTGGGGTCCCTAGCCTATGTAACCTCACCTGCAGTTAAAAAAAAAAAAAAAAAACTTGCACTGTATGGGAAGAAAAGGACCAAGCTATATATGTGAAGTAACACAAATTGCTGTGGGTGGGGCAGGGTTCTCAGACAAAGTGCATACTAACTAAAGAATGTATGTCTGGAACACCAATGCAACATGGTGCAAGACTCAAAAACAATTCATTATGTTTTTCAGTCTAGTTTTGCTTTTCAGCATTCCCATATACATTATGACTTGTGTGCAACTCTTTATCCTATTGTGCTGTTTGGGGGTCCGGCGCCTCCTCTACTGCAATAGCCATCTTCCTTCCTATTTCTGTGGATGACGCATTCTAAATCATCCACACAGGCCGGCATTGTTGTCCTGGTTAGGTGCACTTTGATCTCACCGGCAGAGGGCAGATCATATTATTGTAGTGCGCATGCGCAATCTGTCTCTGACCTTTACGTGTGGCTGTGCAATACAGTAATTTGATCTACACTCAGCAGGACAGATCAAAGTGCGCCTGAACAGGACTGCAATGCCAGCCAGTGTGGTTGACGTAGGACCAGTCATCCACAGAGGGCTGGGAAGGACAGGGATCGCAGCAGAGGAGGCACCGGTCCCACAAGCAGCGACCACTATGAGACCAGATTGACCCCTAGATGAGTATAATAAAGGTGTGTTTTTTTTTTTTTTTTTAACAATGCAAAGCGGCCTGGGCTCTTATTTACAGTATTCTAGAATGCTGTATATAAGGGCTTACTGGTGGTGGCTACAGCTCATAAGGGAAATACCTGGTGACAGGTTCCCTTTAATCATTTTATGGTATTAAAGCAGGTGATTTGCACACTTACAGCCTGGTGCTGACTACATGCATTTGGCTTCTCTCAAAAGTAGAATAAGAGAATTTAATGAATAGTTGGAACCTGACAGTAGGAATGCAGATCGCATACACGGTCATGTGACACCCGCAATACTGGTCAGTTATGTTACCGAGGCTCTGCAATCTGCACACACTAGTCTCTGCTCCCGCACAGTCCCTTGTTAAAGTTTAAACTGAAATGAATTCTAAATGTTTTTTGTTTTTTGTTTTTTTAGGATTTAGAAGATTTCTGCTTCAAATTTTGCGTTAATCATCTAACAGGAGTAACACAGACTATGGCATTTTGGCAAATGGATGGCATGCTGCTTAAAGACTTTATTATGAAGGCTGGACAATGTGGAGGATTTAAGAACTGACATTGGTTCTGTGTGTATGCCATATTTGTGTATTTTTAATTAAAAATTGGGCATTAATTTAACCATATCCAAGGCAAAATAATTAAGTAGCACTAGTATGTTAACTATTTAAATGAAGGATCAGACTAAAACTTGCATTTCAGGAATTTATTTTTTTTTTGTTTACCTTTGCTTCCTGTAGAGAAATATAGAAATGTAGAAATATATAATGGACATTTTTGTTACCTGCTGTTGTGGCACAGGCCGCACATGTGATGTGGTCTTTGTTCAGGTCTTCGATCTGACCGGGAGCTGGTGTTAGTTCAGTCCTCCATGGCAGCTGTATCAGGGCAGTTTTTGTTTTTATTTTATTTTTTTCTTTGGCAACCCTCCATCTGGAATCCTGGGTGCCTCCTCCATGTAAACCCCCAAGACTTGACCTTACATGGCATTCAGTGAACCCTGCCCAGGTCCAGCCGGCCTATGCCAAGGAGCCGGACTGGATGCCAGACCATTGTAGGCCGTATCTTTTTGCTCCATTTTTAGTTCTGACAATCTTTTGTATGGAGACAGTATTTTATCTTCTAACTTTAATACTTTATTTGCACTTAAACTGTCCATACAACATAGCAAATCTTAAAAAGCCACTATAGAGGAGCCTTCATTGCATTATATGGCATTATTTTACATATGAAAGCTAGGCTCAAAGAGCTCAAGAAATCTGTCCTCAGCATGAAAAGCTTTTATAGCCAGTATTTGGAGCAGTCAAACCTATTGGAAATTGTCATTTAGGTTTCCTTTCAATTCCTCTGCACAATTTTAGATTTGTAATGGTTTGTGTTTTTATGTTTGTAGTGTGTTGCACCCATTAAGGCATACTTTAAGAATGTGCCTTTGGCAGACAGTACGCCTCTGCTGCCTTGTACAATAATCAGTTATTTGTATAATTACTGTATATTCTTTTTTAATAAAGCATTATTCTTGGTTATATTAATCCAAATTTACAATCCTATATAGATGGATAAATGAAGGCAATATAAGAATTTATATTTGTAGGATTTAATAAATAAAAAATGTTTGGGGGTATGCGAGACCTCAAAATTCCCTGCATTCTCATGCCAAATAATGACAGAAAACGGGTAAGACTATACAGTGGATATAAAGTCTACACACCCCTGTTTAAAATGCCATGTTTTGTCATGTAAAAAAAAATCAAAATCCTAAATTCAGAACTTTTTCAACCTTTTTTTTATGTCACCAATAAAATGGTCAAATTTGTACAATTAACTGAAATTATTTTGAGGGGGAAAATAAAAATGTTACACCCTATTTTAGTTTTAAGTGTGAATACTCTGTGATGTGACTGGTCAGAATTAGGCTATGTTCGCACAGTGCGTTTTTCGCGGCGTTTTTCGGGTGCGTTTTTGGCCTCAAAACTGCAGGACTTTGCTTCCCCAGCAAAGTCTGAGTTTTCATTTTTGCTGTCCGCACACATCTGTTTTTTTTTACCTGCGTTTTTGAGTTAAAAAAAAAAAAATGGACATGTCAGTCTTTCCTGCGTTTTTCTGCGTTTTCCGCCCATGCAATGCATTTGAAAAACGCAGCAAAACGCAGAGATCAAAAACGCAGCCAAAAACGCACCAAATCGCGGCAAAAACACATGCGTTTTTTGATGCGTTTTTTCGACGCAGTTGCGTTTTTGTGCTTTTTTAGCGGCCAAAAACGCAGCGTCAAAAAGACGCAGTGTGCGCACATAGCCTTAGACTATCCTATATAAACTCATATTAAAGCGTCGTCCGTACACAGCTGCTATCATGTAGAGTGATTCTGATTAGTAGTGGGTGGACTTTCAGATAACCGGATCTGCTTGGAATTGATCCTGGATCTCTGGTTGGATGCTGGTACCAATATAAGTCGATGGGGGACCAGAATCTGGCGCTGAAAAATAGAAGGATTGGAGCAAGCGCACTAGACTTAAGAGTCTCCAGCGTGGCTGTAACTTCTTCCCGGCCGCTCATTCTGTTTCCGGGGCCACGCATTATCACTCATGCATCTGCACTGCTTTTTCTGCCCACTGGCAGTCCCCATGTCTGATTGGTTGCAGCCAGACAGTGCTCCCAGCCTGTGTGACAGTGTCTGACTGCAACCACTTCCACACCCTGTCTGCGGGTCACTGTAGATTGGAGTAAAAATAAATAACTAAAAATAGTGTTTGTAGGGTCCCCCCATATTATACCTAGCCTCGAGCTGTGTGCTTATCTTGACTGTGTATTAAAATTAGAGGAATTGCTTGCGGTGGCTTTTTACTGGGGAAACCCATGATTATGTCAGATCTGGGTGTTTGTGGTGAAAGAGGGTGTGGTTTTGTTTGTTTTGTTTTTTTTATTTCAAATAAAGGATTTTTTTAGTATTAGTGTTTATTTACTTACAGATTAGTAATGGGGCGTTGTTCATAGATGCTTCCAATTACCAATCTAGGGCTTAATGGCAGCTGTGAGCTGTTATTAACCCCCTTATAATACCTCAATGGTCACAACACCAGGGCAGTTGGGAAGAGCTGGGCAAAGTTCTGGTACTGTTGCATTTAATGAATGTGTTAATCCTGGGTGCCTGCAGCCTATTTTTAGGCTGGGGCCCAATAACCATGGGCCTTCCTAGCCTGAGAATAACAGCACCCCAACTATCAGGCTTTATCATGGCTGGTTATCATGCATGTGGGGTTTTTTTTTACTTTTTTTTTTTATTTTTTTTTTTTTTAACAAAAAAAACCCAAAACATGGCATTTGAGTAACTCATTACATTGCGAGTTTTCCCCCATTGATTTGCATTTCACACTATTCGGAACAATTATGAGTATTATAACAAATACTGTCTAAGTACAGAGAGTATGAATAGTTAGGTACTTGTTCAACTCGAACAGCCAAGATAAGTGTGTGGCTTTGGGATGTATCCTGTAGCTGTATGCTTTCTGTGCTGAGTATCAATTCAGTGGGACTGACTATTTTTTATCAATTTTATTTTTACACTACAATATAGCACTGCAGACAGGGTCTGTGGTTGCAGTGAGACACACTGTCACACAGGCTGAGGGCTCATCTGACTATAACCAATCACAAACCTGGGGACTGCTGGTGGGCAGGGGAAGCAGTGCATATGAATGAGCACCTGTGAAGTAGTTATAGCCACAATGGAGGCTCAGTAGGTATAAAGCGCTTGCTTTATTTTATTTTTGTGGTCTCTGGATCATTATCTGGAGTTCCCTGAGAATTCTGGGTCAGGCATTCAGGTACATTTGAAACTGCACGAATCTGGAGTTTTATAGTCTGGGTCTGTCCATCACTACTTTCTATAAATTTCCTTGTCATGATCAATTAGATGATTTAGCAGGCGACTTTCAATTAGAACCAAAGACTAATGGTTCTGGTGATGAAACCGAGAGAAACCCTAAGTTAGGGTAACAGCTCATTGATAAGTATCCCAGTTTCAATAATAGAGGAATTTTTAGCCTAATAACTGGTAGAGCCAAAGACAGGTGCATAATACATCCTTGTTATGTCTCCCATAGGTATTATTTTTGTTTTTCTAACCGAAATATCTCTATTCCAATGAAGCACTTTCCAGATACAGTATATTCTTATTGCATCATGTACAGGATAGTGCTATCATATAAACCTTATTCATATGAGGCTTCTTCCAATTGTCTTATCGCTTCATACCTGGTCTAAATGTAGCATACTGGACGCAAGCTTATGCTGCTAGCCAGAAAACTGATGAGTACAATATATTTAGAAAAGTAAACCTATAACCAAGAGAAACCTTATTCACCTGTGCTAGTTAATGTAAACAAACCCAAAAACTAGATTAACTTAATAGTACCTCTTTATTTCTGGGAGGCACTGTACATATGTATATTTCTATTGCATCATGCCCAGGTAATAACATCAGGTATACCTCTCAAAATGCACACTGCAGATGTCCTCTTGTTAATCCTATAATTGCACCATGCTTTGTTTGCAAACAGCTACTGCACAAAGAAAATTCTATTGCATTCACCAGTTCATATTTCTTTCTTTTTCGCTCCTAATTGGGAGACCCAGACAATTGGGTGTATAGCTACTGCCTCCGGAGGCCGCACAAAGTACTACACTTAAAAGTGTAAGGCCCCTCCCCTTCTGGCTATACACCCCCCCCGTGGGAGCACGGGTCCCTCAGTTTTTGCTTTGTGCGAAGGAGGTCAGACACGCACGCATAGCTCCACTATTTAGTCAGCAGCAGCTGCTGACTATGTCGGATGGAAGAAAAGAGGGCCCATACAGGGCCCCCAGCATGCTCCCTTCTCACCCCACTTTCTGTCGGTGGTGCTTGTTAAGGTTGAGGTACCCATTGCGGGTACGGAGGCTGGAGCCCACATGCTGATTCCTTCCCCATCCCCATTAGGGCTCTGGGCGAAGTGGGATTTTACCGGTCTCCAGGCACTGAGACCGTGCTCCATCCGCAGCCCCTGGAGAAGCCGCTGGATATGGAGCTGAGTATCGTCAGGGACATGGCCCTGCTCCGTCAAGGTACTCTGTGTCCCCGTGCATACGCGCGCACACCGCAGCATTGCTGGGTGTGTTAGTGCGCCGGGGACAACAGCGCTGCTGCGCTTGTGCCATTTCCTCACTTCAGCTTAGCTGAGTGGGTAGACTCAGGGAGAACGGTCGCGCCGGCCGCTGGGACTTGTGGTGCGCCGGGGACTTCCGCACTGACCGTGCATATATCACGGCCGCGCTTATTACTACAGTCCCCGGCTTTTGCGGCCTAGTTCGTTCGTTCCCGCCTCCGCACCTGCCAGTCAGGAGGAGGGCGGGACGCTGTACAGAGCATCAGCGCTGAGGGCTGGAGTCTTTTTTACATACTCCAGCCCTCACACCAGGCACAGTAGGACGCAGTTTCCCGCACTTTGTTTGTGGCACGCCCACGGTCCGCCCCTCTTCACAGAACGCCGGCAGCCATTCCTGCCTGCACGCTGAGCTGCAGAGGGGAGACGGGGAGACCCAGACACGGGATTCTACGGCCTCATACCCGCTGTTCAGCGGGCGGTAAGCAGCCCTCAAGGGCTCACCCCCACTTGTGCCGTTTGTATACTGAGTATTTTGTGTTTGCAAATACTTTGTACTGTACGGTCGCTGGTGATTCTCGGCTATATACCCTCCTAGATTACAAGGAGGCAACAGCATGTCGTCCGCAAAACGCAAGGGTGCCAAGGCACAGACATTATATGCTGCCTGTACCGCATGTGGGGCTGCTCTACCGGCAGGTTCCACTGACCCCCATTGTGTGCAGTGCTCGGCCCCTGTGCAACTTGCACAGCCGGGGCCTCTGCTGGACGTGACCCAGAGTGTACCACCTGTGAATGCTGTCCAGGTGACAGGAACGGAGTTTGCAGCTTTTGCTGACAGATTGTCTATGACCATGTCAAAGATTCTTGAAACATTGCAGTCTAGACCAGTAACTCAGACCATGGACACTGTGGCATCATTGCTCCCTGGTCCCCCTCAGCTGGAACACTTCCAAGCTCTGGGGGTGTCACATGCACCCCAGGGTGACGATTCTGACTCAGACAACAGTCCCAGACAACCTAAGCGGGCTCGTTATGAGGGGCCCTCAACTTCGTCTCACTGGTCAGGATCCCAGCGGGACGAATCTATGGGTGATGAGGCGGATGTAACTGATCAAGATTCTGATCCTGGGACCGCTCTCAATCTGGATACACCGGATGGTGACGCCATAGTGAATGATCTTATAGCGTCCATCAATAGGATGTTAGATATTTCCCCGCCAGCTCCTCCTGCGGAGGAGGCAGCTTCACAGCAGGAGAAATTCCATTTCAGATATCCCAAGCGTAAATTAAGCACTTTTCTGGACCACTCTGACTTTAGAGATGCAATCCAGAAACGCCACGCTTATCCTGAGAAGCGGTTTTCTAAACGGCTTAAAGATACACGCTATCCTTTTCCCCCTGACGTGGTCAAGGGTTGGACCCAGTGTCCCAAGGTGGACCCTCCAATCTCCAGGCTTGCAGCTAGATCTTTAGTTGCAGTAGAAGATGGAGCGGCACTTAAAGATGCCACTGACAGGCAGATGGAGCTCTGGCTGAAATCCATCTATGAAGCTATTGGAGCGTCGTTGGCGCCAGCTTTTGCAGCCGTATGGGCACTCCAAGCCATTTCAGCTGGGCTTATACAAGTCGACTCGGTCACACGTACATCTGCCCCGCAGGTGGCACCATTGACCTCTCAAATGTCTGCATTCGCGTCTTACGCGATTAATGCTGTCCTGGACTCTACGAGCCGTACGGCGGTGGCGTCAGCCAACTCCGTGGTTTTGCGCAGAGCCCTGTGGTTGAGAGAATGGAAGGCAGATTCTGCTTCCAAGAAGTGCTTAACCAGTTTGCCTTTTTCTCGTGACGGATTGTTTGGGGAGCGTTTGGATGAAATCATTAAACACTCCAAGGGTAAGGACTCATCCTTACCTCAACACAGACAAAACAAGCCCCAACAAAGGAGGGGTCAGTCTGGTTTTCGGTCCTTTCGAGGCTCAGGCAGGTCCCAATTCTCCTCGTCCAAAAGGACTCAAAAGGATCAGAGAGGCTCAGATTCTTGGCGGACTCAGTCACGCCCAAAAAAGACAGCAGGAAGAACCGTTACCAAGACGGCTTCCTCATGACTTTCAGCCTCCTCTCTCCGCATCCTCGGTCGGTGGCAGGCTCTCCCGCTTTGGCGACATTTGGCTGTCACAGGTCAAAGACCGTTGGGTGAGGGACATTCTGTCTCACGGGTACAGGATAGAGTTCAGCTCTCGTCCTCCAACTCGTTTCTTCAGAACTTCCCCACTGCCCGACCGAGCCGATGCTCTGCTGCAGGCGGTGGCCGCTCTAAAGGCGGAAGGAGTGGTGACTTCCGTTCCTCTTCAGGAACAAGGTCACGGTTTTTACTCCAATCTGTTTGTGGTGCCAAAGAAGGACGGGTCCTTTCGGCCCGTCCTGGATCTAAAGTTGCTCAACAAACACGTAAATACCAGGAGGTTCCGGATGGAATCTCTACGCTCCGTCATAGCCTCAATGTCTCAAGGAGATTTCTTAGCATCAATAGACATCAAAGATGCTTATCTTCACGTGCCGATTGCGCCAGAGCATCAGCGTTTTCTACGCTTCGTTATAGAAAGCGAACACCTGCAGTTCGTAGCGTTACCTTTCGGGCTGGCAACAGCCCCTCGGGTCTTCACCAAGGTCATGGCAGCAGTAGTAGCTGTCCTGCACTCGCAGGGTCACTCCGTGATCCCGTATTTGGACGATCTACTTATAAAGGCACCCTCTCAAGAGGCATGCCAATACAGTCTGGACGTGGCACTGAAGACTCTCCAGAGTTTCGGGTGGATTATCAACTTTTCAAAGTCAAATCTAACCCCGACCCAATCACTAACATATCTTGGCATGGAGTTTCATACTCTCTCAGCGATAGTGAAGCTTCCACTGGACAAGCAGTGCTCTCTGCAGACAGGGGTGCAATCTCTCCTGCAGAACCAGTCCCACTCCTTGAGGCGCCTCATGCATTTCCTAGGGAAGATGGTGGCAGCAATGGAAGCAGTCGCTTTCGCGCAGTTTCATCTGCGCCCTCTACAATGGGACATTCTCCGCCAATGGGACGGGAAGTCGACGTCCCTCGACAGGGATGTCTCCCTCTCTCAGGCAGCCAAGGACTCTCTCCGATGGTGGCTTCTTCCCACCTCATTGTCAAAAGGAAAGTCGTTCCTACCCCCATCCTGGGCGGTGGTCACGACAGATGCGAGCCTATCAGGGTGGGGAGCAGTGTTTCTTCACCACAGGGCTCAGGGTACGTGGACTCAGAGAGAGTCCACCCTTCAGATCAATGTTCTGGAAATCAGAGCAGTCTATCTTGCTCTGCGAGCCTTCCAACAGTGGCTGGAGGGCAAGCAGATCCGGATTCAGTCGGACAATTCCACAGCGGTGGCGTACATCAACCACCAAGGGGGAACACGCAGTCGGGACCTGATGGCGTCACGGCACAACAACAAGGTCCCGGTTTTCATGGCACGATCTCACGATCACCGAGCTCTGGCGGCAGACGCCTTAGTTCAGGATTGGTCGCAGTTCCGACTACCTTATGTGTTCCCACCTCTGGCATTGTTGCCCAGAGTGCTCCGCAAAATCAGGTCCGACTGCCGTTGCGCCATTCTCGTCGCTCCAGACTGGCCAAGGAGGTCGTGGTACCCGGATCTGTGGCATCTCACGGTAGGACAACCGTGGGCGCTACCAGGCCGTCCAGACTTGCTGTCTCAAGGGCCGTTTTTCCATCTGAATTCTGCGGCCCTGAACCTGACTGTGTGGCCATTGAGTCCTGGATCCTAGGGACCTCAGGTTTATCTCATGATGTTGTTGCCACCATGAGACAGGCTAGGAAACCATCCTCCGCCAAGATCTACCACAGACCGTGGAAGATATTCTTATCTTGGTGCTCTGCTCAGGGAGTTTCTCCCTGGCCATTTGCATTGCCTATTTTTCTTTCCTTCCTGCAGTCTGGGTTGGAAAAAGGTTTGTCGCTTAGCTCCCTTAAAGGACAAGTCTCTGCGCTATCCGTATTCTTTCAGAAGCGCCTGGCGCGACTTCCTAAGGTACGCACGTTCCTGCAAGGGGTTTGTCATATCGTTCCCCCTTACAAGCGGCCATTGGAACCCTGGGATCTGAACAAGGTTCTAATTGCTCTCCAGAAGCCACCTTTCGAGCCTATGAAGGAGATTTCCTTTTCTCGGCTTTCACAGAAAGTGGCTTTTCTGGTGGCGGTCACGTCTCTTCGGAGAGTGTCAGAGCTGGCGGCGTTATCTTGCAAATCTCCCTTCCTGGTGTTTCACCAAGACAAGGTAGTACTGCGTCCAATTCCAGAGTTTCTTCCCAAGGTGGTATCTTCCTTTCATCTCAATCAGGATATCACTTTACCATCTTTGTGTCCGCATCCAGTTCACCAATTTGAAAAGGGTTTGCATCTGTTGGACCTGGTGAGAGCACTCAGGATCTACATTTCCCGCACGGCGCCTCTGCGCCGTTCGGATGCACTCTTTATCCTGGTCGCTGGTCAGCATAAAGGGTCGCAAGCTTCCAAATCCACCCTTGCGCGGTGGATCAAGGAACCAATTCTTCACGCCTACCGTTCTGCTGGGCTTCCGACTCCTTCTGGACTGAAGGCCCATTCTACCAGAGCCGTGGGTGCGTCCTGGGCATTACGGCATCAGGCTACGGCTCAGCAGGTGTGCCAGGCGGCTACCTGGTCGAGTCTGCACACTTTTACCAAGCATTATCAGGTGCATACCTACGCTTCGGCGGATGCCAGCCTAGGTAGACAAGTCCTGCAGGCGGCGGTGGCCCACCTGTAAGAAAGGGCTGCCTGACAGCCCGATCACGAGGTATTCTTTTACCCACCCAGGGACTGCTTTTGGACGTCCCAATTGTCTGGGTCTCCCAATTAGGAGCGAAAAAGAAGAAGGGAATTTTGTTTACTTACCGTAAATTCCTTTTCTTCTAGCTCCAATTGGGAGACCCAGCACCCGCCCTGTTTTTTCTTAGGGTATTTGTTTTTCGGGTGCACATGTTGTTCATGTTGATAAGTTACGTTCTCCGATATTGTTTATCGGATTGAATTTGTTTTTGAAACAGTTATTGGCTTTCCTCCTTCTTGCTTTTGCACTAAAACTGAGGGACCCGTGCTCCCACGGGGGGGGTGTATAGCCAGAAGGGGAGGGGCCTTACACTTTTAAGTGTAGTACTTTGTGCGGCCTCCGGAGGCAGTAGCTATACACCCAATTGTCTGGGTCTCCCAATTGGAGCTAGAAGAAAAGGAATTTACGGTAAGTAAACAAAATTCCCTTCTTTTGTATTATCTGTCCTGTATTAGAACAGAACGCTACTCCTGTAAGCTGAAGTGCACTATGTTCATAGACTGAGCTTCACAGTACTGATAGACAACCAAAACAAACCGTGAAACCAATCCAGGGGCCTTTTTAAGGCTGGCTTCACACTTGCATTGCACTCGTGCGAGTTAATCGCGAGAAATTCTCGCATTGCACGCGGACCAATGTTAATCAATGAGGCAGCTCCCATCTGCTATTTTTTTTCTCAGTCCGATTCGGACTGAGAAAAAGATCACAGCATGCTGCATTTTGGTGAGTTTCTCGCACGAGTCTCTTCACTGCAAGTCTATGGGTGCGTGAAAAAAAAAAACGGATGTCACACGGACAGTGCACACACCCCATCCTAGTGACATCTGTTTTTCTCAATACATTTCACGCATGTAGCAGAGAACACTGTAAATGCTCCTGTACATAACAGTACATGAATAGCAGCTGCCGAGGGTAAAAACTGATTGCACACTGACAGCATACGGATGGAAAGTGAACTAAAAATCGTCCAACTTTCTGGCATGAGAATCGGACCGATTTGACACGCACAAGTGTGATTCCAGCCTAAAGCAAAGTGGAATATTTTAAAATGGCCGAGTCAAGCACCAGATCTCAACCCTATAGAGCTGTATTTTACATACGTAAAGCTGGTTTCACATCAGCGGTATTCTGCCGGTTCCGGCACAAATGCAATACAGTTCACAGGCATTGCGGCAAGCTCCGGTCACATAACCGCATGTGACCGGAGCTTGCCACGATGCTAGTGAACTGTATTGAACTGTAGTGCATTTGTGCCGGATCCGGCAGAATACCGCTGATGTGAAACCAGCCTAAGGCAGAAAGACCCACAAACAAGCAATAACTGACGTTAGCTGCACCAAAAGCCTCACAAAAGAGGAAACCCAGCGTTTGGTGACATCCACACTTCAAGCGGTAGTGATGGGTGGATATGAACTGTAAAAGTCTGGGCACAGTTTCAAAGTTACTTAAGAGCCGGACCCGAGATGCCGTGTGTTGATCCAGATCCAGTAACTCTGGAAATAAAGGAAAAATAAACAAAATAAGAATGAAGC
Source organism: Anomaloglossus baeobatrachus (assembly GCF_048569485.1). Lineage (NCBI taxonomy): Eukaryota > Metazoa > Chordata > Amphibia > Anura > Aromobatidae > Anomaloglossus > Anomaloglossus baeobatrachus. The sequence continues at coordinate 701,530,800 of NC_134354.1, read as the reverse complement.
AAGCTCTACATACTTACTGAATCACTGGTGCCACTGTACACTGCTACCGCAGCCGCTCATTCACTGCCAGGGCTGCTTATTGGCTTCATGCATATGCACGGCTTTCCCCCTCCTCTCTAGTTATCATACTCACCCATGATAAAGCCCGACAGCTGGGTTTGGTATTCTCAGGCTGGGGAGATCAATGCTTATTGGCCCAACCACCAGCCTAAAAATAGCAGCCTACAGCTACCCAGAATTGTCACATCCATGAAATGCGACAATCCCAGCACTTTGCCACCGCACAAGGGCAATTGGGAAAAGCCAGGTAATCGGGATAATAAGGCCTTAATAACAGCCCACAGCTGCCACTAAGCCCTAGATTAGTAATAAGTAATGGGGGGTCTCACAGACCCTCCCTATCTGTAAGTGAAAGTAAATAAACACTAACACTAAAAAATAAAATATTAAAACACCCTCTTTCATCACTTTATTAACCCTCAAAACACCACTGCAGGTCTGACGTAATCCACACAAGGTCCCATGATGGTTCCAGCTTTGCTACATATCTGAAGTCACAGAGCGCGATCAGGGAACATGACCGCATGCTGCAGACTTCAGCCAGAGACTTAGCCCTGCCATCAGCGGTGACATCACTCAGGTTATTTACAGTCACTGTTGAAGGTTCCCATAATTCTCCACCTGTGAGCGCAGGTAACCTGACCTGAGGTCACCTCAGTAAAAGTGACCTCCTCTAGGGTGAGACCTGTTTTTCCCGGTAAAAGTGGGTTTTTTTGCCAAGAGATGTAGATTTGGTGCTGAAATTTTTACAGCATATTCCTGCACCCATTCTACACCTTGGGAACAAAAAAATCTCGTCACTACCACATCATACAGTATGTGTTTCGTTTTGCTTTTTTTTGCCATGAGGTGTAGATTGGGTGCAGGAATATGGTGTAAAAATTTCATCACCAAATCTACATTCCTTGACCCTAAAATGGAAAAAAAAATTGACGTAATTTCGATGCAGTTGTCTCCCTCCCAGGAGTTGCAAATTTTGTGCTAAAATGTCTGCACCAGATTTCAGCACCAAATGTGCCCCTCCAGGCAGAAAAAGGGGTTTTTCTGCCCGGAAATGCAAGTCTCACCTGAGCTGAGGTCACTGCCTTTACTGAGGTCAGGTTACCTGCGCTCACAGGTGGAGGACCATGGGAACCACCAGCTGTAACAGCAAATATTCTGAGATGTTACCGCTGATCGCAGGGCTCACTCTCTGACTGAAGTCCACAGCGGGCGGTCATGTTCCATGATCGCGGTCTGTGACTTCAGATATGTAGCAGAGCTGGAATAGTCATGGGACCTTGTGTGGATTACTTCGGACCTGCATAGGTGTTTTGAGGGTTAATAAAGTAATGAAAAAGGGTGTTTTTTTAATATTTAATTTCAAAGGATTTTTTTGGTGTTTGTGTTTACTTTATTTACTATTTTATGGCTTAGTGGCAGCTGTGAGCTGTTATTAATCCCTTATTACCCCGATTGCCACCACACCAGGGCAATCGGGAAGAGTTTGGTAAAGTGCTGGGATTGTCGCTGCTAATGGATGCAGCAATCCTGGGCGGCTGCTATTTTTAGGCTGGGGGGTTGGCCCAATAAGCATGGGTTTCCTTAGGCTGAGAATACCAGCCCCCAGCTGTTAGACTTTATCATGGGTTGATATCAAAAGTAAGGGACCATACGCTGTTTTTTTTTTTTTTTTAATTCTTTAAATTAAGATAACGCTGCATATGGTTCCTCTTATTTTGATACATAGCCAAGATAAGCACACGGCTGGGGGTTGCAGCCTGTAGCCGTATGCTTTATCTTTGCTGGGTATCATATGGGGGAACCCTACGCCATATACTTTATGTATTTTTACTGTACAAAATAGACCCGCATACAGCACCTGTGATTGGTTACAGGCAGACGCTGTCCCACATGGGGTGGCGCGTGTCTGCCTGCAACCAATCACAGATGCCGGTGGGCGGTTGGCTACAGTCCTATGGATCTTAGATTTCTGAATAATATGTGGAATTGTCACAGGAACATCAAGCTGCTTGGAGATGGTCTTATAACCTTTTACCTTTAACATTCTTGTTTATAATTTTCTTTCTAATCTCCTGAGACAACTCTTTCCTTTGCTTCCGCTGGTCCATGTTGAGTATGGTACACACCATGTCACCAAACAGCACAGTGAGTATTTGTAGCCCTTTATACAGGCCCACTGACTGATTACAAGATTGTAGACACCTGTGATGCTAATTAGTAGACATACCTTGATTAACATGTCCCTTTTGTCACATTATTTTCAGGAATACCATCATTTCTTTCAAGGCCTGTTTTATGAGTTGTTTTTGTTTTTTTTTTAATTCTGTGGAAGCATGGTTGAAAAGCAATGTCTGACTTTCATTTGTTCATTTTCATAGATTTCTAACTTATTACTTTTGTCAGATTCAAGTTATTTCTGTGACCATTGTGGATTTTTCTTTCATTAAATGAGGAGTACCAACAATTTTGACCATATGTGTAGCTGTCTTGTTACACTGACTGAAACCTGTCCTAGAATGTTAATCTACGTGCATGTGAGCATATGCAGCAGAAGTTCCATCACTGTGACCTGGAGACACCTATACCATGTGCTGTCATTTAGAAAGGCATGGTGGATAGCGGTGTCAGTAGCCTCCACTTAGTTGAGCATAGTATTGTAGCGTGGCACAAGGTAGTACCGTAGTACTGGGTGAGGTGTTGATTCCTGACGCTCCGGCATGCTATGTGAAATACGAGGTCCTGGCTGGGTGTGTGTGGACTTGTGGCATGTGAGTGTGGCGCCCTGGACAAGCCAGGGGCCACAGAGAACAACACCCACACGCCCGGTCAGGCACACCGAAGTCAGACACAAACCCTTGTTGCCTTCCTCATGGGGCTGATGTCCACACCAGGGGGGTGGCCCCGCCCACTGAGGAGTTCACAGTCCTGGAGGAGGGAAAAGCAGACATTAGTTTTGGAGGTGAAAGTGGTAGTGGAGCAACTAACTGACAGCGTCCGGGTGTGTGGCCCGGGCGGTACAGCAAGGTTGGCAGACGGTGGTGACCGTCTGCAGGAGTGGCCTATCGGAGTTTACCGTAAGGACCGTGGACGGGTGGTGGCCCGGCGGTACCGGACCGGTACACAACGAGAAGTCAGCACCATCCGGCAGGGGCTTGCGGACCCCGGCAAGGCTAGGAGTCGCCATGAATTTGCCAAATCCGTTAGCGAAGGGAACCTCCTGGGTTTCCCAGGAGCCAAGTCCCGACAGAAGGCAACCGTCCAACCGAGAGAGGGAAACACAGTCACCGCCAAGGCTAAAGTTCCCAGGGCCAGAGCCTGCGGGCAAAAGGGGCTCCTCCAGCCCATATCCAAGCTGGGGAGCGGGTTACCGGTGGGAACCCATTGGAACCGTTTACAGTACACAGGTGCAGGGAAAGGCAGTCACTATCAAGCTGCCGGGAGAAACAACACCGCAGCCGTCTGTGGGACCCGTCCATCCAGCCGTGTGTTTTACCGAGAACTGTGTCCTCATCATTGGCTGAGTGAGTACCACCGTGCCGTGCGGCACAGCGCTGCCCCCACGACCTTGCACCTCACCAGGCCCCGTAACCCGCCTGCCATCCATCCCTACCCCATCACCGGGCCCCGGGACAACCAACCCCCTACCCACGGAGGGGAGAACTAACATCAAAGCTGCTCCCTGTCACCGCTCCCGGGATCCCCGTCCAGAGCAGCGGTGGTGTCACCAACTTCACCACAACCGTGGGTGGCGTCACGGACAATAACCAAATCCCCACAATCAAATCCCCTTTTCACTCACAGGCAAGGAACGCCGCTCGAGTCTCCGGGATCCGGCCCACCGCTAGAGCCACCACCGAGCAGCCGCAGCAGCGGCCGGACCCGAGCAGTGGGAGAGCGCAGCGTCCCCTCCTCCGCCCACGACATGAGCAGTACGCCTGCCCTTGTTGGTCACATGGTGTCGATGGTTTTGGCTGGCCAGGACTAGTTGATGACTTGTACCAACAAAGTTTACCCCTTAATGACTGCGGGCCGTACTGATACATCCTAAGTGGTCAGTGTAATCACCTGCAGCTGCTGTGGGCAGCTGCCTATGATCGGCACACATGTCAGCTGATATGTGTTCTTTGCAGTCACAAGTGGATCCGCAATCCACCTGCGCCTGTTAACCCCTTAAATCGCAATGTCAAAATGTTACATTGCGATTTAAATCCCTGCCACGGCAAATCTTCACTTACCTGGCTCCATCGTCGGGGCAGTGATGTGATCACTATCAGCCGATGGTTGCCATGGTAGCACAGGGTCATGTGATGACTCCTGTAGCTATCATAACTCCCTTCCTGTTTCACCCAGCCGAGGGCTGCCAGCATCAAGAGGTGAGTATTTCTGATCACAGCTGTGTAGCTATGATCAACAGAAATGAATGAGCGATCAGACTGCTGATCCTTATAGCCCCCTAGGGGGACTAGTAAAATAAAATAAAAAAATAAAAAGTTTTTAAAATTAAAAAGTAAACTAAATTCAAATCACACCCCATTCACCCCTTTGAAAATTAAAGGGTTAAAAAATATACACACATTTGGTATTGCCGCATTCAGAAATGCCCGATATATCAAAATATAAAGCCAATTAATCTGATCTGTAAATGGCGCAGCGGCAAAAGAATTCCAAACGCCAAAACTACGTTTTTTGGTCACCACATATTTTGCACAAAATGCAATAACAGGCGATCAAAACGTAGCATCTGCGCAATAATGGTACAGTTAAAAATGTTAGCGCGAGAAGCAAAAAATAAGCCATCGGTGAGACATGGATCCCGAAAAATAAGAATGCAGTAAGGGGAGAAAAATAGCGTACGCACAAAACAGCACTCAACCCACCAATAAATATAAAAGGATATAAATTTTATTGAAAGTGTAACATTAAAATCTCTTAAAACCACAAGAAAGGGTCCATCAAATAGCTAAAGAACCACAGAAATGACACTAATACACTGCAAGAATAAAAAAAAATAATCAATAGGAGACAATATAAGTAATCACTGAGATATAAATACATAACCCAGATATGGTCCTTATTATGCAAGTAAGAAGGATGTCAGTAAATCCAATAACCTAAATATGAGACCCTTGGAAATACAAATGAACACAGGAAAAATGGACAATAATAAAAAATCCAAAGTCCCCCCCCAAGGGCTGTCAAGAAGTCCCTATATAAATACAGTGGTCCCATCAATAGTGTTACCAAATAGATAGCAGAGCAAATAAACACATGGCAAGATGGTTCCTAATCACCCAGCTGCTATCTATGTGGTAACACTATTGATGGGACCACTGTATTTATACAGGGACTTCTTGTGAGCCCTTAGTGGGACTTTGGATTTTTTATTATTGTCCATTTTTCCTGTGTTTATTTGTATTTCCAAGGGTCTCATACTTAGGTTATTGGATTTACTGGATTTATTGGATTTTTTATTCTTGTTTGCTGTGTATTATGGTGTCATTTCGGTGGTTCTTTAGCTATTTGATGGATCCTTTCTTGCGGTTTTCAGTGATTTCAATGTTACACTTTCAATAAAATTTATATCCTTTTATATTTATTGGTGGGTTGAGTGCAGTTCTGTGCCTACGCTTTTTTTCTCCCCTTAATGACTTCTGCTTTGTAGACATCATGCACCCTCGCTTTGTCTATTTTTCTTGCTTTACCTATTATTGTATTTGCTGTGCATTACTACCATGTTTATTCATTAGAAAAATGAGAATTCTACGAGTCGTGGAAAATGGTGCAAAAAGTGTGTGTATAAAAAATGAAAAAAATCCCAAAATAAATAGCAAAGAGAATGAAAAACAATATATACATAAATACATACATTTATGTAAAAACAAAAAAAAAGTACACATTTGGTATTGCCACATCTGGAAAGACAGGCTCTATAAATCTGTCACACTAGTTAACCTTTTTTTAGTAAAACACTGTAAAAAAAAAATAAAAAAGCATAGCAAAAACTATCTTTTCATCATAGGAGCTGACAAAAAAGTGGAATAAAACGTGATCAAAGTGTCACATGCAAACAAAAATGGTACAACTGAATAAGTCGTTTTGTCCCGCAAAAAAATTAGCTGCACTAAACTCCGGAGGTGTCACCTAAGCTCCACAGTTAAGCCCGGTCTGTCTGCAGCTGTCATGAACTGAAATCGCCAGGGAAACAATCACTTGGCGCTCGCTGCTCAGTCCAGGTTGCACTCCGGAGCTCAGGTAAGAGCTCCGAAGTTCAGTGCATGTAACTGCGGCCAAGCCTGGTATTACTGGAGATTCCTCCGGTAGCCAGTCTGATGCTGTATGCAAGTGTCAAGGATCCGTGTGACATGCGTATGCCAGCTGTATGACATGCGTATGCCACCCGTATTGCGTTTTCTTTCTCGCTCCTATAGGCTTGCATGTAGGTGCGAGAGCTGAGACTCTGCAAATTGCAGCATGCTGCGATTTCACCGAGAGCACGAGTCGTGCCGTTAAAAATTTAGCAAGAGGACACGGCCTCATAGCTTAACACTGGTGCGAGTGCAATCCGATTTTTTTTATCAGATCGCACTCGCACAGGAAAATCGCAAGTGGACAAGAGCCCTAAACCACAGTTAACATCCACATACTTGGCATGGTTGTAGTAAGGAAACCCGCTTAACTTAAGGTGGTTGTCTGCAAAAGCGCGAGCTGGGCACAATATTGGGCACTACAATGTACTAGGCACTTTTTTTTGCTATTTTTAATTCTGCACAATTCACTGCGTTTGACTCCATGGATGTTTTCCAGAGACAAAATCTTCACTACACCCCATTGATGAATTCACAGAGGGGTGTAATTTGCAAGATGTGGTCACTTGAGGAGGTTTCTGCTTTTCTGCCACTTCTCTCTGCAAATGGAATCAGCAAACTATTCTAGGAAAATCTGTGCTTCAAAAGTTAAATGGTGCACTTCCCTCCCGAGCCCTGCAGTGTCGCCAAACACTACTGTACAGTCACATGTGGGGTATTGTCACATTCAGGAGAAATTATGTAACAAATTATTGGTCCTGATTTATCTATTGCCCTTGTGAAAATTGATAACATTGGGCTAAAACAACATTTAGTGGTAAATATGTAATTATTTTTTCTTCACCGTGAAATAGTATAACATGTTATGCTATACCGGTAGTATCAATATGCTTACTCCACACCTATATTAATTACGGTAATTGAGGGGTGCAGTTTGTAAAATGGGGTTCGTTTGTGGGAATATCTGCTGTTCTGGCACCTTAGGGGCTCTGCCAATGTGACATGGCACCTGCAAACCATTCCAGCAAATTATGAAGTCCAATATGGCGCTCCATCCCTACTCAGCTTTGCACTATACCTCAAAAGTAGTTCCCAATTACATTGAGGGTACTGGGGCACTGAAGAAAAAAAAAATGGACCACAGTTTGTGTAATTTTTCCTAGAAGCCCTTAAAAAAATAAAAACTTGGAGCTAAAACAACATTTTAGTGAAAAAAACAACAAGTTATTCTTTCTTCACTACCCATTAATTGGTATAAAATTCAGTGACGCATGTAGTGTCAATATGCTCACTGCACCCCTATATGAATTAATTGAGGGGTGTAATTTGTAAAATGGGGTTCTTTATGGGGGGGTCTGCTTCCCTTCTGAGTTTTACACTTTGCCTCAAAAGTAGTTTTTTACCACATATGAGGTATTGGCGAACTCAGGAGAAATTGCCAAAGCAATATGTTATTTTTACAGCCCATTGTTAGACAATTCCGTGAATCACCTGAAGGTTAAAGTTGCTCCCTACACCTGAACTCCTTGAGATGCGCAGATTCCAGAATGGGTTCACTTGTGGGGGATTACTGCCATTTTGGCAGGTCAGGGGAACTTCAAATGTGACATGGTGTCCGCAATCTATTCCAATTCAAGTAGCGCTCCTTCCCTTCTGAGCCCTGCCGTGCGCCCAGACAATAGTTTTCCAACACATATGGGGTATGGGCGTACTCAGGGGAAATTGAGCATCAAATTGTATGGTGCTTTTTCTCCAGTTTCCCTTGTGGAAATTAAAAAATAAAAAAATCAGGGCTCAATATGGTCACCACACATCTAGATAAATTCCTTAAGGGGTGTAGTTTCGAAAATGGGGTGTCTTGTGGGAGGATTTACATTAGGCACTATTTTGGCCTATTTATCGTGCAAATGGTTTATGGTCTTTTGATCAATGGATCACAAGGTAATAACGCTAAGTATCCTAAAGAAATGTTCAAAGAGAATCCTGTGTACCATAGCCCCTTGTAAAGACCATGAAAATTAACAGTGAATAAGAAGGTATCTCTTTAAAATATGGCGGGTTTAAAAAAACAAAAACAAAAACATAACACTTAAGACAGAAGCGGGACTAAACTAGAAAAAAAAACCTGTCCTCTTTTCACTTGGTGACAAGTCCTCCTTAGGCCGGTTTCACACATCCGGCTTTTCGCCGGTTTGCCGGATCCGGCGCTCTCCCATACCGTGACTACAGTACAGTGACAGCGCAACAAGCGCCGGTCACATGCTGTCATGTGACCCGGAAGTTACAGCGCTGTCACTGTACTGTATTGTCTGTACGGGAGAGCGCCGGATCCGGTAAACCGGCGAAAAGCCGGATGTGTGAAACCGGCCTTAACTCCTACACAACCAAGGACACACCTGTACGTCCTTGGCCGCACATGCCTGCTGATCTGATCAGCAGATATGTGCAGCTAACAGGTGCAAGTGAATCACAGATATACACGCGTTTGTTAACTCCTTAGATCGCGCTGTCAAACTTAGTGTGCTCTAAAGCGCTCAGGGGCAGATAACCCTGTTCCCCACCACCATCGGCTGATCAGATTGTTGGAGGTATTAGAGTTTGAACAACAATAAAAAGAAAAATATGGCTCTCAGATAACGGCAATTAAAAAATATTGTTACTACTATTGCACTAAAAATTCACTTTAAAAAAACAAACAACAAATAAAAGAAATTACAGAAATTGGGCATGTGCATAATTGTACTGAGCCGCAGAATAAAATGAACATATCAATTATACTGCGCAGTAAATGCTATTAAAAAAAAAATTTGATTCATCATGTTTTTGTTCATCTCTCTTGACAAAAGTGTAATAAAAAGAATATCTCTCAGAAAATATTGACAAAACGATTTTTTTTTTTCTTTCAAACACTATTAATTATAGAAAAGGAAACAAATAAAAAAGCAGTAATAATGATCCAAATTCCAGCGGACAAATATCAGGACTCAATAGTTGTTCTTTTAATAAATTTATTTTTGTAAAGTAGTTTTATTTGAAACAAAGTAGTTAAAAATCAATCCACACATGATGTGATCCTGTCTGATATATTACTATGTTTGCGGATATCGTTTTTCCGGTGTTCAATGGGTTGGTATATTTTTATATCATGCTTATTGATTTTCCATTGTATAGTTACATGTTTAACTTAGTTATGGGGCATCTCCACTGAAGTTTTTTTCTGACACTATTTGCATGTTTCCTTTTGCACTCATTCTGACCAAATAATTTTTATGAAAGTGCATGGATAAAAGTGATATTTTTGTAGAGATTTTCCATTTTCATCTTTGCTGTGGATTATTTATCTTCCTACCTTTAGCATTTATACTAATTGACCCTGTATACATTTATACCAAGAAAAAAAACAAAAACCAGTCCAATATATACCTCTTCGGAAGGTTATGTCATTATAGGGTTAATTAGGGTGTCATGTTTGATTTTACGCCACCCTCCTATTTACCTTTTTAATGTTTGGCAAAAAGTCTGTTTGTTTGAGGACCATGTAGAAGGCGCATCCACGCCGAAACGCGTAGTCCAGGAGACTACTACCCCTATCCGACACTTGTTCTTTGCCCAATGTGTGGATTGATTTTTAACTACTTTGTTTCAAATAAAACTACTTTACAAAAGGAAATTTTTTTAAAAGAACAACTACTGAGTCCTGGTATTTGTCCGCTGGAATTTGGATCATTGTTACTGCATTGGACTTTCGTGGCTGGCTTCTGCCCTGCTTTCCTTGCGGACTCTATTTCCAGACCATACTACAGATCCACACATCAGGGAGTATCGGTAAGCTGGCTGGGGGAATTTTTTTTGTGTGTTAAAAATAAAAAAAGTGTATAAATTTGATAACATAATTACACAGTTTGACAAAATAAAAGTTAACATTTATATGCAGTATGATGAAAAGCATCACATTTAAAATGTAAAAATACAATAGCAAAATTGCATTTTTTTTTCCGGCTTCTTTTTCATGAATAAGTAATATGTATAACCAAGATTGTGCCACTTACAATTACAGCTGCAAAAAAAAAAAAACAAAAAACAACCCTATTCCTTATGTGGCTATGGCAAGGGGGGGAAAAAAAAAAAAAAAAAAAAAAAAAAGTTATGGCTCTTGGATTATAATCCTAAAAAAGAAGGGAATTTTGTTTACTTACCGTAAATTCCTTTTCTTCTAGCTCCTATTGGGAGACCCAGACAATTGGGTGTATAGCTTCTGCCTCCGGAGGCCACACAAAGTATTACACTTTAAAAAGTGTAACCCCTCCCCTCTGCCTATACACCCTCCCGTGCATCACGGGCTCCTCAGTTTTGGTGCAAAAGCAGGAAGGAGAAAACTTATAAATTGGTCTAGGGTAAATGCAATCCAAAGGATGTTCGGAGAACTGAAAACCATGAACCAAAAGAACAATTCAACATAAACAACATGTGTACACAAAAGAACAACCAGCCCGAAGGGTACAGGGGCGGGTGCTGGGTCTCCCAATAGGAGCTAGAAGAAAAGGAATTTACGGTAAGTAAACAAAATTCCCTTCTTCTTTGTCGCTCCATTGGGAGACCCAGACAATTGGGACGTCCAAGAGCAGTCCCTGGGTGGGTAAAAGAATACCTCAATAAAAAAGAGCCGAAAAAACGGCCCCCTCTTACAGGTGGGCAACCGCCGCCTGAAGGACTCGCCTACCTAGACTGGCGTCTGCCGAAGCATAGGTATGCACTTGATAGTGTTTCGTGAAAGTGTGCAGACTAGACCACGTAGCTGCCTGACACACCTGCTGAGCCGTAGCCCGGTGCCGCAATGCCCAGGACGCACCCACGGCTCTGGTAGAAGGGGCTTTCAGCCCTGAAGGAAGCGGAAGCCCAGAAGAACGGTAGGCTTCGAGAATCGGTTCCTTGATCCACTGAGCCAAGGTTGACTTGGAAGCCTGCGAACCCTTACGCTGACCAGCGACAAGGACAAAGAGCGCATCTGAACGACGCAGGGGCGCCGTGCGGGACACGTAGAGCCGGAGTGCTCTCACAAGATCCAAAGAGTGCAAATCCTTTTCACACTGGTGAATTGGATTAGGGCAAAATGAAGGTAAGGAGATATCCTGATTGAGATGAAAAGGAGATACCACCTTAGGGAGAAATTCCGGGACCGGACGCAGAACCACCTTATCCTGGTGAAACACCAGGAAGGGGGCTTTGCATGACAGCGCTGCTAGCTCAGACACTCTCCGAAGTGATGTGACTGCCACTAGGAAGGCCACCTTCTGCGAAAGGCGTGATAGAGAGACATCCCGCAGCGGCTCGAAAGGTGGCTTCTGAAGAGCCGTTAGCACCCTGTTAAGATCCCAGGGTTCCAGCGGACGCTTGTAAGGTGGGACTATGTGGCAAACTCCCTGCAGGAACGTGCGTACTTGCGGAAGCCTGGCTAGACGCTTTTGAAAAAACACGGAGAGCGCCGATACTTGGCCCTTGAGAGAGCCGAGTGACAAACCCTTGTCCATTCCGGATTGAAGGAATGAAAGAAAAGTGGGTAAGGCAAACGGCCATGGAGGAAAACCGTTATTAGCGCACCAGGATAGGAAGATTTGCCAAGACCTATAATAGATCTTGGCGGACGTAGGCTTCCTGGCTTGTCTCATGGTGGCAATGACATCCTGAGATAACCCTGAAGACGCTAGGAACCAGGACTCAATGGCCACACAGTCAGGTTGAGGGCCAAAGAATTCAGATGGAAAAACGGGCCTTGTGACAGCAAGTCTGGGCGGTCTGGAAGCGCCCACGGTTGACCCACCGTGAGATGCCACAGATCCGGGTACCACGACCGCCTCGGCCAGTCTGGAGTGACGAGAATGGCGCGACGGCAGTCGGACCTGATCTTGCGTAGTACTCTGGACAGCATCGCCAGAGGAGGAAACACATAAGGCAGTCGAAACTGCGACCAATCCTGAACTAACGCGTCCGCCGCCAGAGCTCTGTGATCCTGAGACCGTGCCATGAATGCCGGGATTTTGTTGTTGTGCCGTGACGCCATGAGATCGACGTCCGGCGTTCCCCAGCGGCGACAGATCTCTCGAAACACGTCTGGGTGTAGAGACCATTCCCCCGCGTCCATGCCCTGATGACTGAGAAAATCTGCTTCCCAGTTTTCTACGCCCGGGATGTGAACTGCGGAGATGGTGGAGGCTGTTTCTTCCACCCACTGCAGAATTCGTCGGACTTCCTGGAATGCTTGACGACTGCGAGTGCCGCCTTGGTGGTTGATGTATGCGACGGCAGTGGCGTTGTCCGACTGGATACGGATCTGCCTGCCCTCCAGCCACCGATGAAAAGCCAATAGGGCTAGATACACTGCCCTTATCTCCAGAATATTGATCTGAAGGGATGACTCTATCGGAGTCCAGGTTCCCTGAGCCCTGTGGTGGAGAAAAACCGCTCCCCAACCTGACAGGCTCGCGTCCGTGGTGACCACAGCCCAGGTTGGGGGTAGGAAGGATTTTCCCTACGACAGAGAATTGGGAAGGAGCCACCACTGAAGGGACGTCTTGGTTGCAAGGGAAAGAGAGACGTTCCTGTCGAGGGAAGCCGTACTCCTGTCCCATTTGCGGAGAATGTCCCATTGGAGTGGCCGAAGATGAAATTGCGCGAACGGGACTGCCTCTATAGCTGCCACCATCTTCCCCAGGAAGTGCATGAGGCGCCTTAAGGGGTGTGACTGACTCCAAAGAAGGGATTGCACCCCTGCCTGCAGAGAAAGCTGTTTGTCGCTCGGAAGCTTGACTAACGCTTGCTGGGTATGAAACTCCATCCCAAGGTACGTCAGTGATTGGGTCGGTGTCAACGTGGATTTCGGGAAGTTGATGATCCACCCGAACCGCTGGAGAGTCGCCAGAGCGACAGATAGACTTTGTTGACACGCCACCCGATACAAGGCCCTGACTAGGAGATCGTCCAAGTAGGGAATCACCGAGTGGCCCTGAGAATGCAGGACCGCCACAACGGATGCCATGACTTTGGTGAAAACCCGTGGGGCTATCGCCAAGGCGAAAGGCAATGCCACGAACTGGAGGTGTTCGTCCCCGATGGCGAAACGCAGGAAACTGATGCTCGGGTGCGATCGGTACATGGAGATAAGCATCCTTGATGTCGATCGATGCTAGGAAGTCTCCTTGTGACATCGAGGCGATGACCGAGCGGAGAGATTCCATCCGAAACCGTCTGGTTCTCACATGTCTGTTGAGTAGCTTGAGGTCCAGAACGGGACGGAATGACCCGTCCTTTTTTGGCACCACGAACAAGTTGGAGTAAAATCCGCGACCACGTTCCTGAAGGGGAACGGGGATCACGACTCCTTCCATCTTTAGAGCGGCCACTGCCTGAAAAAGTGCGTCGGCCTGAGCAGGGGGCGGAGAGGTTCTGAAGAAACGAGCCGCAGGACGAGAGCTGAACTCTATCCTGTAACCATGAGACAGAATGTCTCTCACCCATCGGTCTTGAACATGTGGCCACCAGGCGTCGCCAAAGCGGGAGAGCCTGCCACCGACCGAGGATGCGGCCAGGGGAGGCCGAGAGTCATGAGGAAGCCGTCTTGGAGACAGTGCCTCCTGCGGCCTTTTGTGGGCGAGACTTGGATCGCCACGTATAGGAGTTCCTCTGGCCTTTCTCCGGCCTGTTGGACGAAGAGGATTGGGACTTGGCGGAGGGACGAAAGGACCGAAATCTCGATTGAATTTTTCTCTGTTGAGGTCTCTTAGGTTTGGCCTGGGGTAAGGAGGAATCCTTTCCTTTGGATTCCTTAATAATCTCATCCAATCATTCGCCAAACAAACGGTCGCCAGAAAACGGCAAACCGGTTAAGAACCTCTTGGAAGCCGAGTCTCCCTTCCATTCGAGCAGCCACATGGCCCTGCGGACTGCCACAGAGTTAGCGGATGCTACAGCCGTACGGCTAGCAGAGTCCAGGACGGCGTTCATGGCGTAGGACGAAAAGGCTGACGCCTGAGAGGTCAAAGACGCAACTTGCGGAGCAGAATTACGTGTGACAGCATTAATCTCAGTCAGACAAGCTGAGATAGCTTGGAGTGCCCACACGGCTGCAAAGGCCGGGGCAAAAGACGCGCCTGTGGCCTCATAGATGGACTTCACCAGGAGCTCTATCTGTCTGTCAGTGGCATCCTTTAGGGATGAGCCATCTGCAACCGACACCACGGATCTAGCCGCCAATCTGGAGACTGGAGGATCCACTTTGGGACAGTGAGCCCAACCCTTAACGACTTCAGATGGGAAGGGGTAACGCGTGTCAGTGAGGCGTTTAGCAAAGCGCTTGTCCGGGACCGCTCTGGGTTTCTGGACAGCATCCCTGAAGTTAGAGTGATCAAAAAACGCATTGCGTGTACGTTTGGGGAACCGAAACTGGTGTTTCTCCTGCTGAGACACCGACTCCTCTACAGGAGGAGGCAGGGGAGAGAGATCCAACACCTGGTTGATGGACGAGATAAGATCATTTACTAAGGCGTCCCCTTCAGGTGTATCAAGGTTAAGGGCGACGTCAGGGTCAGAACCCTGAGCTGCGACGTCCGCCTCGTCCTCCAGAGAGTCCTCAAGCTGGGATCCCGAGCAGCGTGAGGAAGTCGGGGAAGAGTCCCAGCGAGCCCGCTTAGCCGGTCTAGGACTGCGGTCCGGGCAGGAGTCCTCCGCCTGAGACCTAGGGGCCAACCTGGGAGCGCGTTGCGGCGCGGACCGAGAGGGGCCTGGAGGCGACGAGCTAACAGGGGCCGGTGCCTGTGAAAGGTCCAGTCTGGACTGCAAAGCCTCTAGCAGCTTAGAAGACCATTTGTCTATAGACTGTGCCATGGATTGAGAAAGTGACTCAGAGTTTCTCAGCAAAAAAGAGGCGAACTCTGTCCCTGCAGCCTGGACAGGGGGAGCAGGGGGGTCTACATGAGCCGAGGGGCCCACCAGTGTCCGAGGCTCCGGCTGAGCAAGCGAAACAGGGGTCGAGCATTGCTCACAGTGAGGGTAGGTGGAACCCGCAGGTAACGTAGCCCCACAAGAGGTACAGGCCACAAAAAAACCCTGTGCCTTAGCAGCTTTGCTCCTTGTGGACGACATGCTGTTGTCTCCTAGGAGAGTGATCACTGAGGGTATATGGGAAAGGGGTATACAGCCCGACCGAACAGAGATTAGATTATATATATATATATATATATATATATATATATATATATATATATATATATATATATATATATATATATATATATATATACACACGTATCTATTCCGGCACCCTAGGGGGACCAGCACCGGGTGACCGGTGTGGCTTACCGACCGCTAACGAGCGGAGTGTGTCCTCCAGATTCCCTGCCTTGGATCCCCCGGAGCTGCAGAGCTGTTCACTGAGAATCCTCCACCGGCAGAATGCCAAAAAATGGCTGCCGGAGCTCTCAGGGGAGGAGTGGAGCCGTGGGCGGCGCCAGGAAAGTGCGGGAATCTGGGGTCCCCACAGTGATCAGTGAGGGGGGAGGAAAACATGCAGGATGCTCCAGCCCTCACATCCGACGTCAGGTCGGTAATCCCGCCCTTACCCCTGACAGGCAGGCCCGGGGGCGGGATTTTTGCGACTAGGCCGCGATGAAGCCGGGGACTAAATTTGAGACCACGCCCAACAAGCAGGCACGGTCGGCGCGGAAGTCCACCGGCCTTCTCAATTCAGCAGCTGCCGCGGCTTCCGGGAAGGTGCGCTCCCTGCACAGTCCCCAATGGGGACACAGAGTACCTTTGAGTTGCAGGGCCCGGTCCCTGAGGTTGAAGAGGCTCCGGACCGGCAGGTTCCCACAGGGGCTGCGGATGGAGTACGGTCCCAGTAAATGGATGACCGCTTAGGATCCCACTTCTCCCAGAGCCGCATAAGGGATGGTGAAGGAGACGGCATGTGGCTCCAGCCTCTGTACCCGCAATGGGTACTTCAACCTTAACAACACCGCCGACATAGTGGGGTGATAAGGGAACATGCCGGGGGCCCCGTGGGGGCCCTCTTTTCTTCCAACCGACATAACTAAGTATGAGAATGCATGAGTGGATGTGTGCCTCCTTCCACACAAAGCATAAAACTGAGGAGCCCGTGATCCACGGGAGGGTGTATAGGCAGAGGGGAGGGGTTACACTTTTTAAAGTGTAATACTTTGTGTGGCCTCCGGAGGCAGAAGCTATACACCCAATTGTCTGGGTCTCCCAATGGAGCGACAAAGAAAAGAAGAAAAAGTAGTGGGAAAAAAAAAAAAAAAGTATCCAACCTTTTTTAATAGGAATCTGTCAGCTCTGAAAATGCTATATACAAGTGCATCTCAATAAATAGAATATCATCAAAAAGTTAATTTATTTCAGTAATTCAATACAAAAAAGGAAACATACTGTATATATTATATAGAGTCATTACAAATATTGTGATCTATTTCAAGTGTTAATGTTGATTATGGATTACAGCCAATAAACCCAAAAATCATTATCTCAGAAAATTAGAATAATTACCACACAACACCTGCAAAGGCTTCTGAAGTGTTTTAGGGTATGTGCGCACGTTGCTTTTTACCTGCTTTTTTGCTGCTTTTTCTTCTGCGCTGTTTAATGCCAAAATGGATGTGTTCTTCTATTCAAGCAAAGTCTATGGGAATTTGGGTTTCTTGTTCACACTATGTTGTTCAAAATGCTGCCTTTTTGAGGCAGAACTTTGGTCAAAAACTCAGCTTTTCAAAGAAGCAACATGTCAATTGTTTTTGCCATTTGGGTTTTGCACTGCAAAGCTGAGTTTTTGACCAAAGTTCTGCCACAAAAAGGCAGCATTTTGAACAACATAGTGTGAACAAGAAACCCAAATTCCCATAGACTTTGCTTGAATAGAAGAACACATCCATTTTGGCATTAAACAGCGCAGAAGAAAAAGCAGCAAAAAAGCAGGTAAAAAGCAGGTAAAAAGCAACATGCGCACATACCCTAAAATGGTCCCTTAGTCTGGTTCACTAGGCTACACAATCAGGAGGTAGACTGTTGACTTGACAGATGTACAGAAGGCAGTCATTGACATACTCCATAAGGAGGGTAAGCCACAAAAGGTGATTGGTAAAGAAGCTGGCTGTTCACAGAGTGCTGTATCCAAGCATATTAATGGAAAGTTGAGTGGAAGAAAAAAAGCGTAGTAGCAAAAGGTGCACAAGCAACCGGGCTCACCGCAGCCTTGATA
Source organism: Anomaloglossus baeobatrachus (assembly GCF_048569485.1). Classification (NCBI taxonomy): domain Eukaryota; kingdom Metazoa; phylum Chordata; class Amphibia; order Anura; family Aromobatidae; genus Anomaloglossus; species Anomaloglossus baeobatrachus. Next base: position 701,513,169 of record NC_134354.1, on the reverse strand, counting down.
TGTTTAAGACAAGGCCATTCAAAAATTTGGGGGAGATTCACAAGGAGTGGACTGCTGCGGGAGTCAGTGCTTTAAGACCCACCACACACAGACGTATCCAGGACATGGGCTGCAAGTGTCGCATTCCTTGTGTCAAGCCACTCATAACCAATAGACAACGCCAGAAGCGTCTTACCTGGGCCAAGGAGAAAAAGAACTGGTCCAAGGTGTTGTTTTCTAATTAAAGTAAATTTTGCATTTCATTTGGAAATCGCGGTCCCAGAGTCTGGAGGAAGAGTGGAGAGGCCACAATCCAAGCTGCTGAGGTCTGGTGTGAAGTTTCCACACTCAGTGATGGTTTGGGGAGCCATGTCATCTTCTGGAGTAGGTCCACTGTGTTATATCAAGACCAAAGTCAGCGCAGCCATCTACCAGGAAATTTTAGAGCACTTCATGCTTCCCTCTGCCGACAAGCTTTTTGGAGATGGAAATTTCATTTTTCCAGCAGGACTTGGCACCTATCCACACTGACAAAAGTACCAATACTTGGTTTAATAACCACAGGTGATTGATTGGCCAGCAAACTCACCTGACCTAAACTCCATAGACAATCTAGGGGTATTGTCAACAAGAAGATGAGATACACCAGACCCAACAATGCAGATGAGCTGAAGGCTGTTATCAAAGCAACCTGGGCTTTCATAACACCTCAGCAGTGGCACAGGCTGATCGCCTCCATGCCACGCCGCATTGATGCAGTAATTCTGCAGAAAGAGCCCTGACCAAGTAATGAGTGCATTTACTGTATATGCTTTTCAGTAGGCTTGCAGTTTAAAATAATTTTTTTCAGTTGGTCTTATATAATATTCTAATTTTCTGAGATAATGACTTTTGGGTTTTCATTGGCTGTAAGCCATAATCATCAACAGTAACAGAAATAAACACTTGAAATAGATCCCTCTGTGTGTAATGACTCTATAGAATATAGGTTTCCCTATTTGTATTGAATTACTGAGATAAATTAACTTTTTGATGATATACAAATTTATTGAGATGCCCCTGTACCTGCAGATATGGGGTCAATCTGCAGGTAAATAATGTTACAATGCTGCCTGGAGCCTTACTGAAAGGAGAAAATAAAATTAACCTATTTTCTCCCTGGAGCCACCAGCTAGTCTCCAATCACTCTACTGTTAGCAAGTCCCAAGACTGTCAGATCACTGTTCTGGGAAGTGCTTACAGTATAGTAAATGGTATGTCCACTGAGTCTGAGAGCGGGTCTGCTATCGCCGGGAGTCTCTTCTTGTTGAGTGGGAGGAGGTAGAAGATTGAGAAGCCGCCATCTTCCCTTTCATGGCACTTGTATCACTGGAGAAAAAGTCTGTAACTTTTGCAGGGGAAGTTCACTTCTGTGATTTCCCTCTGGTCATGGCGGATCAGTGGTATCTGCAAGGAGCAGGGTGAGCCCGAAACATTAAAAAGATCTCACGAGTGGATTATTTGAGCCACTTCAGAGCCTATAAGACACAAACAATCGAGCAGTGCACATCTCGTATTTAATGCATATGCCACTCCATAAAGGATTTTTAGAAAGAATTGAATACAAGAGTTTTAAAGGCTAAGTATAAAATATAACAACTTTATTTGATATGAAAAGATTAAAAAGATTCAGTTTATATAATTACAATATCATGGTGCAAAATAATGGGTGAGAACCCACGTGCTAGTGAGAGAGTCCAAGCAAGACCACCAAAGGAATGGGAAGTCTAAAGGGAAAGGACTCAGTATAACTATAGTCATGTCATAGCTGACAAGTGGGGAGCCTCCAACACATACTCCAAAAGGTATAATGGATAGACCACCATGCAACTGACCAGTGTGGGGCTATTACTATGCAAGAGGCAACAAACGGGTCAGCATAAATTTTAAAGTTAAAGTCCTAACACTTACACATGGCTAAGATGGTCGCCTGGACGTCTCACAGCAAGAAAAAGAACTTATTTTTCTTGCTGTGAGACGTCCAGGCGACCATCTTAGCCATGTGTAAGTCTTAGGACTTTAACTTTACAATTTATGCTGACCCGTTTGTTGCCTCTTGCATAGTAATTGCCTGACACTGGTCAGTTGCATGGTGGTCTATCCATTATACCTTTTGGAGTATGTGTTGGAGGCTCCCCACTTGTCAGCTATATGACATGACTATAGTTATACTGAGTCCTTTCCCTTTGGACTTCCCATTCCTTTGGTGGTCTTGCTTGGGCTCTCTCACTAGCACGTGGGTTCTCACCCATTATTTTGCACCATGATATTGTAATTATATAAACTGAATCTTTTTAATCTTTTCATATCAACTCAAGTTGTTATATTTTATACTTAGCCTTTAAAACTCTTGTATTCAATTCTTTATAAAACTTCAGAGCCTATGTAGCCAGAGCTCAAAGCTTATGCTGTTGGCGCCATCAGCGTTCAGGCCATGCCCAGTATAGTGAATGGTGCTTTGCAGGCAGAACTAAACCAGCGGCTGTTAGAGGCATATGATAGATGAATAAGACAGCCATCATCTACCAGGAATAGAGCAGGCTCAGCTCCTGAGCCCGTTCCATTTCTCCATTCCATGCAAAGCTGTGTGTGTGTGTGTGTGTGTGTGTGTCACTAATTGTTAAGGGGTTAATAAGTTAAAGCCTTCCAAAGTTATTGACATATAAATTGACAGATGTCAGATTTGAAAATGGGGCTGCAATTATAGCTGCCATTACCATGCCATACAGAGGTTTACTTTTAGAAACCAGTACAGACAATTATGAGGAAGTTGCATGTAGTAATCAATACAGATTTTATGTTTTAAAGTGCAGTGGAAAAATAAAGTTCATATCTGATCAGTTACTTAAGGAAAACTCTCCCTAAGGCCTCATTTGTGAATCACGTACAAGCTCTATCCGTGATTTTCACTTGTAGAACATGTACACATTATAGTCTACTGAGCTGTTTACATGTTGGTGTAAATCATTGAAACATGCCTGTATTTGATACGTGTGACAGATGAAAATTACCCATAAAAATCTATGGATCCATGAAAGTCACGGATAGCATCAGTGTACAGCCCGTGTGCTGTCCTTAAAATGAACATTACAGTAAATCGGAGAAGCTTTGTAGTTTATTTTTTGGTAACTGAAAATCATTGATGAAGCATTGATGGAAAAAAGGACACACTGACCAAACACTGGTGAAAACGCCGATCCAAACCACTGATGAACAAAGGTCTGTATTTCTACATGGTGAAATTAGCCATACCTATATGCCTCATTGATTTTTGGCAAAAATCCTCTTTTATATCTTCTATCTTTCAGGCTATGGGGCATGCGCTGCCCGGAAGATAAGCCGACCTCCGGTCTACATTACACAAGATTCCTCCTCTTCTTCTGTTCCCTGGTGTCCCTGTGACATCAGGTGCGTGGTCAGAAATATCAAGCCTGCACATTATGCCTGCTGTCCCTCTCTGCACTGTTAGGCCCTTCTCTGGGCACAGGCTCCAATTTTGAAGTGCTCAGGTGCGGGAGAGCCACTGCTACTTCACAGTGCAGGGGAGACACGGGAGGCAGAACACGCAGGCGTGGGATTTCCGGCCACGCCCTTGACGCTACTGGGACTCTGAAGAGAAGGGGAGGAGGAATCCTGTATAATGAAGACCGGAGGCAGGCTTATCTTCCGGGCAGTACACGCCCCATAGCCCGGAAGATATAAAAGAGGATTTTTGCCGAACGACCCCTCATCCAGCAGGAATACAGGTATGGCTAAATTCATGTCTATGCCACCTGTATGCCCATATTACTAACTAAAACAAAAGCAATAGGGTGTCAGATTCCCTTTAAAGTGTCTCTTTGGTTAAGAAGAAAAATCTTCAGTCACTCTACATGACTAATGAAATCACGACGGCTGTACAATGCACTGTCCCGATTTCGCTGTATTCGCTGCACGAGTGAACGGTTATGCAATTATTTATAGGATTTTTATACTTGCAGTCACGTGCCGACTAGACTGTTCCCCACTTCTCAGTGTTCAAGCAGAGTAGAGTCTAGTTGGCCCTTGACTGCATTATATAAATCACATACATGTGCTTATACAGGAGTAATACAGGGGAATCGTGTCAGTGTGCACATCACACACAGTCATTATTTAACACTCTGCAGTCATATCAAGTGACTGACAACTTTTCTTCTTAGACTGGAAAACGCTTTTAAGCAGTTATCCAGCTACATCACTCTTTCACAAAAGCTTCCCGACATAATGCTTCATCACAAGTAGACGAATACAGTTTTTTAATGACAGGAATTGGCTGTATAGTATTTACAAGAGCTGAAATTGTGTCTCAGAGTCAATAATGTTTGAGAGCTGTAAAATGCTAGTGCAGTGTACGGGGCGTTTTGTTGCTCCATTGCAACTGTTCGGTAACACAGACTTACACTTTTGATAATATATTGCACCTCTACTTGTAACGGCTTTCTGAGTGATTACTTTTCTTTCAATTTATTCTGCAAAAATCTAGTAAAACGTTTTTAAAAAATGACAACTTTTTTTGCGTTTTCTTTTCTGTCTTTTCAAAAAATTGTACTAATCCGAAGAACCAGAAGTGCTTCAAGGTGAGGACTGCTCAAAACTCTCCAGGAAAGTCCGAAGGTTGGCGATTAAAACGTCAACTTCAGGCAGGACTGGGTGTGCACGAAATAAATCTGCCGAAGCCAGGATATAGGACATGTATTTGGCCTGTCTATCCTCTGGCAAGTGCCGACATTGTCCTGCAACTGCACAGCCAAATCCATCCATGTCATCTAGATCTTCAACTCGTTCATATTGAGAACTTGACAGGATTATACCCCTGGGCAAGAGACCATTCAACCGCCTTCTAACTGGTGTGGTCATCTCAGAAGGCCCAGAATGGTATTCTGATGGCTGTTCATACTTTGCTGGCCCCGGAGTTTCAGACTCTTCCAGCAGTGAATCTTCTGTGACGCTAGAATCATCTTGGTTCTCAGGAATCTCCTCCTTTTCTGGTAAGTTTAGTTCAGTTCTAAATGTAAAAAGAAGAATTAGTCTTGTAGCACCACTTCAGTTTGGTATCCTCACATAGATTAAAGCATAACTCTTATTTCAGGTGACTTTTTAGAATAAAGGTGTGTGTAAATGAGGAATAACACTAATTTTAGCATAAAAAGACTTTTATCTTGCATTTTTCACCAGTTTTCCCTAACTATAATGTTTCAATTACACTCCACACACAGAGGACCTATTGCTCCTCTAGATCTAAATCACACCCTCAAAAATAAAACAAAAACTGAAAACAGTGTAGACCGTAAAACACCCACTATTCAAGCCTCTGTGTTTCCCTACCCCTCCTTTAATACGCTCCTGCTTACTTGTAGTCCCTCTTCTCTCCATAGACTTTTATGGGCAGTGTGTGATCTCTCAATGAGCTAACAGTACATCTTAATATCTCTAGACAGATTTTAGCAGTTTTTCAAAGTAAATGTTTAGGTTTAGGGAGCAAAAGGGAAGAGAACTGGCTCATAAATGGAGAAAAAGGTATTTTGCTCGAAAAAAGATATATGAAAGTTTCTTCACTTGTACTCATACTTGTACTTGTACTTCACTTTGTATTCATTAATACAAAGTTGGTTGAAATACCAGTGACCATATTAATTCTCTTTCCTGCATTCTATTTTTAGTGACTTAAAAATTACAGCTAAAGCTCCAAGTTTTTTTTAATTTTTAACAATTTTTAAAGTAGAGGGTAATACGAGGGGCTGCTCATAAGTCTTTGGCTTTACCCATAAAGAAATAAGATCAGATGATGAAACTTTACATTTATTCCACATACTCTCTACTTATGTCAACACACTTCCTACATCGGTATTCCAAATTCTGTAAACCTAGCAAAAAGGATTTTGGTTGTGCCTCAAACCAGGCATCCGTAGCAGTCATGGCATCAGAAATGGTGTGACATTTGGTACCCTTGAGGTGTTTCTTCAGGTTTGGAAACAGATGATAGTCGGAGGGAGCTAGATCTGGTCAATAAGGTGGGTGGTCAACCAGCAGTTTTACCGTGGTCGCTTGTGCAGTGTGAGTGGAGGCATTGTCTTGCAGGACAAGATTCCTTTATACAGCTTGCCGTGCCTTTTGGCCTTCAGAGCTGCCTTCAATTGGTCCAAAAGTTCAATGTAACACCTTGAATTGATGGTGGAACCCTTTTGAAGGTAGTCCACTAGCAGCACGCCCTCCTTATCCCAGAATACAGGCGCCATCACCTTAGTGGCTGATTTTTGCACCCTAAAATTCTTTGGCTGAGGAGAACCACTGTGACTCCACTCTTTTGATAGCTCCTTGTTTTCAGTGTCATACAAATAAATGCAGGGGGATTCATAGTGACCAGTCAATCCAGGAAATTCTTAGCAGTCCAGAAACGCTGACAAATAGACCGGGAAGTTTTCACTCGCATGCTTCTCTAATCTGTTGTCAAACATTTGGGGACCACTTTGCAGATAGCTTCCTCATGTCCAAATGTTCATGGATCATGACACAAACACGTTCACGTGAAATCCCCATGATGTCTGCTATTGCTTTAGCTGAAATTCGTCAATTGTCCAGTATGAGGTTGTGCACAGCATCGGCGATCTCCGTAACAACCACCACTCTCGGTCGTCCAGGACGTTCCTCATCATTGGTGCTGAAGTGGCCCGTTTTAAATTTGGCAACCCAGTTCTTAATTGTGGAATATGAAGGGCATTGATCCCCCAATGACTGCGGCATATCATTATAAATATCGTTTGCGGACTTTCCTTGCAGAAACAAGACTTTTATCACCCCTCTGCTCTCAGTTGCTGTGAATATTGCATTAGACTCTGCCATTTTGGTTTCCCGTGTGCGTAGAACACTGTTGCCATAAGCAATGAACAACATTTTGAAAACATATATTAGACACATAAGGCTTTCATGTGATGTAACATTTGTTACCATAGAAACAAAAAAAGATCACAAAGCCAAAGATTTATCAGCAGCCCCTCGTATAAGCATACCCAACCACATTACAGGGCGCCATCCCTATTTCATCTCTTTCTTCTCAGTAATATGTAAAAAGCACTAAAGGAACAGAAGTAAGGGAGAGACAATCTAACCAGTCTTCATGTTCCTCTTAGCGTCAATCTCCCAAGTGTTTCTATCACAGAGGACAAAATGGTAAATGAAATTAGTAATCTTTAATTGTATACACCAGATTAGCGGTAGGAGAGATACTTACTGCTGGGGTAACATGTCTGGTAAGAGCTTTGTATGATGCAAGAATCGCTGTCCCTCTGAAGTAATGGATTCTGTATTTTCCAGACACACCAGATCTTTTTTTTTCATGGGATCATCTGTCATAATTTGAAATACAATATTGTGAATGTGTGAACCAAGTCTTACATAAAACTGAGCAAAATTGAGAAGCTGTGTTTTCAGATGTATCCCCTTCCCGCCACAGTCAACTTTCATTTTTTTTCCTTCCCTTTTTTTCAAGTCATACATTTTTATTTTAACCATGTGATGGCTTTTCTTTTTTTGTGGGATGAATTTGTCACGGTTGTCTCCCTTAGAGATTACTGACAGTTCGGAGTCTCTGATTTACCATTTGAGACTATACACATTAAATGTGTTTTTTCCTTGTGGAATGTACGGGGTTAATGTCAGTTTTCTTGCTAGCAGCAAGCTTAATACCTCTGCTCAGGTGTTTCCGCTGATAACCACTTCCAACGTGGATAAATACCCTCTGCGCCCAGTGTGAAGGCCTAGGCTATGAATCATTTGTTCATCTTATAATTAATAAGATAATCTGTCTTCATATATAATTCTTATACTGTCTTGCCACATATACTTAACTGAAAGAGTGTGTAATCGAAACTAACCATGCTTAGGACTAAGGGGTGCTTCACACACAGCGAGATCGCTACCGAAATTGCTGCTACGGCACGGTTTTGGTGACGCAACAGTGACCTCATTAGCGATCTCGCTGTGTGTGACACTGAGCAGCGATCTGGCCCCTGCTGCGAGATCGCTGCTCGTTACACACAGCCCTGGTTCGTTTTCTTCAAATGCGCTCTCCCGCTGTGACACACAGATCGCTGAGTGTGACAGCCAGAGAGCGACGAATGAAGCGAGCAGGGAGCAGGAGCCGGCATCTGGCAGCTGCGGTAAGCTGTAACCAGGGTAAACATCGGGTAACCAAGGTGGTTACCCGATATTTACCTTAGTTACAAGCCTCCGCAGCTCTCACGCTGCCAGTGCTGCCGGCTCCGGCTCTCTGCACATGTAGCTGCAGTACACATCGGGTTAATTAACCCGATGTGTGCTGTAGCTAGGAGAGCAAGGAGCCAGCGCTAAGCAGTGTGCGCGGCTCCCTGCTCTCGCGGTTATGATCGCTGCTTCGGCTGCTGTGTTTGACAGCTAAGCAGCGATCATAACAGCGACTTACAAGGTCGCTGTTACGTCACAGAAAATGGTGACGTAACAGCGACCTCGTTGTCGCTGTCGTTTAGTGTGAACCAGCCCTAAGAAGAACAAATCCACAGAGAACAAAGTCTTTAGTAACTGATATTCTTACATAGACTCTTGTTTGTCCATGTCTAGACACGTGAAACAAAGGGATGTTGCTGACATATAGGAAAGACTGTTTAAACAAGAGAATGAACCATGCCTAAACTGGTTGGTTGGTTAATAGATAACTTGGATGTAGAGTAAGCTGTATAAATATGTATGTCTTGAATACAGGGATGAGAAGAACTTCATTGTGGTTCTCCCAACTAGAGACATGTCTCTGTGTGGTTATTTTCCCTGATTCATATACATCTGCGTAGACCTGATTTGGAATTCTCCTCAGTGACCCTAAGAGAGACCGCCTGGAGGTCTCCCCCCAACACCAGCAGAGGGTTTTGGTTATTCAGAATTCATTCTTGAGCGGGAAGGAGGTGTTTGCTGCTGCTACTGCTGTCTTTTGTGACTTGGTGTGGAGTAAAGCTATGTGCGCACGATGCGTTTCTGCGCGTTTTTCGGGTACGTTTTTGGTCTAAAAACTGCATGACTTTGCTTCCCCAGCAAAGTCTATGAGTTTTCATTTTTCAGTCCGCACAGTGCAGTTTTGTTTTAGGTGCGTTTTTATGGGGACCACAAAGATGCAACATGTCAATTCTTTCTGCATTTTTGCCAGCGTTTTTCACCCATGCAATGCATTGGAAAAAAACGCAGCAAAAAATGCACAAAAACGTGCAAAAACACATGCGTTTTTATCGCAGGTGCGTTTGTTGCGGCCAAAAACGCACAAAAATGCTGCATCTTTGTGGTCACAAAAAAAGGCAACATGCGAAACATAGCCATACCATTTAGTTACCTTCTCCTTACCTTATTTACCCCATATTCACCTTCTTGTAGTCCCCCTGGTGTTTGTTTTTGGTGTACGTGAGTTTTGTTTTCCCCCTAGTCTGTGTTGTTCGTTAGTGGGGTTTTGTGACTACACTTGAGTGGTTGGTGTGGAGGGTATTACATCGGGGTCTAGGACAGGAGATAGGGACACGCTAGGGGCCCAGACCTCACTACCATCGAGTGTACCTCTAGGTTAAACGTCAGCACAGGGTGCTAACTGGTCTGAGGGCTTGTACTATAGTGGAGAAAATAAATTTAGAAATTGAAAAGAAATACTTTTTACAATATTTTCTTCAGTGGAGGATGAGGGTTTGTTTTTTGGCATGGTGAGCTGATGTTTATATTTATTCTATTTTGAGGACCATACAACAATTTTATAGCTTTTTATTTAATTTTTTTTAGGAAAGTGTAGTGACGGATAAAAAAAACCATAATTCTGGTGCTTCTCTTTTTTTGTGTCGTTTAAAGTGTGTCTTCATTAATTTTATATTTTGGCATAAATATTTATAGACGAGGTAAATACCAAATATGCTTACTATTTATTCTTTTATTTTTACAAGGGGAAAAAGGGGAGTAATTTATATTTTATTATTTTTAATGTAATTGTTTTTTACATTTAACTTCTTCTACTGCAATACAATATTACTACTATGTCCTACAAGGCCTTACTATCAATCTCTACTCTGCTTTGTGTGCGTGCTCGGCCAGGAGCTATGCGCGTCTGTCTTTTTTGGGGATGTCAGTTTTGAGTAACTGGATGGAGTCTCAAGATCAGGCTCAACCAATTTGCTTTTAATTTTAATGAAATATGAAAATACATTACAAAAAAAATCAGTTATTGTTTGACAATCCATAACAGAATGGTTGTGTAATGTTGTTTTAAAGTAAGTACGCCAGGCTCATCAGGTCTTGGGAACCTATTTATTCATATTTGTATTGTGAAATCTGGTGCTTGATCTGCTTGTGTTGAAATGGCTGAGGTATTGCAATTTTTATTCATTTAAAAGGTTACAGATCATATAACTCCACTAAAGTATTTTGCTTTTTTTTTTTTTTTTATTGTTTTGTACGTAGGTGTGAATTTCCTGTTTTGACATTTCTAGCATTGCATGAAAAGGCAAAACGAAAAACCACACTCTACCACTCACAACGCGCAGGATATAAGTAAGGGAATTTATCATCAGTAAATAAAATATTTCAATAAAATTGTTATTAGATATGTTGTTAAAACATTTATTTTATTTTTATGCGCCTATGCAATCCCAAAAAATAAAAAAAAAAAGTCTTAAAATATTATATTATTTTTAAAATGACCACTAAAAAGGGCACTTTAGACACTGCGATATCGCTATCGATATCGCTAGCGAGCGTACCTGCCCCCATCGGTTGTGCATCACGAGCAAATCGCTGCCCGTGGCGCACAACATCGCTTACACCCATCACACGGACTTACCTTCCCTGCGACGTCGTTGTGGCCGGCGAATCGCCTCCTTTCTAATGAGGCGGTTGATGCAGCGTCACAGCGACGTCACACGGCAGCCGTCCAATAGAAGCGGAGGGGCGGAGATGAGCGGCCGGAACATACCGCCCACCTCCTTCCTTCCCCAGTGCCGGTGGACGCAGGTAAGGAGATGTTCGTCGTTCCTGCAATGTCACACACAGCGATGTGTGATGCCGCAGGAATGACGACCAACCAGCGGAATGCACCACCAACGATATTATGAAAAGGAGCGACGTGTCAACGATAAACGATTTTTGAAGCTTTTGCGATCGTTGATCGACGCTCCTAGCTGTCACACGCTGCGATGTCGCTAACGACGTCGGATGTGCGTCACAAACACCGTGACCCCAACGATATATCGTTAGCCATGTCGAAGCGTGTAAAGCACCCTTAAAAGACGATACTTAATCAACTTTGATGGTTGTATACACTGCCATATACCTGGGCACAGAGGGTGTAGGGAGCGGGCACAACTTTGTTATAATGCTGCCATCTGCTAGGGACTGTAGCTAGTTTAGTCACTGCAGTCTAACAAACAGCGGCATTTAACTGGCACAATCACGAAGAGCAACTGTGAGTAACCGCGGGTAGGGGCGAATTGTGACAGCATGAATTCACTGCAGTTCAATGTCTGCAGCTATTGTCATGCCAAGTATTGCGAGAAGCCGCAGCAATGAACTTTGGCAAACTCATAAGTTCAACTAAGTTCACTGCCCGCAGTTCTCACGCCAAGTATCGCGACTCGTGATACTTGGCGCGAGAACAGCATTGAACTGCGAGGGAATTCATGCTGTTAACGATCATTCCTGCCTACAGCCGCTCACATACTACTGTGTAAGTCACAGTGGTGACCTGGGGTGACCTCATTGGATCATCTCAGTTCACTGCAGTGATTCTCACACAGCAGTGTGTGAGGCTGCAGTAACTGCTCTCTCAGCCAATGAGGAACGATCTGTTCTTCATTGGTTGGTACAGTGAGTCTTGGAAAGTCATGTGACCCCCTTTTGGATTACGTTCGACCGTGGATTAGGTTTTTGTAAGAGCAATAAATTGGTGAATGGGAGTGTCTTGTCTTCATGTTTTTAATCATTTTCTTTTTTATGTCTGTCAGGTTAGTTTTTGAGGAACGTCGTGGGACATCGCTGTGGATTACGGCGGACTTTTATGTAATAGAAATTTTTAATAAATTGGTGAATGAGGGATGTAGTCTGTGGATGTTTGTTCAAATAAAATATGTTTTTAAAAATTTCTACTGGATTTGTAATGGGGGTGTCTGCTAGACATCCACCCAATACTAATGCCAGTCCTTGATGCCAACTAGCAGTTCACAGCCGACATCAACCCCATATATTACTCCATTTTCTACAGCACCAAGACAACGGGAAGAGTAGCGTACTTTGCCAGATTTGGCGCATCTAATAGATGTGCCACCTCTGGGGCAACTGTGAGCTGCTATTTTTAGGCTGGGAAAGGCCTAATAACCTTGGCTCTTCCCACCCTAAAATATCAGCTTCCAGTAGTCTGCTGTCCCTTGGCTGGTTTTGAAAGATGGAACCTACGCCGTTTTTTTAAATTATTATTATTAATAATAATTTGTTCAAATGATTAAAAAAAAATAATAGTGAGATCCCCTCTATTTTTAAAAACTAGCCAAGGGACAGCTGAGGATTGCAGCCTGCAGCTGCTGCTGTACCTGTGCTGGTTATGAAAATTGGGGATAACCCCATGTAATTGTTTTTCTAAAATTAGTCATTTGTTCTGCTAAATAGCTGTACAAGCTATCTAGCTATCTCTCTGTCTATTCGACCCATCTAAATGACAAAATGTATAATAGGTGGCGGAAGGTTGACCGAGATGGACCTAGGTCTTTTTTCAACCTATGTAACTATTCTATCTATCTTTCTATCTAGCTATCTATCATTTTTCTAGCTTTGCACAAATTTTACACACAAAACAAAATATTTCAGTAATATCTGTTTTTTTTTCCGGTCTAGACTGGCCCTCATTCTACAGACCCTAACCTCTCCCTTATTCCAGAGGTACTTAAGATGGTCTAGACAACCAGCGTAGCCCTGACTCATCATCAGCCCTGGTCTAATACCCTCCCTACCCCCGATGAGGGCCGGGACAGGAGTGATGGAACCCACAAAACCAGACAGACAGGGAAAACCAAAGTACGAACTCACTGCAAGTACACATTGTGGTAAAGACAATACGTGCTCAGGAAGAAATAAAGAACAGGGATGAAATAAACAAATAACGAGATTATTTCCACAGCACCCTGAACAGCACTCAGCAGTTCATCACTAGCTGGATCACAACGCACAATGACCGGTCTCGCTATAGCAAAGCTAGAGCTATAATCGGCATGGAAGAACAAGTTCCACCATCTTTTAAAGGGCAGAGGCAGCTGTGATAGGTCTTCAGCAACCTGTGACCCTAGCAGCAATCCACAGGCTAGCAGGAAATAACTCCCGTTAAACTGATCATTACTAAGCACATAACTGATCGACGCCAGGCCCTAACTGAGAAACTCAAAAGCACCAGGTGGTGTGTCAGACTCTGCAGTATGAACAGGGTCAGAAGTCGCCATGACAGCTGGTGCGTATAGAGCAGAACACCGCATGACAACAAGTTAGATTCACTCAGGAAAACAGAAGTAATAATATCATCAAGTTGACATCAGTCAGTGTGAGAAAAATACATAGAAAAAGCTGAAAAATAGTAACAGGCAGCCAAATTATCCACAAAATATACCTGAAGTTTCCTGATCTTTCAAAGGTTCATCCCGATTAGTCTCCACCTGAAACTATATAATGGGTAGGTTAGTAAGAAATAAGCTTCCTGAAATTGTACACTTTTCCTTGCATCCACTTAACCTTTAAAAAACAAACACGTCTGTGCTGTCTGAGTGCAGCAGCTCTGTTCAGGGACAGACCTAGGCTTTGTCTGCAGGAAAAGGTTTTCTGAAACAGAACAACCCTTTTAATATTTGTTTTTCCTTTTTATATATCATTTGTTTTCATATTAGAGCCGTAACTCTCTATATATCTCAGTGTCACCTTAGATCTGCATTTCTCACTGGTGAATAAACGTCTTATTTGTGTATTCATTTTTTATAACAATTTCAACAACACAACAGAATTCTGCTGTAAAAGATTAGAAAAGTCAAACTGTAGGAGCAATCTGGAGTGGCGCCTAAAATCTGCAACTTTTGGAATTTTTACGCCAGTTTATCCCAGCTCCGACAAAATGGGTGAATCTGGGACGTAACGGGGATGTGACACAACAGATAGTATAAAGGCTGCTTTACACGTGAAAGCACCCGCCCCCGTCATTTGTGCGTCACGGGCCAAATCGCTAGGACGCGCAACACGTACTTACCTTCCTAGCGACGTCGCTGTGGGCGGTGAACAACCTCTTTTTTAAGGGGGAGGTTCGTGCGCCGTCACACAGCGTCCCACCAATAGAAGCGGAGGGGCGGAGACCAGCCGCATTAACGACACGCCCACCTCATTGCCAGAAGACGCAGGAATGCTGCTGTTAGTCGTTCCCGGGGTGTCACACACAGCGATGTGTGCTGCCTCAGGAACCACAAACAACCTGCGCCCAGAACGAGCAACGATATTTTGAAAATGAACTATGTGTCAACGATCAACGATTACGTGAGTATTTTTGATCGTTAACACTCGCTCATAGGTGTCACACGCAACGACGTCACTAATGACGCCGGATGCGCGTCATGAATTCCGTGACCCCGACGACATATCGTTAGAGATATCGTTGAGTGTAAAGCCCGTTTAATTCATGATTATCTGTGGCGTTCCATACTACTGAAATGTCACTCCAGTACCTGACTGGAGTGAGATATGTGGCCTTGCCACACATTAGCTGCTCCATAATCATGAATAGGTGTGTGCGTCTGACTCAAGCTCACCCCCTTATCAAGACTAGAGTGAACAACTCTGATTTTAATGAATTGGGCCCGTAAGAGTAGATAGAAGCATTAGATTTATCAAACTACAAGAAAATCTATGATAAAGCTGGCACAATTACAATTTAAGATTTTCTGGTCTCAATTTCCACTGTCTAAAGGTCCACGTACACTGGCAACATGTTTTTTGGTTGTCGATAATTAGTCTGTTTACAGAGGCCGACCCCTCTTCAGATGTGCACTGAGGGATCAGTAGTAGATCAGTAACAATTCAGTGCCTTTGG
Organism: Anomaloglossus baeobatrachus; assembly: GCF_048569485.1. Lineage (NCBI taxonomy): Eukaryota > Metazoa > Chordata > Amphibia > Anura > Aromobatidae > Anomaloglossus > Anomaloglossus baeobatrachus. Next base: position 701,498,030 of record NC_134354.1, on the reverse strand, counting down.
AGCTGCCATTGTTCTCGGCATGTCCTACTTACATGGGACGATGTGCTGTCAAGAACAATGATCTTTTGGCTAAACCAAAATTTTAGTTCACCCAACTGTGACTGCCCAATTGTGAAACAGACAACTTGTTTACAATAATGGTGCAGTGTGAAGGCACCTTAAGAATTAGACAATATTAATAATATGCCCATAATATTTCTGAACAAAATCTAGTATATGAAGGCCAACATTACAGTAATGCAGTAATAATAAATAGAGTGACTCACAGGTAACCTCTTCATTGATTGGAGTCATTTACTTTGCTTTCTCTTCTCAATCTGGCCCAGACAGTTACAAAGTCGTCTTTGTTCTATAACTAGTCTCTGCACAATTAATAAACATCTTTGGCTGATCATTTTGTCAGCACCCTACCCACGGCTTCACTCTCCTTGGCATTAAAGGGGTTGTCTACTACTCAAACAAACCCTTCTCAATCCCTGTTTCCCTACAGTAAGATAATAACTCATACTCACCTGCAGTCCAGGTCCATCGATGTTGGCACTGGCTCTCCCGAGAATCGTCTGACATTTTTATATAAAAAAATATTGAGATGCAAAATATTGCAAAACAAATGTCATGTCATCCCTGTGGCCAATCAGTGCTGACTTCTCCATCACCTCCTTCAGACAAATTAGACATCTGGAGGAAGAAAGAGCTGTGACTGTTCCCAATTTCTTTAGCTGTCAATTGCGTCCAATGGTAAAGGCAGTGAAGTCAGCGCTGATTTGCCACAGGGATCAAGTTACATTGTTCTGTAATATTTTGCACCTAAATATTTTACATAAGAATGTCACACGATGCCCACCTGGGAGAGCCAGTGCCAGCACTGGAGGAGAGAATATGTGTTGTCTGAGCGGTGGACAACCCCTTTACATTCATAGTAGAATGGCCATCCATATTTTTAACATCGACTATTATGCTACCTGTATGTTTTATATATATATATATATATATATATATATATATATATATATATATATATATATATATAAAAGTGTAGAACATATATTTTGTAAGTGGTGTATACACACACATAGGCATTCCAAATTATTATGCAAATGCTGTCTCTGAGTTTTCTAACTGGTAGATATAAATGAGTAAAATAATGTACAAATCATCAACTGTTATAATTTAAATCAAATTTTAGTGGACAAAAGTTCCAAAGTCCGTATTTTTTTCCAAACAAAAAAAAATATCAAAATGCATTGTTCCAAATAATTTTTTATCACTTTATGTTAAGGAGTTCTTCCAGGCTATGGGGCGTATACTGCCCGAAAGATAGCCCTGCTTCCTTGCTTCATTAGTACAGTGTTTACCGCCTATTATCATCACAGTCTGCCTGTGATGTGTATAGAGAGAAGGTATGCACACCAGTGACTATGTAAGGGGAATATATGAAAAGCAGAAACTGCTGTGTGAATACTGACATGAAAAATCCAATAGCTATATGTAAGAATAAAAGTATGAAAAATGGAACCTGCATTACTGCCATGAACATATGAATAAAGAAAAATTTAGCTATTGAATTGATCAATGCAACAGAGCCCCAACACTACGTATTTCTCTACGTTGGGGTCCCTAGCTTGTGTGTGTCCTCTCATGCAGTTAAAAAACTTACCGTGTATAGGAAGCTGAGACCCAGGCTATATATGCGTATAATGTGGACTGTCTTGGGTGGGGCCGGGTTCACAAATGAAAGACTACAAATTCATCAAAAATAACGTCTGGAATACCATACTGAGTGTGGGTGCAAAAAAATAAAAAATACACTATATAGAGAGAAGGTATGCACACCAGTGACTATGTAAGGGGAATATATGAAAAGCAGATACTGCTGTGTGAATACTGACATGAAAAATCCAATAGCTATATGTAAGAATGAAGGTATGAAAAATGGAATCTGCATTACTGCCATGAACATATGAATAAAGAAACATTTAGACTCAGTATGGTGTTCCAGACGTTATTTTTGATTAATTTGTAATATATAATATATATATACTCCATATAGTGTAGATTTTTTAGGTTTTTTGCACCCAGTTCAGACTCAGTATGGTGTTCCAGACGTTATTTTTGATTTGCCTGTGATGTGTAGCTCCTGCTCTAAAATCCCACGCACTAAAAGTTGCGAAGTTAGCCTTGAAAATTGCAGTGTAACAGGCTGTGTCGCAATATTTCTGGATTTTATTTACCTAGAACACTAGTGATGGGCAAACCCGAACTGTAAAGTTCGAGGTCCGTACTGGACACCTATTATCTGAATCACAGACTTCTCAAGCAAGTCCGTGTTACTGTTTGGGATCAGCCACCTGGATAAAAATTAAAAAAAAAAAAAAAAAAAAAGTTAAAAGTTAAAAATAGATTAATCTGCACCAAATCTACATTTCCTGGCACAAAAATGCACGAATAAGCAATGCTGTATTGACTCTGTTTCGGATGGTTATTCTCCCAGGAGATGCAGATGCGGAGGCAGGGATATCTTCCGAGCAGCATATGCCCCATAGCCTGGAAGAACTCATTAACATCTGCTATGAGGTATACAGGAAAGAGTATTATCACCATCCTATTACCTGTATGCCCATATTAACAGTTTAGAAAGGTCAACGTGGTGACAGATTCCTTTTAAGTAGTTTTCCTTTAATTCTGCTCACCAGGCAAACTAATTATCACAGGTATTTGAGATTGATTTCAGTGATCCAAAGAACTCTGAGACACAATACCCTACATAAGATTATTTGAAAACAAAAAACTAAATCTTGATGACACTAAAATTCAATTTGCATAATAATTTGGCCTGTGGCTTATATACATACACACATATACATACTCAACTCCCTGATACCTATTATTAACATTCTTCAATACTATTTAATAGCAAAAAAAATGCACACTTGTACTTACTGGCTGATCAGTTATATTGCAGTTTGTTGATTCTTTAGTGGTAGCCTGGCCTATAAGTGTAAAAATAATATTATCCAGCTTTATGAATAGACAAATATTTGAGGTAGTTTTCTAGAATTATATATGCGCAGTAGAACAAGGTATTGGATATTATCTTAACTCCTTAAAGGGATTGTCCACTATTTTAACATTGATGGACAATCCTTAGGATAGGTAATCAACGTCTGATTAGCTGAGGTCGAACACCCCGCACCCCCAACTACCAGCTGTTGTCAGTGGCAGCAGCTGTCTGGTCTTCTGATAGCGGCCACGGCCGCGTACTGTACATTCACTTCCCATTCAATCAATAGGAGGTGGATGTGCAGTGCTCGGTCGCGGCCACAATCAGAAGACTATGTAGCTATGGAACACTAAGTATTTCCGTCCGCCTGCTGAGAACAGCTGATTGGTGAGGGTGCGGTGTGTTGGAACCCAACCGATCAAACACTGATGACCTTTCTTAATAATAATAATAATAATAATAATAATAATAATAATAATATTATTATTATTAATAATAATATTTATTTAAAGAGCGCCATTAATTCTATGGTGCTGTACATGAGAAGGGTGTTACATACAGAATAGATATACAAGTTACAATAGACAGACTAATACAGAGGGAAGAGGACCCAGCCCTTGTGGGCTTACATTCTATAGGATTTTAGGGATGAGACAGTAGGTGGGGTGTATGTTGGGCGGCAGCTCCGCACGGTGGTGAGGCGGCAGCTCCTCGTGGTGGTGAGGTGGCAGTGGTGGTGGTGAGGTGGCAGCTGTGGTGGTGAAGCAGTGAGGTTATTGAAGATTATAGGCATTTCTGAACAGATGAGTTTTCAAGTTCATTTAAAGCTTCCAAGTGTAGCAGATAGTCTGACGTGTTGGGGAAGCGAATTCCAGAAGACAGGGGAGGCGTGTAAAAAGTCTTGGAGGCGGTTGCATATGGAGCGAATGAGAGAGGAGGAGAGAAGGAGATCTTGGGAGGACCAGAGATTTCGTTTTGGAGTGTAGTGAGAGATTAGTTTATAGATATACGGAGGAGACAGATTATGGATGGCTTTGTAGGTCAGTGTTAGTAGTTTGAATTGGATACGGTGGAAGATTGGGAGCCAATGGAGGGATTTGCAGAGAGGAGAAGCGGGGTGGTATTGAGGAGAGAGGTGGATCAGTCGGGCAGCAGAATTAAGGATACACTGGAGAGGGGCGATCGTGTTAGCAGGGAGACCACAGAGGAGGATGTTGTAGTAATCGAGGTGGGAGATTATGAGGGCATGCACTAGCATTTTTGTAGATTGAGAATTGAGGAAAGGACAGATTCTGGAAATATTTTTGAGTTGAAGACGGCAGGAAGTGGTGAGGGATTGGATGTGTGGTATGAAGAACAAGGCAGAGTTAAAGGTTACTCCGAGGCACTGAACTTTGCGTACTGGGGAGAGCTTGATGTAATTTTTTGTAATAGATAGATCAGGTAGGGAGCGTAGGTGAGTTGGAGGAAAGAGGATTAGCTCAGTTTTGGCCACATTGAGCTTTAGGAAGCGAGAGGACAAGTAGGATATAGCAGATAGACACTCCGGGATTATGGACAGCAGAGATGTGACATCTAAGCCAGAGAGGTAGATCTGAGTGTTATCGGCATATAGGTGATACTGGAAGCCAAGGGACTTTATGAGTTGTCCTAGGCCAAATGTATATATAAAAAAAAAAAAAAAAAAAAGTGTCCCAGGACATTGCCTTGAGGGACGCCAACAGAGAGGGTGGTATGAGGAGGTTGTGTGGGAGTGGGAGACAATAAAAGTGCAGTTGGAAAGGTATGAGGAGATCCAACAGAGGGTGAGGTCTCTGGCATCAAGGGAAGAGAGGATCTGTAATAGGAGGGAGTGGTCGACAGTGTCAAAGGTTGAGGATAGGTCCAAAAGTAGGAGTATAGAGAAGTGATTGTTAGCTTTCGCAGTAAGTCATTTGTGATTTTAGTCAGGGCAGTTTCAGTAGAATGATGTGATAAGCCATCAATGTTAAAGTTGTGGATAACTTCTTTAATGGTCATGCTAAAATTGGTCTTGAATACTTGAGCATGAATAATTATATGATTTTTCCTGTAAATAAGCTGCACCAAAATGTAGCGTGGTCAGACAGCCCTGGGGTCCTTTCAAATAACTATACAGGGTATGGAACCCAAATGCATCACACATGATCAAAAGGGGTGTCCTCCTCAAGTCCTTTTTTTTTTTCTATGTTTCAATCAGTATGTACGGAGTTAAATAGCAATGAGTTGTTGCCCACTGCATTTGAAACGGCACAGTACCAATGGCTTTGATCAGCACGATAACTAGATCCTGATATGGAAACTGTTTACAGCTCACGAAAAGCATAGTGATTAGTCAACAGACAGTTAAAGGCATTTGCTCTTGGTCATTTACTACTGATGGTCACTATGTATATGAGTTTTATGATGTACTGGCTACTATGCCTTATGCATATTGTCCTTTTCTAGATTATCTGTAAGTTTACACTTAATTAGTGATTATAACATCATCTATACTTATATTTACATCTGGGTCTCATTTTTTTGAATGTTACATATTATGCATTTTGGGTGCTTTCTCATTTTCTATTTGAAAATCTGGTTTAGTATTTTTTATTGACTACAATCTGTCTGCTGTGCTGCAGGATCTATAATTTGTTCTTTCAGCGGTGACAGTATTAGAAACAATATGTCTCTTATAAGACGACCCCTTTACCAATGTTGCTGCTGTCAACGCCTTCATTCTACAAGTGATAACAAGCTTCAAAACAGTGAGAATCAACAATATTATATATTTTTATCTGAGTATATCATTCTTCCTTTCTAAGATTTCTCTTTTAGAAATTAACCTAAAAATAATAATAAGCATTATTTACCATCTTTTTGTTCTGGTTCTGCATTCTTAGTTGTGTTTCTTCTTGGAGAATTTATAGTACTTTGTATCTAAATGCAAAAACGCTGATATTAGTAAAAAAAAATAAAATAATGCAAATCGCCTCTTCACCTCTTCAGAGAAAAAGAGGACTTGACCTCTGATGCAAACTACTCGATGTAGAAATCTTAAGTCAATACCAACCCTTTAACACTAGAAGTCCCAGATAGGGGTCATTTAACATTTCTACCATTGGAACCCTATGGAGCTCGAAATTCCTGGGACTTCTAGTGTTAACGAGCCTTGTCACATGTCCTAGGATAAGAAGCCAAACCAAAAACATGTTTAGACACGTGTTTTGGAGTATTTTCCCCTCATCAGTGCAAAGATCTAATTTGGCTGGGTGATAGACCTCTGACTAACATTTTTCCTTGTGGAAAGTGGCAAGTGGAATAAGTAGACTTATGAGCGATGAAATGCTTTTTTTGTAATTTAAAGAGAACTTGCCATCAGGATTTCATACCCCAAACTATTAGCATGTATATAAAAGTGCTTTCGTAAAAGGTGCTATCTTGCTCATTAAATTAATTAGCTGTTTTAGAGAAATCTATAGTTGAAATTATATACCAATGGGTTGCAGGTGCAGTGGGTGGGCGCTGCACTTACAGCTTTCCTGCCTCTCAGCCTATATCCCACCGGCTGCCTGCCGTCTCTGCCTGACAGGTGATCTGAAGCATGAGTGAGACAGGAGGCAGGCAGCAGGCGGGGAATAGGGAAACAACCAAGAGAGCTGTAAGTGCAGCACCCACCCACTGCACCTGCAACTCATTAGCATTAATTTCAACTATGGATGTTTCTAAAATAGCAAAACTAACAAACAAGTAAAAGGATTTACACAGCATTAAAGCACCTTTACATACATGCCTTTAGTTTGGAATATAAAATCCTGATGACAGATTCTCTTTAAATTTGCAATATTAAAAGGGAATCAATCACCAGGATTTTCATATATAAGCTAAAGCCAGCGCTATACTGGTACTATCAGGCTGATTCTCTACATGCCTGTAGTGGTCAGCTCGGATGATTAGGTTTGGAAATCCAAAAAAGTATTCTACAAACGACTCAATTTGTCTCTTGCAGGACCTGTGTGAGGCCATACCCATGGTATCCAGGTATCCAGCTTTGTTGGCTGAGGCCCCACCCCTTCTGGTCACATGGGTATGACCTCACACAGGTCCAGCAAGAGACAAAGTGAATAGTTTGTATAATACCTATGCTAATTCTAACAGGGGGAGGGGAGAACTATGAATATATGATCTGCTCCTCAGCTGCTGTCACTCAACAAGCGGCTGTTTTTATAAACTTTACTTTTTTGGATTTCAAACTCTAAACATCCGAACTGACCACTACAAGTATGTATAGAATCAGCCTGATAGTGCCAGTATAGCACTGGCTTTAGCTTGTATACGAAAATCCTGGTGATTGGTGACCTTTAAATAATTATCTCTCCGTCAATCTGAAATACCAGCTGTCAAATCCTTTCCTTCCTACAATATCATCTGTTTGGGGAAGATCAGAAGTCCCTCATACACATTAGATGGTCAGCCAATCTCACTAAAATAGATGAGTTTGAACGATTTTGTATTCATGGGCCATAACATTGTTGAATTCGTAGACAACCACATTAGAATCGTAACAGTTACCTGTGGAACAATACTTCTGAACTGTCCGGAAAAACTCCCTGAAATAAAAGTAGAGTTAAAATGATAACATTTTATATTTTAAAATTACATAAAAATGACAAGACAGACAATAAAAATGTGCCCATACAAAACATTTATGAAAAAATAATAATAATATAGACAAAAGTTGCAGAGCTCAGTAAAAGAAAGCTATAAAAAGAAGAGTAAAGCTCTGTCTGCTTGGGGTGCTTCTAAGCACAACATTCATTTAAAAATTAAATTGTATATATATAAAAAAAAATAGTAACCAATAAACTCATGTGCGCCCCCTTGTGGTTAGGTTAGTAATAAGTAGCGGACAATTGAAAATAGTCTGACTGCAGGATCAGATAACACTGGCCTGATGTCTGGCAGCTTTCCTCAACTTGTTCAAAGAGATCAATAAAAATATTCATCTGAACAATTTAGTTGAGGACTTCAGCCTAGTTTAGTTTAGAGAAGTCACATGCGACCATATTTGTTAATATTTTCTCCATAACAGGCTTTGCTGTGCAGCATAAGCACTGATCTTTCTGTTAAAACGATGGCTGTCTCCGGAGATTCCAACGGATCCCCCCAAGTCAGTAATGTCTATCGGACAAATGTACATTGTACAATGAATCTACTGCAATGAGGTGGCTTCTAATAAATATAAACCCAAGAAGAATGTGATGAACAGAGCCTTAAGTCAGTATTTTATCAACATGTATGTTCTGCTCATGCTTATTCTTATAAGTATTGTCAGTAAATTTGTCTTCCTTATTATAAATAGGCATCATATAAGTTATAATAGGGATTTAAAATCTGCACACGTTTTACAAACCTGTGTTATGGATCTGAATATTTAGAAGCTATGAATTTTTATGGGAAATAAAAGGTTTTCCAAGCTTATTTTTTTATTTTTACTAGAATACGCCAATGTTCGATTTGTTATTTGGAGCAATTTGGAGCCCGAGAGTCAACCAGATAAAGGTGCGGTGTGGGCCCCAATTTTAGTTTACATAGGCACATCTACACTTCCAGGTGCCCAGTGCTGCTGCTCAGTCTCATTCACGTGATTGACAATGAGCTCCAGGAACCAGGAGTACCCAGTGCAGTCAGTCACTCATGTGATATGCCTCTATGTCTGTGTAAACATTGAAAAGAATGTGACTGAACTACTAGACCAGGCACAGCCACCAATATAACATGGCTCTATGTATGTATAATCAATGGATGGGGCGATACTGAGCTACAGTACCAAGCACAGCCACCCATATGACATGATTCTATTTATGTATAATTAATGGATGGGACAATACTGAGCTACAGTACCAGACACAGCCATCCATATGACATGGTTCTCTGTATTGATAAACAATGGAGGTGACTATATTGAGCTACACTACCAGGCACAGCCACCGATATCATATGGCTCTATGTATGTATAATCAATGGATGGGGAGGACACTGAGCTACAGTACTAGGCACAGCCACTCATATGACAAGGTTTTATGCATGTAAAGAATGGCGGGGACGGTAGTGAGCTACAGTACCAGACAGCATGACCATATATCAAGCTTTTGTGCTATAAATATTTGCTCCTAAAAAAAAAACTATTTTGGAAATCAACGTGTACCTACAATTATGACCATATGAAGAGACCTTTTCCATATGAACTAACACAGGTTTTCCCTAGTCATCTAAATGAGACTTATTCTCAGATTGTCACGTAAACGGAGTCACACACCTAGTTTTAGTTTTTTTGAGATTGCCATTATCTGTTGTGGGCTGGCAATATTAGAAATTGTTCTTTTGTTTTGTCCTTTCTTTCCATTAAGCAACATTTTAACGTTACTGGAATTTGCCACAGGCAAGATGTCTCCATTAGAGAGCGGAGATGTTGACAAGTCATTTTCCATTTTCTCCAATGAGGCATCACTGACGCTGGTAGACACTTCAGCCTTGCTCCCATCGTTCTCCAGTGTGAGTGGAGAGCAGAGAATCGATTCAGGTTCTGTTATGGAAGAATGCCCTGGAGGATGGGTTTCGGAAAGTCGTTGAGGTCGAAGGTCCTTAGCTGGTTGGACATTAAAAAAATGAGAACATCCTACCGATGTATCATCTCTTATAGACGTACTAGCAGCTGAGCATGGAGATGCATCAAGTGTACTCATACCTGATCCATCTGATATATCACCGTCGGAGGACAATGAGCCATCATGTTTAGAAATCACATTGTTTAATTTCTTTTTTCTTTTAGAACAACTCGTGGACACTTTGTCTGCTATTTTCTCATCTTGTGATGATACAGGTTGTTCTTCTGTGAAATGTTTTCTCTTGGTAGAGCATCTTGAGGGAATACCATGCACGTTAAGATCACTCAGTCTCTCCGAAGTAGTATCCCTTCCAGAACTGTCTGAACCTCTTGAGGTTTCAGTGACACCTTCTGTAGTCATTTCTCCCTGGAAAAAAAACAACAAGATTGCTTTTAAAAAGAGGTCCTCAGACACCAGCAATTTTGAAAGACTGCAAGGTCTTATTAGATCTTTAAAGAGAACCCGTCATCACGATTTACCATGTTAAAGTAAAAGGTATGGTTATAATGATGTTACTATACTGATTTAATAGAGACCTGTAGTGAAGAAATCTTCAGCCTGGTTGTTGTTTAATCCAGGGTAGATGTTTAGGTGCAACAAACGTTTTGTGCATTGTGCGGGAGTGTGGGGTGGCACTTTAAGTTAGAGATATTGCTTTAGTCCCAATTTTTTCATTTTTACAAGGGCAAGACGGGAAGATGGAAAACAATTTGTTGTGTGATTTCTCCTGAGTACGCTGATACCCCATATGTGGTGGAAAACTACTATCTGGGCGCAAGGGAGGGCTCGGAGAGGAAGGAGCGCTATTTGAATTTTGGAGCACAAAATTGGCTAGGATAGATAGATCCCACATTGAGTTTGAAGAGCCCCTGATGTGCAGTAACAGAGAAAACCCCCCAACATGTCCCCCCCATTTTGGAAACTGCACCTCCCCAAGGAATTTATCTAGATGGTTGGTGAGCACTTTGAACCCACAGGAGCTTCACAGAATTTTATAAGAATATAAAACAACCAGACAAAAAGTATAAGGCTTAAAATAATTTTTAGTGAATAGATTAAAATCAAGAAAAATCACAGTGTTTGAAAATGGTGGTACAGGTATAGGAATGGATAGAAGGTCTACAAAAAAAAAAAGCCAATATTCACATATAAAAAATATGCTTTTTAAGGTCTACACATGCAATAGATAAAAAAACCAAAACAAAAAAACCTTATTATATAAAAAAATAAATATATCTCATATGCATAAAAATATATACGAGAAAAAAAGCTACTAAAAAATTTCAAAGTGCATCAAATATACATGTTCCCTTTAGAGGAGAACTATTTAAACAAAATAAATAACATCAGTGTAGTAAAGTGTCAGGTGCTAAAATGCACAGTATGGAATGACTATTGCATGTATTACTATGTGAATTTAAAAGGGCTGAAAAATTATATTATTAATTGCACTAGGGAAAAAGTGCAAAACCAGTACCTTGATATATTAGTGCAAAGGCAAAAAATATAACAGCCCCCCTGGAAATCTCAATTTAATCAAGAATATAAAGTGCATCAGATGAAAAACGATTACATATAATACTATATTAAATATTTAAAAGGTTAAATTATAACACCCCTGAAGATCTAAATTTAATCAAGCATATAATATGAAACAAGTATATATGGTGATGGTCTGGCCATTTAAGGGTAAGTTCACACACTGCGTTTTTTTGCCACAAAAACGCACCCGCGGCAAAAAAAAACACGGCAAAAAACGCATGTTTTACCGCGTTCTGGTGTGTTTATTGCTACGTTTTTATGCGTTAATTTATGAGTGAACAATGCCATTAAAGATTGTTGAAGAAACAAAAAAAAGGTCTGATGTCATTTCCTTCTTCAATATATTCTTCATTCTCCACTAGTGTATGCAGGAGAGCAGACAGCTGCAGAACTACAAGGCTAAGCATGCTCCATCCAGGACTGTATGCTTGAGGGAGAGGCAGGGGGAGCAGAACTACAAGGCTCATCATACTCCATCCACTAGTGTATGCAGGAGAGCAGACAGCAGCTGCAGAACTACAAGGCTCAGCATGCTCCATCCTGGACTGTATGCAGGAGTTTTTTGCCCCCCCCCCCCCTCAAATGACGTGGGCTTCGCCATATTTTTGTATGCTAGCCAGGTACAGCAGGCAAGTACAGGCTGCCCCATTCCCCAGCTGCCTATTTGTACCCGGCTGGGAACCAAAAATTATAGGGAAGCCCCTTTTTTTTTTTTTTATTTCACGAATTTCATGAAATAATTAAAAAAATAAAAATGACGTGAGCTTCGCCCAATTTTTGTGTCCAGTCAGGTACAACTAGGCAGCTGGGGATTGGAATCCGCAGCGCAGGGTGCCCACGCTTTTTGGGCACCCCCGCTGCGAATTGCAGTCCGCAGCCACCCCAGAAAATGGCGCTTTCATAGAAGCGCCATCTTGTGGCGCTGTATCCAACTCTTCCAGCTGCCCTGATGCCGGGTGGCTTTCTGGGTAATAATGAGGTTAGGGATAGCTGTGTATTATCAGCTGGCCCTAAGCCCGAAATTTCGGTGTCACGCCAATATTAGACATGGCCACCATGAATTTCTAGTAAAGATAAAACAAAAAACAACACAGAGAAAAATATTTTTATTAGAAATAAAACACAATTAGTGACTCCATCTTTATTGAAATAAAGAACCCCCTCCTCCGCAGTAATCCTGGGTCAAGGGTCCCGCGCCGTCCAATCCAGATCCAAGATCACCTGATCGGTTTGCTGGAAGGCAAAGCGATCAGATGATGTGTCAGGTTCAAGGACGTGAATCACATCACACATCAGCTGATTGTATAAACAGCGTTTATACAATCAGCTAATGCATCAGTAGAAAGAAAAAAAAAACAAAAAAAAAAACTACTCGCTTTTATGCAGACTCCCGTCCGATCGCTGCAGGACCCGGCGGTAATCAGCTAATGAAGTCTCCTGACCACATCAGCTGATAGTTTAAGACGGCTGGGCGGTAAAAAGCCGGCCTCACCGCTGCACTTACACGATCAGCTGATGCGTCAGGTGACCGCGTCAGCTGATCAACTGCAGGTCCTGCAGCTATCGGAAATGCCCGGGAGTCTGCACACAGCCGGAGCAGGGGTGGTGGTACCGGGAAGAGGAGGTGGGAGTGGACATGTCGGGAGTCTGCAGACAGGTGAGTATGACAATTTTTTTTCTACTGTTCACGTTTTATTTCGCAGCTGCTTCCACCTCCCGCCCGGACATGGCGCCGGACGGGAGGTGGAAGCAGCGGTGTCGGTAACGGGAGGATTCATGCTTCTATGTTTACCAACAGAAGGAATCCTCTTCCTGTACATGTCACTTTAAAAACGCACCTATAAACGCAAGGGGTGGGCAGTAGTCATAGAAACGCACTAAAACGCAGCTATATTTGCAATTTGCGTTTTTCATTGCGTTTTTGAACATCTCATTGAACTCAATGGGTGGAAAACGCAGTGAAAAATGCAAAAATAATTGACATGCTGCGTTTTTGTGGGCAACAAAAAAACGCAGCTAAAAAAACCCCAAAACGCTGTGTGTAGACAGCAAAAATGAAAACTCAGACTTTGCTGAAGAAGCAAAGTCATGCAGTTTTCTGAACAAAAACGCACCCGAAAAACGCGCAAAAACACCCTGAAAAACGCACTGTGCGCACATAGCCTTAGAATATATAATGCACTCTGCCCAGCTAAAAGCTTAGTTAAACAAGTACATCAGTATCATGCTGGGAGCAAGCGAAGATAAGATAACAGTGCAGGACCAATAGTGGTCTATGCGACAAAACAACAGGGGTCAAAGTTATATCACTAAGGCTATGTGCGCACAGTGCGTTTTTCGGGTGCATTTTTGGGCTGAAAACTGCATGACTTTGCTTCCCCAGCAAAGTCTATGAGTTTTCAGTTGTGCTGTCCGCACACAACTTTTTTTATCTGCGTTTTTGAGCTGAAAAAAACAAACAAACAAACAAAAAAAAAAAGTCATGTCAATTCTTTTCTGCGTTTTTCTGCGTTTTCCACCCATCCAATGTATTGGAAAAACGCAGCAAAACGCAGCCAAAAACGCACTAAAATGCGGCAAAAACGCATGCGTTTTTACCAATGCATTTTTGCCACAGGTGCGTTTTTTGCGGCAAAAAACGCACAAAAACGCAGTATCAAAAAAACGCAGCGTGCGCACATAGCCTTAGGACAGTTTCAGACTTCTGTGTTTAATCAGGTAAAAGCCACACGCATGGCTATGGTCATACGTGTGTCACACTTGTTACGCATGTGACATCTGTGTTTGCATACGTGTGACACGTACCGGAGAAACCAGAGGTCTTTCAAATAAAAAAGATTTTCTATATTTACCTGTTTCCAGCGCGGTTTTGTTCGGCTCTGCCGCTTCTGACCGCCGCTCATTATATTCATTGATTATTCACTGCACTGAGGAGCGGGAAGCCAGTAGCTTTACGAGCACAGCAAAGTCCGTAGCCAGGTAACTGAATGTCCCCAATCTGAGTTTCTTCCAGTCGAATCCTAGGATCTTTGGCGGTGCTCCTGCACAATCTAATCCGGTTTCAGATTCCCTAGCTGGTGTCGAAGTGCCTAGGCTGGGTAATGGACTGTCAACTGGGATTGAAACCCCTAGATTGCAGCATTGCAGCAACAGAAAAACCTGGTGACTCCATCAGTCCCTTTTTATATCTCCCGTGCACTCATTCCAGGGTATTGTGGTCTTATCGGATTGGTGGAATAAGGCTGTGCTCTTATTGGGTGGCATTTCAATCTACATAGTAAATTCTCATCTGAGTTAGGTAGACAGAGAGACTGGGAAAAGTTACATTAATTTAGCAATCCACATTCTCAGACAATGGGAGGCTCCGATAGTCCTGGGGAAAACAATGACTCAACAAACACTAGTTAACACACAAAAAGGACTCTTGTCTGGCCAATTAAAAACATTAACCCCTGACAGACGTTTTGGCAGTGTCTTCACACCATTTAATTGGCCAAAGGGCCTATTTTTTCTATTTTTTTTAAAAAAAAAAGGTTCACCACTGCAGAAGTAACTGGTGCCTCATTTTTGAAAATTGCCTCCTATTAAGATCGTTCTAGTTGGCTATAGCAACCAGAGTGCAGCTTTCAGCCTTGAAGCTGATGAGGTAAAATGACGGCTGCCCAGTGCTGTGTGTTCAAAGAAGCCGACAGTGGTGTCTCAAAGCAGGAGCCCGTGCAGCAAGAGGTGGAGGATTTGCTGAAGTAAGTACAGCAGGGAGGAGGCCGGCCGAGGTCACTGCGCCGACCACAAGGGTGTGCGCTGCTGCTCTCTGCTATCCGCCAATACAAATACAGGCAGCAAAGTCACTGACGTCACCTGCACCAATCACCGCATGTTGCTGTTTTCTTATTTGCCAACACACAAACATACACGCAATATTATATATATATATATATATATATATATATATATATATATATATATATATATATATATATATATATATATATATATATATATATATATATATATATATACACACATATACATATACATTATACACATACACACAGTACAGACCAAACATTTGGACACACCGTCTCATTCAATGTTTTCTTTATTTTCATGACTCTGAAAATTGTAGATTCGCATTGAAGGCATCAAAACTATGAATTAACACATGTGGAATGAGATACTTAACAAAAAAGTGTTAAACAACTGAAAATATGTCTTATATTCTAGGTTTTTCAAAGTAGCCACCTTTTGCTTTGATTACTGCTTTGCACACTCTTGGCATTCTCTTGATGAGCTTCAAAGAGGTAGTCACCGGAAATGGTTTTCCAACAGTCTTGAAGGAGTTCCCAGAGATGCTTAGCACTTGTTGGCTCTTTTGCCTTCACTCTGCGGTCCAGCTCACCCCCAAACCCTCTCGATTGGGTTTAGGTCTGGTGACTGTGGAGGCAAGGTCATCTGGCGTAGCACCCCATCACTCTCCTTCTTAGTCAAATAGCCCTTACACAGCCTGGAGATGTGTTTGGGGTCATTGTCCTGTTGAAAAAAAAAATTATGGTCCAACTAAAACGCAAAACCGGATGGAATAGCATGCCACTGCAAGATGCTGTGGTAGCCATGCTGGTTCAGTATGCCTTCAATTTTGAATAAATCCCCAAAAGTGTCACCAGCAAAGCACCCCAACACCATCACACCTCTTCCTCCATGCTTCACGGTGGGAACCAGTGAGTCCATCCGTTCAACTTTTCTTTGTCGCTCCATTGGGAGACCCAGACAATTGGGTGTATAGCTTCTGCCTCCGGAGGCCACACAAAGTATTACACTTAAAAGTGTAAAGCCCCTCCCCTTCTGCCTATACACCCCCCGTGCATCACGGGTCTCCTCAGTTTTTATGCTTTGTGCGAAGGAGGCTGACATCCACGCATAGCTCCACATCTTAGTCAGCAGCAGCTGCTGACTAGGTCGGATGGAAGAAAAGAGGGCCCATAACAGGACCCCCAGCATGCTCCCTTCTCACCCCACTCTGGTCGGCGGTGCTGTTAAGGTTGAGGTACCCATTGCGGGTACACAGGCAGGAGCCACATGCTGTTTTCCTTCCCCATCCCTTAATGGGCTCTGGGTGAAGTGGGATCCTAATCGGTCTCCAGGCACTGGGACCGTGCTCCCTCCACAGCCCCTGGGGATTCTGCTGGACTGGAGCTGAGTATCGTCAGGGACAAGGCCCTGCAACTGTGAGGTACTCTGTGTCCCCGTGGGGACCGCGTATGGATCGCTTGTGCCACACACACTGCAGCACTGCTGGGTGTGTTAGTGCGCCGGGGACTACCGCGCCGGCCGTGCTTATTTGCCGGCCGCGCTTATAACTTTAGTCCCCGGCTTTTGCGGCCTAGTTTCGCTTATTCCCGCCCACAGGCCTGCCAGTCAGGGGAAGGGCGGGACGCTGCACAGGACGGCAGTGCTGAGGGCTGGAGCATACCTAGTATCCTCCTCCCCCCTCATTCAGCACAGTGGGGCACTAGATTCCCGCACTTTTCAAGGGCACGCCCACGGCCCCCTCCTCTCCACAGAATGCCGGCAGCCATTCCTGTCAGCATTTCAGACCGGAGAAGACAACAGAGAGGCTCAGGCAGGGAATCTGATAATCACACAACCGCTTTGAGCGGTCGGTAAGCAGCACCTGTGGTGCTGGCCCCACTGAGTACCGAAGTGTATATATATATATATATGCTTATATGCTATACATTACACTGTATGGTCGCACTGTTGATTTTTGGCTATATACCCTCCTGGATTGTATCAGAGGAGACAACAGCATGTCGTCCGCAAAAAGCAAGGGTGCCAAAGCACAGGCTTACTTTGCAACCTGTACCTCATGTGCGGCTATCCTACCGGCAGGTTCCACTGACCCTCATTGTGTGCAATGTTCGGCCCCTGTGGCTCTTACTCAGCCGGAGCCTCTGCTGGCCCAGGTGGAACCACCTGCTACCACTGTCCAGGTACAGGGACGGAGTTTGCAGTATTGCTGACAAACTGTCTGAGAGTATGGATAAATGGTCTACTAAGATACTAGAAGCCTTACAGTCCAGACTGGTGATTCAGGCCCCGGGCACTGTTCAATCATTGGCCCAAGGCACCCCTCAATTGGAGCAGCAAAGTGCTCCTGGGGTGACCCACAGGTCCCAGGGTGAGGTCCCTGACACGGACCGCAGTCCCAGACCGCCTAAGCGGGCTCGCTGGGGAATTTCACTCGACTTCATCAAGCAGATGAAGCGGAGGTAGCAGATCAGGATTCTGATCCTGAGATCGCTCTCAACCTAGATACACCTGAAGGTGACGCCATAGTGAATGATCTTATAGCGTCCATCAATCAGGTATTGGATATTTCTCCCCCAGCTCCTACAATGGAGGAGTCAGCTTCTCAGCAGGAGAAATTCCGTTTCAGGTGTCCCAAGCGTTCTTTCGGTACGTTTCTGGATCACTCTGACTTCAGAGACGCAGTACAGAAACACCGGGCTTGTCCAGATAAGCGTTTTTCCAAGCGCCTTAAGGATACACGTTATCCCTTCCCCCCTGACGTTGTCAAGGGCTGGGCTCAGTGTCCTAAGGTGGATCCTCCAATCTCCAGACTGGCGGCTAGATCCATAGTTGCAGTGGAAGATGGGGCTTCACTCAAAGATGCCACTGACAGACAGATGGAGCTATGGTTGAAATCCATCTATGAAGCGATCGGCGCGTCTTTTGCTCCAGCATTCGCAGCCGTATGGGCACTCCAAGCTATCTCAGCTTGTCATGCGCAGATTAATACGGTCACACGTTCATCTGCTCCGCAAGTGATGCCATTAACCACTCAGGCGTCGGCAATTGCGTCCTACGCCATTAATGCTGTCCTGGACTCTGCGAGCCGTACGGCGGTAGCATCCGCCAATTCCGTGGTAGTCCGCAGGGCCATGGGACTACGTGAATGGAAGGCAGACTCTGCTTCCAAAAAAGTTCTTAACCTGTTTGCCATTTTCTGGCGGCCGCCTGTTTGGCGAGAAATTGGATGAAATCATTAAACGATCCAAGGGAAAGGACTCATCCTTACCCCAGGCCAAACCAAACAGACCTCAACCACGAAAGGTACAATCGAGGTTTCGGTCCTTTCGGACCGCGGGCAGGCCTCAGAAGGATCAGAGGAACTCCGATCATGGCGGTCTAAGGCACGCCCTAAAAAGACCGCCGGAGGAACCGCTCCCAAAGCGGCCTCCTCATGACTTTCAGTCTCCTCACACCGCATCCTCGGTCGGTGGCAGACTATCCCGCTTTTGCGACACCCGGCTGCCACAAGTAAAAGACCGATGGGTGAGAGACATTCTATCTCACGGTTACAGGATAGAGTTCAGCTCTCGTCCTCCGACTAGATTCTTCAGAACATCTCCGCCCCCCGAGAGAGCCGATGCTCTTCTGCAGGCGGTGTGCACGCTGAAGGCGGAAGGAGTGGTGATCCCTGTTCCTCTTCAGCAGCAGGGTCACGGTTTTTACTCCAACTTGTTCGTGGTGCCGAAAAAGGACGGATCCTTCCGTCCTGTTCTGGACCTCAAACTGCTCAACAAACATGTAAAAACCAGGCGGTTCCGGATGGAATCGCTCCGCTTTCGTGGCTCTGCCTTTCAGCCTGGCGACAGCCCCACGGGTCTTCACCAAGGTCATGGCAACAGTGGTAGCAGTCCTACACTCTCAAGGACACTCGGTGATCCCTTACTTAGACGATCTGCTTGTGAAGGCACCCTCTCAAGTGGCATGCCAACACAGCCTAAACATTGCTCTGGAGACTCTCCAGAGCTTCGGGTGGATCATCAATTTTCCAAAGTCAAATCTGACACCGGCCCAATCACTGGCATATCTTGGCATGGAGTTTCATACCCTCTCAGCGATAGTGAAACTTCCGCTGGACAAACAGCGTTCACTACAGACAGGGGTGCACTCTCTCCTTCAAGGCCAGTCACACCCCCTGAGGCGCCTCATGCACTTCCTAAGGAAGATGGTAGCAGCAATGGAGGCAGTCCCTTTTGCGCAGTTTCATCTGCGTCCTCTTCAATGGGACATTCTCCGCAAATGGGACAGGAAGTCGACGTCCCTCGACAGGAACGTCTCCCTTTCGCGGGCAGCCAAGGCTTCCCTTCAGTGGTGGCTTCTCCCCACTTCTCTGTCGAAGGGGAAATTCTTCCTACCCCCATCCTGGGCGGTGGTCATGACGGATGCGAGCCTGTTAGGGTGGGGAGCGGTTTTTCTCCACCACAGGGCTCAGGGTACTTGGACTCAGACAGAGTCCTCCCTTCAGATCAATGTTCTGGAGATAAGGGCAGTGTATCTTGCCCTAAAGGCGTTCCAGCCGTGGCTGGAAGGCAAGCAGATCCGAATTCAGTCGGACAACTCAACACGCAGTCGGCAAGCCTTCCAGGAAGTCCGGCGGATTCTGCTGTGGGTGGAAGCCACAGCCTCCACCATATCCGCAGTTCACATCCCGGGCGTAGAAAGCTGGGAAGCAGACTTTCTCAGTCGTCAGGGCATGGACGCAGGGGAATGGTCCCTTCACCCGGACGTGTTTCAGGAGATCTGTTGCCGCTGGGGGATGCCGGACGTCGACCTAATGGGGTCCCGGCACAACAACAAGATCCCGACATTTATGGCACGGTCTCAAGATCACAGAGCTCTGGCGGCAGACGCCTTAGTTCAGGATTGGTCGCAGTGTCAACTCCCTTATGTATTTCCTCCTCTGGCACTGTTGCCCAGAGTGTTACGCAAGATCAGGTCCGATTGCCGCCGCGCCATCCTCGTCGCTCCAGACTGGCCGAGGAGGTCGTGGTACCCGGATCTGTGGCATCTCACGGTGGGCCAACCGTGGGCACTGCCAGACCGACCAGACTTGCTGTCTCAAGGGCCGTTTTTCCATCTGAATTCTGCGGCCCTCAACCTGACTGTGTGGCCATTGAGTCCTGGATCCTAGCGTCATCAGGGTTATCTCAAGAGGTCATTGCCACTATGAGACAGGCTAGGAAACCAACGTCCGCCAAGATCTACCACAGGTCGTGGAGGATATTCCTACCTTGGTGCTCTGCTCAGGGTTTTTCTCCCTGGCCATTTGCCTTACCCACTTTTCTGGCATTCCTTCAATCCGGACTGGACAAGGGTTTGTCGCTCGGCTCTCTTCAGGGACAGGTTTCAGCGCTCTCTGTATTTTTTCAGAAGCGCCTAGCCAGACTTCCACAGGTACGCACGTTCCTGCAGGGGGTTTGTCATATAGTCCCTCCTTACAAGCGCCCGTTAGAACCCTGGGATCTGAACAGGGTGCTGATGGCTCTTCAGAAATCACCGTTCGAGCCAATGAAGGATATTTCTCTTTCACGCCTTTCGCAGAAAGTGGTTTTCCTAGTAGCAGTCACTTCACTTCGGAGAGTGTCCGAACTGGCAGCGCTGTCATACAGAGCTCCTTTCCTGGTGTTTCACCAGGACAAGGTGGTTCTGCGTCCGGTTCCGGAATTTCTCCCTAAGGTGGTATCCCCCTTTCATCTCAATCAGGATATCTCCTTACCCTCTTTTTGTCCTCATCCAGTTCACCAATGTGAAACGGATTTGCACTTGTTAGATCTGGTGAGAGCACTCAGACTATACATTTCTCGTACGGCGCCACTGCGCCGCTCAGATGCACTCTTTGTCCTTGTCGCTGGACAGCGTAAAGGGACACAGGCTTCCAAATCAACCCTGGCTCGGTGGATCAAGGAACCAATTATCGAAGCTTGCCGGTCGTCGGGGCTTCCGATTCCCTCAGGGCTGAAGGCCCATCCTACTAGGGCCGTGGGTGCGTCCTGGGCTTTGCGGCACCAGGCTACGGCTCATTGGTGTGTCAGGCGGCTACCTGGTCGAGCCTGCACACTTTCACGAAACACTATCAGGTGCATGCCTATGCTTCGGCAGATGCCAGCCTAGGTAGGCGAATCCTGCAGGCGGCGGTTGCCCACCTGTAGGTAGGGGCCGTTTTACGGCTCTATTACGAGGTATTATTTTACCCACCCAGGGACTGCTTTTGGACGTCCCAATTGTCTGGGTCTCCCAATGGAGCGACAAAGAAGAAGGGAATTTTGTTTACTTACCGTAAATTCCTTTTCTTCTAGCTCCAATTGGGAGACCCAGCACCCGCCCCTGTTCCCTTCGGGCTGTTGTTCTTTGGGTACACATGTTGTTCATGTTGAATGGTTTCAGTTCTCCGAAATTCCTTCGGATTGAATTTACTTTAAACCAATTTATAATTTTTCCTCCTTCTTGCTTTTGCACCAAAACTGAGGAGACCCGTGATGCACGGGGGGTGTATACGCAGAAGGGGAGGGGCTTTACACTTTTAAGTGTAATACTTTGTGTGGCCTCCGGAGGCAGAAGCTATACACCCAATTGTCTGGGTCTCCCAATTGGAGCTAGAAGAAAAGGAATTTACGGTAAGTAAACAAAATTCCCTTCTTTTCCGTCGCACAAAGACACGGTGGTTGGATCCAAAGATCTCAAATTTGGACTCATCAGACCAAAGCACCACAGATTTCCACTGGTCTAATGTCCATTCCTTATGTTCTTGAGCCCAAACAAGTCTCTTCTGCTTGTTGTCTGTCCATAGCAGTGGTTTCCTAGCAGCTATTTTACCATGAAGGCCTGCTGCACAAAGTCTCCTCTTAACAGTTGTTTTAGGGATATGTCTGCTGCTAGAATTGTGGCACTGACCTGGTCTCTAATCTCAGCTGCTGTTAACCTGCGATTTATGAGACTGGTGACTCTGATAAACTTATCATCCGCAGCAGAGGTGACTCTTGGTCTTCATTTCCTGGGGCGGTCCTCATGTGAGCCAGTTTCTTTATAGCGTTTGATGGTTTTTGCCACTGCACTTGGGGAGACTTTCAAAGTTTTCACAATTTTTCGTACTGATTGACCTTCATTTCTTAAAGTAATGATGGCCACTCGTTTTTCTTTACTTAGAATTTGTATTATGGCAAGAAAAAAGCAGCTAACAGTCTATTCAGTAGGACTATCAGCTGTGTATCCACCAGACTTCTGCACAACAGAACTGATGGTCCCAACCCCATTTATAAGGCAAGAAATCTCACTTATTAAACCTGACAGGGCACACCTGTGAAGTCAAAACTATTTCCGGTGACTACCTCTTGAAGCTCATCAAGAAAATGCCAAGAGTGTGCAAGGCAGTAATCAAAGTAAAAGGTGGCTACTTTGAAGAACCTAGAATATAAGACATATTTTCAATTGTTTCCCAATTTATTGTTAAATATTTCATTCCACATGTGTTAATTCATAGTTTTGATGCCTTTAATCTGAATCACAATTTTCAGAGTCATGAAAATAAAGAAAACTCATTGAATGAGGTGTGTCCAAACGTTTGGTCTGTACTGTATATACACACACACACACAGCCTTGTGAAAGTATTCGGCCCCTTTGAATTTTTCAACCTTTTCCCACATTTCAGGCTTCAAAACATGAAGATAAAAAATTTAATGTTATGGTGAAGAATCAACAAGTGAGACAATTGTGAAGGTGAACAATATTTATTGCTTATTTTAAATTTTTGTAAAAAATAAAAAACTAAAAATTGGGGCGTGCGATATTATTCGTCTTCTTTACTTTCAGTGCAACAAAATCACTCCAGAAGTTCATTGAGGATCTCTGAATGATCCAATGTTGTCCTAAATGACTGATGATGATAAATATAATCCACCTGTGTGTAATCAAGTCTCTGTATAAATGCACCTGCTCTGTGATGGTCTCAGTGTTCTGTTTAAAGCACAGAGAGTATCATGATAATAGAAGGATTTTTGTGTACTCACCGTAAAATCTCTTTCTCTGAGTCTTCATTGGGGGACACAGGACCGTGGGTGTATGCTGCTGTGACTAGGAGGCTGACACTAAGTAGACAAAAAAGGTTATCTCCTCCCTAGCAGTGTACACCCTGAGCCGGAGGCGGACTTAAAATCAGTTTAGTGCACAAGCAGTAGGAGGAGAACAAAAACACAACCATACATAAGTCAAGGTAATAACTTCAACAAAGTAGCCGTGCGACCCAAGTCCAGGGAACACGGGCCACTGAGATAGAAGGTCAATATGTAACAAAACAAGCAGGGCGGGTGCTGTGTCCCCCAATGAAGACTCAGAGAAAGATTTTACGGTGAGTACACAAAAATCCTTCTCTTTCGTTTCATTGGGGGACACAGGACCGTGGGACGTCCAAAAGCAGTCCCTGGGTGGGGAGCGGCAAGCCCCGCGGATAGGAAGGAAAACGGCCTCCCTCAGCGGGCTTGCCCAAGAAGTGAATGTACCCGCCTTGTACAGGTGTGCTACTGCCACCTGCAAAAGCTATTTCCCCAAGACTGGCCTCTGCCGATGCTTGGGTGTGAACCTGGTAGAAGTTGTTAAAGGAATGCAGACTAGACCAGGCGGCGGTGCTACGGACCTGGTCAGCCGACATCTAATGCGTAATCGGCCAAAAAGGTTCCCACTGCACTAGTAGAGTGCGCCTTTACTGCCCGTGGTGGAGATCTGTCCTTTATCCAAGAGGCCTCGGAAATGGCGGAATTGATCCATCTGGCAACTGAGGCCCTGGGTACCAGCATGTCCCTTTTGGGTCCGGATGGGATGATGAACAGCATGACCGTTTTACGGGAAGGTGCGGTCCTGTAGGCACAGAGTGTGAGGGCTCGCACCAGGTTCAGAGTATGGAAGACCTTCTTGATGCTGTGAGAAGGACCAGGACCGGAGGACAGAGAAAACAAACTCCTCATTTGACTGGAATGGCGAGACTGCCCTAGGCAGAAAAGAGGGAGCCGGCCCGAGCACAACCTTGTCCTGGAGACAAATCCGAAAAGGGGTAAGTACCGAAAGACCCTTTAGCTCGGACGTTCTTCGCAGGGAAGTGATGGCAACGAGGAACACCACTCTTCCACAACCGGTGAGAAGGAAGGAATCTCGAACGGTGCAAACGGTGGACCTTGAAGCAAATCCAGCCCTAGCATAAGATCCCACAGTTCTAGTGGCCGACGATACGGCGAAGCTGGATGGACAAATCCCTGAATGAAGGCCTTGATCCGTGGACGAGAAGCGAGAGACTTCTGAAACAGGATTGACAGAGCCGACACTTGGCTTTTTAATCGTGGAGAATGTGAGACTCGCATCTAGACCTGCCTTGATGGGAGGGAGAAGAGATGCGGTGTTCTTCAGACCACCGAAGGAAGAACGCTCCCCGTGCGGTAGTGGATTCTCGCAGAAGATAGAAACCTGACTGTAATCATTGTCTGTATTAACTCTGTCGAAAAGCCTGCCTGAAGTATTACCAAGGATACAGTAGCCAGACTGTCAAATTTTAGGACCTCTGGGTTCTCGTAGGAGAGAAAGAGAGAGAAGGCTCTGCCAACAAGGAGCTGGACGGTCTGGAAGGTGTCCCGGGAGGACAGCGTGGGTCCTGAAGAAGTTCCGCAAACCATGCTAGTCTGGGCCCCTATGGAGCCATTAGAATGTCTGGAAATCCTTCCGACCTGATGTTCTTAAGAACCTTCGGGATCAGGGTCCGCAGTGGAAAGAAGTACGGGGGCCTGCATTGGGTCCACACGTCGACCCCTAGCAGCAGGTGGTCGTGGTAGCCTGCGATGAACCATGGAACCTGCCAGTCGAATCGGGAGGTCATTAGGACCACCTTCGGAGTCTTTTATCTGCCGCCCATCTGGTTGAGGCTTTCCCTGTTGAGGGACCATTTGCTTGAAGCGAGGACTACCTGCCAGGTAGGCGTCTTGAATGTCCAGCGACGTCAGAACCTCACCGACTTCAACGGAGGTGAACACGGAGCGGAGGAACTCCATGCAAAATGCTAGAGGTCTCACGGACCTGCCAGAAAAACTCCGGGTCGAGGAGGGGGCGGACCGAGCCGACCCTCTTGGGGACCACAAGAGACTGCAAGAAAAACCGCTGGAAAAGTTCTGATGGCGGGACTGTTGCCACAAGTCCAGAGTGGAGGAACGACCCCATGGAGGGGAGGAACACGCACAGGAGACTCAGGAGGGCGAGAACGAAAAAACGTCTTGTGGCAATGAATCGAATCTATTTCGTAGTCTGAGACTGATCTCTCTGACCTAGGATCTGCCTCTAATGGGAGGTAGATCTGCTGGAGGGGGACAGAAGCCCCCCACTAGACTGGTGCAGCTGTCCGCAGACCGCAAGTCATTTGGAGAAGCGGCGCTGAGACCTGGAAGTGGACTTCGTGGACTAGTGGGGACGCGAACGCCAGGAGGGATTGGGCATAAAAGACGGGGCCCCCTTGTCCCTCCGAGGGGAGGATGTTTTTTTTTGAGGATGAGGAGTTCCGGACGGCTTGGGCCGAAAATAGGGAAGAAGAGTACTCTTTTCTCCCGTAGCCTCAGAGATCAGTTGGACTGGCCTAGGTCCTAAAAGGCGCTCCCTTAAAACGGAGGGGAAGCCAGCTACGCTCAGAAGCCAGATCCACGTTCCAGGTCCTGAGTCTGAGGGCTCGGCGGATAGCTACACTGTTGCAGGGACCTGGGCTGCTCCATTGGCAGGCGCCAGGGCTGCGTAGCGAAGGTACTCACCCGCGAGTCTGTGTCCAGGACATAGCGGCTTCGCAAACCAAGGCAAGGGCCGGGGAGAGGGAAGTTCTTGATGGCTCGAAGGCAGAGCGGGCCCACCTGTGAATGGTACGGTCTGTGGAGTCCCTGAGAGACGCACTGTTAGGATTGAGAAGTCAGGCGGGAGCTGGCGGGCTGACTACAGGGGAGTCTGCCCATTCTTCTCGGAGCCCTTCAGAGAAGGGATAATGTAAAATAATGGACTTACCGTCAGTACATACCGTGACTGGCTGTTGCCTGTGGTTGCTTCGTAACTCAGCGAACTCATGATGTCCACTGAATGCCTTATGGACTTGCCTCGCCCGCTGAAAGGGGACATGGGTGCTCTGAAAAGAGACGGGATCTACCTGTATCCCCAGAGACTGCTTCTACCAGGCTATCCACCATGCGCCGAACATCAGCCGCTTGTACGGAATCCAGCAGAGGTGCTGCATCTGAATCATCACCCGGGAGGTCGGAGGACTCCAAGAAGAAGTGGTACTCTGGACCTGGGGATGAGAGTGAAGCCTGGGAAGGCGCTGAAGACGAGACCTGGCGGGTCCGCTTCCGAGTAGCAGAGAACCGTGGGCCGGAGCTCACTTCCTACTGAGGAGACTGCGCTAGGCCTGTGGAGGGCTGAAAGCGCGATGGCAGGCGACGCAGAGCTTGCGCGATGGTCCGAGAGACCTCAGAGAGGGAACCTACGGACTGCGACAGGGACGCAAACTAGTCGGGAGGGGGCGGAACGCAGGGCCCTGCAGGATCGGAGACTGCACGGCGGCATCTGAGGCGTCGGGAGAGGAGTCCTGTGGATGCTACGGGTCTGCAGAGCAGCCAGAGCATAGCTGGACATCCTGACCTAGGGGAACTATATCAAGGCACGGGAAACTGGGTCGGGCGGAGCAGGATTATGCAAAGGTACTCTCGCTGGGACTGCTAGGCCGGAGACAGGAGAACGACTAAACTGTCGCTCATACATGAGGGCTATCTCCGTAGGAGCAATCGCACCCAGATCCTGTGTGCTGCCTACCAGTCGAGAGAGAAGGATCCCGGTCACACCGGAGCCAGGGAAATCAGGGTGCTGCTGCGTCATTGTTAGGAAAAGACAGGGTTGAGGCCCCACAGATATATGATCTAAAGGGGTTGTCTGGTACTAAGCATATCTACTTGTTTGCTAGAAGCAGTAGCCATCCCCTGAGGGCGTTCCTGGAAATACAGTTCCTGTCAGATTCTGTCTATTTAAAAATATGAGAGAATCAAGAAACCAACATTAGGGCAATTAAATCCTAATTATACCCAGAGACCTGCAGAATCCAATAGGAGGCGGCATCCTGGCCGACGCACCGCAGAACAGTGCTATAGACGTGCTGAAAGTGAATCATGAAATCTGGAAATAAATCTTTTTTTTTTGCTTTCTAAATTGTAGAAAAAACTTCTGGGGTTAAAAAACACATAAAACTGAGATTTTTCACCTAATTTGTGAATTCTACATGTATTATATCGTGAGTTGTCATACATCAGCAGTCCATTCACATGAAATCGATCTTGTGTGATTAGAGATCTTTTACACTCTGCTTACAACCACATAACTGACAGATTACAGCTAATCTGCCTGTGTGAGCAAAATGGCGATGGGAAGCTGGAGTTGGCTGGGGGAGGGGCCGTGTGAGGGTTGGAAACAGGGCATCCACTGCCCACACTGTGATGCCTGGCGGCTGAGCAGTGGGCGGAGTCGGGGGCAGAACGGCCGGCCAGCCAATAGCGCTGCAGCAGGGGGCGTAGCTGGGACGCAGGGAGACTAGGCCGAGACCGGGGCCTAAATTTTCAGCTGCTCGATGGGGAGAAGGTAGGGGAAGACTGTCCTACCTGACATCTGCGGTGCTGCTCCAGGGATGGTCCGGTGTGCAGGCAGAGGGCTCTGCACTTACCTGTGTGCAGCGCACACCTGAAGGTAAGGCTGTGGGCTCCAGGGACGCGTGGAGAGGTGTCCGGAGAGGCAGAGAGGTGGACGCTGGGTGGGGGTAGAAAAACTCCCCTGCGACTGTAGGCAATGCGGGCCCCATCCGAGATGAAAACGCTGCGGGGGTCCAGCCGCAGGGCGGATCAGGGGTGCCCATGTAGGATCTGCCCCACATGCAAACCCGGGAGTGGTACCACAGGAATGGACGGGGGAGAGGGCCCGACATCTCAAACCTCTGCGACCCTGGGGAGTGGTACCCACAGGGCTGGAGGGAATGAGGGCGAAAATAGGTGACACCTGCAAAAACAGAGAAGCAGGAGAATGAGAGCGATGAGAGTCGCCGAGAAAAAATGAAAAAAATACGCAAGAAAAATGTGGCTGAGGGGGGCTGAGAGAGCCACATCAGCCTCCTACGACACTAAGCAAAAAACGGATTTAAGTCCGCCTCCGGCTCAGGGTGTACACTGCTAGGGAGGAGCTAAACTTTTTTGTCTACTTAGTGTCAGCCTCCTAGTCACAGCAGCATACACCCACGGTCCTGTGTCCCCCAATGAAACGAAAGAGAAAATAATAATAATAATAATAATAATTATTATTATTTCTATAGCACCAACATATTTCGCAGCGCTTTACAATTCAGGAGCATCATGTACAAGCAAATAACAGTTATAGAAAATACAATATTTAGAGGGAAAAAAAGACAACCCTGCTCGTGAGAGCTTACAATCTACAATGAGATAGGGGGGGACAGGGTACAAGTGCTTATTTACAATCCAGCCATCTCAAGGAAATGGGGGATAGATAATGGCTTCCTGGACCAGTTGGCCAGAACCTTGAGATGCATTTGGGTGCCATGGAGTTTGACATGGGGTTATGTTCTGAGAAGTTGTGGAGGTACTATGTGAATTTAGTTCGGCTAGGGAGTGTGATAAGCTGCCCTAAAAAGATGCGTTTTTAGGGTGCGTCTGAAGCTGAGTAAGTTGTGATTCATCCTAACTTCTTGGGGTAGAGCGTTCCAGAGGATTGGTGCAGCTCGGAAGAAGTCTTGGATCCGGGAGTGGGAGGTTTGAGTTAGTGTGGATGTTAGTCGAAAGTAATTTGCAGAGCGTAGAGAACGGGTGGGGTGATAGACATAGAGGAGGGTGGAGATGTAGGGTAGTGCCGCACTGTGGAGAGCTTTGTGGGTGATAACAAGCAGTTTGAATTGGATCCTGTGATATATGGACAGCCAGTGCAATGACTGGTGTTGAGCAGAGGCATCTGAGTAGCGGTTAGCTAGATAGGTGACCCTGGCTAACCTGTTGGAGTCTGCAAAAGACCCGAGACTGGGACAGAGATTTGTCTTTCAACAAGACAATGATCCAAAACATAAAGCAAAATCTACAATGGAATGATTCACAAATACAGGTATCCAGGTGTTAAAATGGCCAAGCAAAGTCCTGACCTGAATCCAATTGAGAATCTGTGGAAAGCGTTGAAAACTGCTGTTCACAAACACTCTCCATCCAACCTCACTCAGCTCCAGCTGTTTGCAAAGTTAGAATGGGCAAGAATTTCAGTCTCTCAATGCGCAAAACGGATAGAGACAAACCCCAAGTGACTTGCAGCTGTAATCGCAGCAAAAGGTGGAGCTACAAAGTATTAACTTAAAGCGGCCAAATAATATCGCACGCCTTAATTTTCAGTTTATTTTTTTACACAAATTTAAAATAAGCAATACATTTCTTTCAACTTGGGGGGCGGGGCGATGTAGCAGGGAGAGCAGTCGCATGGTGAAAGAGCTCCTGCAATCCTGCTGCCATCCTACAAAGATCCGACGTCTCAGCGTCTCACCTGCTCCTGGACGCTTTCCCCCGGGTGTGCGGTAATCCCCTCGGGTGTCAGGGGAGCTGATCTGGGCGATCCGGCCTGTCGGGACCCGCAAACAGGGTGGCGGAGTGAAGGCCATATAAAGCTGGCAGCCATCTTCTTGCACGCTGCAGAGACGCCGCAGCCTGTGCGGCTGGCTTCTCCTCTCTTCTCCCTGCTTCCTGTGCCTGAAGAGCTGATTAGAGGAGTCTGTGCACGGACGGACGCCAGCAGAAACTGGGGTAAGGCGGTGTGTGCCTTGAAAAACAGGCCCCGCACTTTCCCCTCACACTAGTAAAGACAGCCCGCCGGCCATCTTGCTGATCCTGCCTGCTGCGCTTCCCCCTCTTCTATTTTCTCCAGCTCCTGTGCCGTTTTGGGACATTCTGAGGCTGTGCAGTGGGAAGCCTAGATAACGTGACACCGGGTGGGGGCCCTGTGGTAGAGAGAAAGCCCGACCTCACATTGTTCTGAAGGGATAGTGATCATTCTCTGGCCTGCAGTCTGTTACACACAGTATCGTGAGGAGATAATAATCTGGAAGCTGCATTAACCCCTTGGGTGCGCTGGACAATCTGCAAGGGGATAGAGATCACTCAGTGGACTGTGACATAGTGAGGAGATAATAATCTGGTCGCTGCATTAACCCCTTGGGGGCGCAGGAAAACCTGCAAAGGGATAGTCATCACTCCCTGGCCTTCAGACTGTGGCATAATAGTGCGGAGATAATAATCTGGAAGCTGCATTAACCCCTTGGGAGTGCTGGAAAACCTGCATAGGGACAGAGATCACTCCCTGGCCTGTAGACTGTGACATATAGTGAGGAGATAATAATCTGGAGGCTGAATTAACCCCTTGGGAGCACCAGAAAACCTGCAAACCTGCTCTCCATGCTGATTTGTGAAGAAAGGGTAGACTCACACCTCTCCTGGTATACGGCACAGTACCACCAGATATACCTGCCTATATTAGTCGCTGTACTGTGGCCGCAGAGCGACGCACGTCTCCTCCTTTCTTCTACTTCTCCTTAGGCTCTCCTGCTCATATACAATATGTGCCCAGCTAAATATCCCTCTGCGGTGGACAAGCTGAAGGAGTACGCCAGGGGGGACCCCTTGGAGTCATCCCGGACCTTGAGGGGAGGTACCCCTGCTAAGATTAAAGTGAACCCCTCGACTGATGAAGAACCGGAGGGTGAAGATCTATCTCTCCAGCAGGTGTCTGAACGACTACTTCACGCTATATCATCCTGCAAATCCTCCCAGTCGGGAAAAATAGAAGAGGTGCACTCGGAGGTCTGGCTTCTTCGGCAAGATTTGCAGGCCTTGAGGGGGCAAATTGTGGAGGTTGAAGGTAGAGTCTCTCATCTGGAGGACACTGTGACCCCTATGTCCACCAAGCTCACCAAGGTGCCTGGATCGATGAACGACTGAAGGCAAAAAGCAGATAATCTGGAGAACAGAATGCGGCGTAATAATATACGCATTATTGGCGTTCCAGAGCGCTCAGAGGGTCAGCAACTGGAACGCTTTCTGGAGGATTGGCTCAAAACCACCTTGGGCGACACCTCGACGTTCGCAGTGGAAAGAGCCCACCGAGTTCCTACTCGACCTCTCCCTCTGGGGGCCCCCCAGACCCTTCCTGGTACGACTTAACTGCAGAGACAGAGATACAGCACTGCGTGTCGCCAGACAGAAGAGCCCAATAAAGATGGAGAATGCCACAATTTCCATTTTTCCTGATTTTTCGGTGGACCTCCAGAAGCAGAGGGCCCCAATTTATGGAGGTCAAAAAATTGCTCAGAGACCGTAACATTCTATACTCAATGATATACCCAGCTCGCCTCCGGATCATTAATGAAGGCAAAACGCTTTTCTTTTCCACACCTGGTGAGGCTTCCGAATGGCTCCAAATGCACCGAGGAAATAAAGGGAAGTGACTGCACTATTTTCATTGTCATCTCCGCCTGGATCGATTATGCTGTGCGTCAGGATGGGGAGACGGAAAGACTCTTATGTACCAAATGATAGTTAAAGCTTCAGGAGCCACTCCTTGCCATAAATGCCATACCAACTATACCTACCACTGATGTCAGTGACTGTATCCCCTTTATGGCTGGATAGGATGGGCATTGGACGCTGCCTTTATTTTTCCGTGATTTTATGCGAAGAGAATTATACGTACAATGTATGTTTGTTATGTTAATGTTCAATTTTTGCTCTGCTGATGTCTTTGATGCTAATCCTTCTTTGTTATAGGTTACGAAATAGCAGGAAAGGTGCTGGGGAGATAACAGTCTTACTGGGTTGGGCCCATATGTCTGAGTTCCAAGATGGGTTCTGACTTTAAGTGTCTAGTGTGGAATGTGCGAGGTCTCAAGACCCCAGGAAAAAGGGCAAAAGTTTTTTCGCAGGTCAAGCGCTATGGCCCCTCTCTGGTGGCATTGGTGGAGACGCACTTGACCAGAGACACAACCAGGTTTTTGCAGAAACCTTGGATTCCATGCCTATCACACCAGCTACTCCAGAGGAGTCTCCCTGCTTATCGATAAGTCATTGCGCTGGGATCTCCGGGTAGCTCGTAGAGACCCTGAAGGGAGATTTGTCTTTGTGCAGGCTGCCATTAATTCTCAGGAATGTGTTATAATATGTCTCTATAACCCCCCTCCAGCTAATTTGGCGATAGTTAAAAGTGCGGTCAGCTTTGCGCTCAGCTATCCGGACGCCCACGTGCTTTGTATGGGAGACTTCAACTTAGTTATGAACAGTAGACTTTACAGACTCCGGCTAGATGATACTTCCCATACGACCCAGTCGACCCCCACTACTCTTTCTACCTACATGCAGGACAATGGTTGGTTAGATCTCTGGAGACTCTGGCATCCGGGGGTACGGGAGTACACCTGTCATTCCTCCACTAGGTGCACACTTTCCCGTCTGGACTATTTCTTTGGGACTAGCGGACTGGCCCTATGGGTGGAGGGGGTACAGCATGGCAATAGAGGCGTTTCAGATCATAGTCCAGTGATATTATCGCTTAAGTTTGATCACTCAACACACCGCCCTATATGGAAATTAAACACATTGTGGTTGAAACTGATCGGACCAAATGACAGAATCCCTGACCAACTAGACTGCTTCATTAGTGCACATGTGGAACCGCAACACACCAATCTCTTCTGCGATACCCTGAAAGCCTACTTACGAGGTTGTCTCATATCTATTATCTCTTATATTAACTTCACAGGAAAATGACATGGCGGAGCGACAGGTCGGTGAGGCGGAGAAATCTTATATTGCTAACCCATCTAACGACAACAGACAGACATGGCTCAGTGCACATAGAAGATATATACAGCATCTAGATACTAAATCAAAACAAACTATTCTTCACAAGACAACAATATTTTGAACTGGGGAACCAGTCTAGCAAACTCCTAGCTTTTATAGTTAGGCAGCATAACTCCTCTAACACTGTGCTTCAAATCCCTAGGCCAGACGGCAGTGTGGCCACTTCCCCCACTGACATCCTTCAATGCTTTTGTAGCTTTTATGACTCGCTATATCAATCTAAAAGTGGGGTGACTCTGACAGGCTGCCTGACGTATTTGGAAGATGTGGACTTCCCGAGGCTTACTACCGCTCAGCAAGCCTTTTTGGATGCTGAAATTACTCTAGATAAGCTGAAATCTGCACTGGCTGTGGGCAAGGCTCCGGGGCCTGATGGCTTTCCGGTGGAGTTATATGGGAAATACCAAGAATTAATGCTGCCGCCTTTGCTGGAGGTGTTTATTCGGACCACGCAGGAGACCTCCCTCCCAGACTCCTTTTACGATGCTAACATCGTAGTGCTCCTGAAAGAAGGAAAGGACCCCTCAGAGTGTGGATCCTACCGTCCCATCTCACTTGTAAACGTGAATTATAAAATTTTTAACAAAATATTGGCCACCAGACTGAATTCTGTCATATTGGATCTGGTTAACCCTGACCAGACTGGGTTTATGCCAGGGAAGAGTACTTCCATTAACATCAGAGGAGTTCAGTCGGTGGTTCAATCAAGCACATTGGTGACGGACAATAAGTGGGCCTTGGCCTCGCAGAACGTGGCCAAGGCATTTGACTCTGTGGAGTGGAGTTTCCTGCGGGCCTGCCTTCAAAAGTTTGGATTTGGTCCTAAATTTTGTAATTGGATCCAGTTGTTGTATCATGCTTTCCGAGCTAGGGTGGTGGTCAATGGTATTCTGTCAAACTCCTTCCGTTTGTGAAGAGGAACTCAGCAGGGATGCACCTTGTCCCCGGCTCTTTTTGCTCTGGCCATCGAAGCCCTGGTGATCAAGATTCGATCAGACAGACTGATTCAGGACATACGCATAGCAGACCGGGTAGATACCATCGGACTGTATGCGGATGACATGATCATATTCATGGAGGATGTAGAGCGGTCTTTGCCTAGGGTGGTTGACGTTATTGACGAATTCGGTAAATTTTCAGGACTTCGTATAAATTGGGACAAGTCTTATTTGATGCCCCTGTCCCTCAGCCCGATTTGTGGCCTGGAGGCGCTGTCTCCGCTGCCACTGGTCTCTAGCTTTAAATATCTGGGGATTATAATAAATCGAGATAGCCGACAGGCCCTACAGTCTAACATTTACCCTCTATTGACATTGGCCAAAACTAAGGTCTCGTTATGGACTTAGCTGCCTCTATCAGTCCCGGGCCGTGTCAATTTGGTAAAAATGATCTTACTTCCCAAACTCAGTTATTTCCTCCAGCATAGTGCGGTCCCAGTTCCTAAATCATTCTTCCCTTCCCTGAATTCGTTATTGTCTGGGTTCATCTGGGGCACCACACGACCTAAACTGAAGCTGACCACATTACACAGATCTAAGCGACAGGAGGGACTGGCTCTTCCAGATTTCTACTTAGATTACCTGTCGGGCCAGCTGAGGGCGCTGTCCTTGTGGATGCCAGGATCCGACCTTCCGAACTCAAGAGAGCCAACTTGCACACGCTGCGGGAACAAGGTGCTTACTTGGGTTTCTGGAACTGGATGGAACTGGCCCGTCCAGGATGCTGCCGCTTCTCAGGTTGACGCGACGGGTTTGGAGACAGATTAAAAGGGTGGTGAATTTTTTGGACATTATTGCTGAGATGCCCTTATGGCAGAACACATTTTCCTATGCTACTAGAACACCCATCCTCCATCTTTTGGAGCTCACATGGCGCACTCACTCTGAGTAATATCTATGAACAAAATGTTCTGTTATTCTTCGAGTAAATTCACTCCTGATTCAAAGTGGCTAGGTGTCACTTCTTTAGATATCTGCAACTTGGATCAGCAATTCAACATCATTTGCAGAACAGGCCGGGAGCTACCCTTCTATTGTCCTTTCCCTTAATTGGAATTCTGCAGTCCCAGGGCCCTAAAGGACTGATCTCATCTCTGTATACCCACTTACTGTCTGTAGGAAAGGAGTCCCATCCACTGGCAGTTAGAGAGAGGTGGGAACTGTTAACCCCGAACATGCAGGGGGAGGACTGGGAGGAGATTCTTGAATCCCCAACTAAGGTATCACCCTCAGTTAATAACAGAATGACCCAACTATATATCATACATAAAGCGTATTTAACTCCTTCAAGGTTATACAAAATGCGACACCGGGCGACTCCTGACTGCCCGCGGTGCCATGGAGGGGATGCTGATTTCCTTCACATGATATGGGATACTGCAACCTTTTGGAAGGAGGTTGTCTCGGTCTTGTCCTCCCTGGCTCTCTTTTTCCTATACCCCTTGAACCACTTCTTTGCCTGTTTGGGGTTATGGACGAAGGGACATGGTCACACTATCACAAAATATTTCTACGGGAATCCCTTTTTATCGTCCGGAAACTCATAGCCATGCGGTGGATGGGCGGCTCTCCTCCTACGGTGTGAGCGTGGATAGAATTGGTGAACAAAATACTCCTGTATGAGCGGACAGTATACCGGAACAGAGGGTGTCCGTAGAAATTCAACCGGATATGGGAAATGTGGAATTCCTCCCCTTTGACTTTGACTGATTGAAAATAATATCTAGAAGGGTACAAATTCAGAATGTGTGGGATAAAGTTATCAGCAGAGCCAGTTAATAGTTGTTTCCTGGTTCTTTGTTTGTTTGTAAAATTTATTATACACTTAAATGCAATGTAATCAGCTTTTTCTTTGACCGTAAGACACTATAGCAGTTTTGAAGCTATAATCCGTTTAACAATATAGTGCCATGTCTACTTAGTGAGCCTATTTGAGCAACTCACAGCAAATTTATATGTGCATATTTTAGGTGTCTTTTGCTTTGTATTTGATAAATGTTTTCTACTGTTTAACCCCTTCAGCCCCAGCCTGTTTTCACCTTAAAGACCTGGCCATTTTTTACATTTCTGACCAGTGTCACTTTGACAGGTTATAACTCTGGAACGCTTCAACGGATCCTGGCAATTCTGAGATTGTTTTTTCGTGACATATTGTACTTCATGTCAATGGTAAATTTAGGCCGATATTTTTTGCGTTTATTTGTGAAAATTTTGGAAATTTGGCGAAAATTTTGAAAATTTTGCAATTTTCAAAATTTGAAATTTTATGCCCATAAATCTGTGAGATATGTCACACAAAATAGTTACTATATAACATTTCCCACTTGTCTACTTTACACCAGCGCAATTTTCGAAACAAATTTTTTTTCCGTTAGGAAGTTAGAGGGGTTCAAAGTTTATCAGCAATTTTTCATTTTTCCAACAAAATTTACAAAAAAAAATTTTTAGGTACCACATCACATTTGGAGTGACTTTGAGAGACCTAGGTGACAGAAAATACCCAAAAGTGACCCCATTCTAAAATCTGCACACCTCACACTGCTCAAAACTACATCCAAAAAGTTTATTAACCCTTTAGGAGCTTTACAGCAACCAAAGCAATGTGGAAGGAAAAAAATGAAAATTTTACTTTTTTACACAAAAATGTTACTTTAGCCATAAAATTTAGCATTTTCACAAGGGTATCAGGAAAAATGCACCATAAAAAAGAGAATTTTGTTTACTTACCGTAAATTCTTTTTCTTGTAGTTCCGACATGGGAGACCCAGACCATGGGTGTATAGCTTCCGCCTCCGGAGGACACACAAAGTACTACACTCAAACGTGTAGCTCCTCCCTCCGGGCTATATACACTCCCTGGATGACAATCTACCCAGTTCAGTGCAAAAGCTGAAGGAGGACATCCACCCATAAGTAGAGATAGAGTAAAACTCGGCAAGACCAGAACTCTGTCTACTAACAACAGCCGGTGAAACACACGGAACAAAAAACTGCCAACAGGCAACAGGGAGGGTGCTGGGTCTCCCATGTCGGAACTACAAGAAAAAGAATTTACGGTAAGTAAACAAAATTCTCTTTTTCTTTATCGTTCCTTCCATGGGAGACCCAGACCATGGGACGTTCCAAAGCAGTCCATGGGTGGGAAAAAAAACAAACTGAGAAGTAGGCAAAAACCTAACTTCACAAATGGGCGACAGCCGCCTGAAGGATGCGTCTGCCCAAGCTCGCATCTGCCGAAGCATGAGCATGCACTTGGTAGTGCTTCGAAAAAGTGTGCAGACTGGACCAAGTGGCAGCCTGACAAACCTGCTGAGCCGTAGCCTGGTGCCTGAAAGCCCAGGAGGCACCGACAGCTCTGGTCGAGTGCGCCTTAATCCCCGGCGGGGGAGGCATCTGAGAACACTGGTAGGCATCGGCGATAGCCGACCTAATCCAACGAGCTAGGGTCGGTTTAGAAGCAGAAAGACCCTTGCGCTGACCCGTGGTTAGCACAAAAAGTGAGGTGCACCGCCGAAAAACGGCGGTGCGTGACACAGATTCGGAGCGCCCGCACCAAATCCAAGGTGTGCAACGCCTTCTCTAAGCGATGCACAGGGGCCGGACAAAGAGAGGGCAATGAAATGTCCTGGTTAAGGTGGAAAGAAGACACCACCTTAGGGAGAAAGTCCGGAGTCGGACGAAGAACCACCTTGTCTTGGTGAAACACCAAAAAGGGGGATTCCGAAGAGAGCGCAGCCAAAATCAGAAACTCTCCTGAGAGAAGTTATGGCTACTAGAAAAACAACTTTCTGTGAAAGTTTAGACAAAGGAACCTCCCTGAGAGGCTCAAAAGGGGGTTTCTGTAAGGCCGTGAGGACCAGATTAAGGTCCCAGGGATCCAAGGGCCGTCGGTAAGGAGGAATGATGTGAGATGCGCCCTGCATGAAGGTGCGCACCTGAGCCAGTCGGGCGATACGCCGCTGGAACAATACCGACAAAGCCGACACCTGTCCCTTGAGGGAATTGAGGGACAGACCTAGCTGTAGACCGGACTGTAGAAAAGACAGGATGGTCGGCAAGGAGAACGGCCAAGGAGCATGGTCGGAAGAGCGACACCAGGACAGGAAAATCTTCCAAGTCCTGTGGTAAATCTTGGCCGAGGAAGACTTCCGAGCCTGAGTCATGGTGGAGATGACCTCAGAGGGAATGCCTGAAGCAGTCAGGATCCAGGACTCAAGAGCCACGCCGTCAATCTGAGAGCCGCAGAATTCTGGCGGAAGAACGGACCTTGAGAGAGAAGGTCTGGGCGGTCCGGGAGATGCCACGGCACCTCTACGGACAGACGGAGCAGGTCTGGGTACCAAGCTCGCCTGGGCCAGTCCGGAGCAATGAGTATGACTCGACGGCCCTCCATTCTGATCTTGCGCAGAACCCTGGGCAAGAGCGCTAGAGGGGGAAACACATTGGTCTCAGTTCCGTCTGGCCTATCTTGAACCAGTGCGTCTGCTGCGAAGGCTTGAGGATCGTGGGAGCGAGCCACGTAAACCGGAGCCTTGTTGTTGTGCCGGGATGCCATTAGATCCACTTCCGGAGTGCCCCACTTGCGGTAGATCGATCTGAACACTGACGGATGCAGGACCCACTCGCCGCTGTCCACGGTTTGACGGCTGAGATAATCGGCCTCCCAGTTTTCCACGCCTGGGATGTGGACTGCAGATATGGTGGACTTGGAGTCCTCCGTCCACTGGAGGATTCGTTGAACCTCCAACATCACCAGACGGCTGTGAGTCCCGCCCTGGTGATTGATGTAGGCAACCGCTGTCGCGTTGTCCGACTGAACCCGAATGTGCTTGCCCGCCAACAGGTGGTGAAAGTCCAGGAGAGCTAGAAACACAGCTCTGATCTCCAGCACATTGATCGAGAGGGCTGATTCGGATGGAGTCCAAGTGCCCTGTGCTCGGTGATGGAGAAATACTGCTCCCCAACCGGAGAGGCTGGCATCCGTGGTGAGGATCACCCAGGACGGAGTCAGGAAGGAGCGTCCCTGTGACAGAGAGAGGGGCCGAAGCCACCACTGAAGGGAGCTCCTGGCCTGTGATGACAGAGCCACCAGCCTGTCCAAGCAAGAGATCCGCTTGTCCCAACAGCGGAGAATGTCCAGCTGCAAGGGACGCAGATGGAACTGGGCAAAGGGAACCGCTTCCATTGACGCCACCATCTGACCCAGCACCTGCATGAGGTGTCTGATGGAATGACGGCGGTGCCTCAGCAGAGAGCGCACCGCCAGACGAAGGGACTGCTGTTTGACTAAGGGCAACTTGACAAGTGCCGGCAGAGTCTCGAATTGCATCCCTAGGTACATAAGTACCTGGGTCGGGGTCAGAGTGGACTTGGGCAGGTTGACAAGCCACCCGAACTGAACTAGCGTGGCGACAGTGAGAGAGACAC
This sequence comes from Anomaloglossus baeobatrachus, assembly GCF_048569485.1. Taxonomy (NCBI): domain Eukaryota; kingdom Metazoa; phylum Chordata; class Amphibia; order Anura; family Aromobatidae; genus Anomaloglossus; species Anomaloglossus baeobatrachus. The sequence goes on along the minus strand of NC_134354.1, from coordinate 701,458,602 downwards.
TCCGCTGGCAGTCTACACTGGATGAGGCCTTGACTAGAAGGTCGTCCAGGTAAGGAATCACTGCCACCCCCTGGAGGTGCAGGACCGCAACCACTGCTGCCATGACCTTGGTGAACACTCGAGGGGCCGTGGCTAAGCCAAAGGGAAGAGCCACGAATTGGAAATGTTCCTCTCCGATTGCAAAGCGTAGCCAACGCTGGTGTGAGACCGCAATAGGCACATGCAGATAGGCATCTCTGATGTCGATGGATGCCAGAAAATCTCCTTGGGTCATTGAGGCAATGACCGATCTCAGAGATTCCATGCGAAAGTGCCGCACCTGAACATGCTTGTTGAGAAGCTTGAGATCCAGGATGGGCCGGAAGGATCCGTCCTTCTTGGGGACTAGAAAGAGGTTTGAGTAGAAACCGCTGAACCGTTCCCGGGCGGGAACCGGAACAATTACCCCGTTGGCCTGCAGGGATGCCACGGCCTGAGAGAAGGCGGCGGCTTTGGAGCAGGAGGGTGTGGACAGAAAAAATCTGTTTGGCGGGCTGGAAGAAAATTCTATCCTGTAGCCGTGGGAGATTATATCCCGCGCCCACTGATCGGCGACGTGTTGGAACCACACGTCTCCAAAGTGGGAGAGCCTGCCACCGACCAAGGACGTTGCTGGCGCAGCCAGATAGTCAAGAGGAGGCTGCCTTAGCGGCAGCGGCTCCTCCGGTCTTTTGAGGACGCGGCTTTGCGCGCCAGTTTGATTTACGATCCTTGGTTGCGGTAGTGGACGCGGTCGAGGGCTTAGAGGATGACCAGTTAGAGGAACGAAAGGAACGAAACCTCGATTGGATCCTGCCCTGGACAGGTTTCCTGGCTTTAGTTTGAGGCAAGGAAGTACTCTTCCCGCCAGTAGCTTCCTTAATTATGTCATCCAGCTGTTCCCCAAATAGCCGGGACCCAGCAAAAGGGAGACTCGCAAGGTACTTCTTAGAGGAAGCGTCTGCTTTCCACTCTCGAAGCCACAAGATCCTGCGGATCGCGAGTGAGTTAGCGGAGGCCACCGCCGTGCGGTGAGAAGCCTCCAGGATGGCAGACATGGTGTAGGATGCAAAAGCCGAAGCTTGAGAAGTTAAGGCATCCCTCTCAGGAATAGAGTCCCTGGGAAGGGAATGTATCTCCTCCAGAGAGGCAGAGACTGCCTTGAGAGCCCACACTGCCGCAAAAGACGGGGAGAACGAGGCTCCTGCCGCCTCATATACAGACTTGGCCAAAAGGTCAACCTGGCGGTCAGTGGGATCCTTAAGAGAAGTGCCATCAGCCACAGCTACGACTGTGCGGGCTGAGATTCTGGACACCGGAGGGTCTACCTTTGGGGACTGGGCCCATTCCTTAACCACCTCTGGTGGAAAAGGAAAACGGTCATCTGAACTACGCTTCGGAAAACGTTTGTCAGGACAGGCCCTGGGTTTGGTAACAGTGGTCTGAAAGCTGGAGTGGTTAAAAAACATACTCCTAGCTTTCTTAGGTGAGGTAAACTGGTGCATCTCTACCAGAGAGGCTTGTTCCTCTGACTCTGGTGGGTTGAGGTTCAGTACGGAGTTAATGGACGCAATCAAGTCACTAACATCCGCATCACCCTCAGACAAGTCAATGGGGTACATAGAGGTAGCGTCTGAGCCCACAGTAAACGAATCCTCCTCGCCCTGTACCTCGGCACGTGAATCAGAGCCGTGGGAAGAGGAAGGAGAAGGGTCCCTGCGTCTCCTTTTAGGGGGACGGGGTCCTGGGACATGCTCTGAGAGCTCTGCAGAGCTAGGAGCAGCAGAAGCACCTTGAGAAGGGGGCTGATGCATGGTCAGCAGTGTCCGGGACAGCTGCCCCATGGAGTCGGCAAAAGACTGGGAAATAGCTTGTGAAAAGGATGCTACCCAAGCCGGGGGTTCAGCCACCGGGGCCGAAGCAGCCGGAGGAACCCCTGAGGAGACTCCAGGCTGAGACACAACCATATTAGCTGTGGGTATGTGCTTGGCTCTGGCAGAATGAGCTTACATGCAGTGCATATAGCGTACATGTTTGCAGCCTTGCTCCGGGTGACAGACATGCTGCTGAGGTGGAAGCTCTGCAGCAAGCAAACACTCCTGTAGAATGTCCTGAGAGTGTAATAAAAAGCCCACAACCAGAGGTTGTGGCTTACCAGACCGCTCTCTGTGTGCCCTCCGGATTCCACAGCTCAAAGCCCAAGTGAAGCGTCAGCCCTCCTAAACAGCAGCAGCTGCAGCATCCAGCGCCGTCCAGTGTAAGAACGCTGAGAAAATGGCGTTGGAAGGAGGAGGGGGGCGGGTATTAGGCCAAGAGCGGGAAAACGGAGGGCCAGGGAGAGATGCAGAGAGAGATACAGGGGAGGGAACATCTCCCCAGAGCTTTTCTTCTAAATCTTGAAAATCAAAATAAAAATGAAAAAAATATCAGAGAATGCAAGTGTGTGTACCTCCTGAAACACAAAGCATTGAACTGGGTAGATTGTCATCCGGGGAGTGTATATAGCCCGGAGGGAGGAGCTACACGTTTGAGTGTAGTACTTTGTGTGTCCTCCGGAGGCGGAAGCTATACACCCATGGTCTGGGTCTCCCATGGAAGGAACGATAAAGAAATTAATTGTGCAATTTCTCCTGAGTACACCGATATCTCATATGTGGGGGAAATCAATTGTTTGGGCGCACGGCAAGGCTCGGAAGAGAAGGAGCATCATTTGAATTTTTGAAAGCAAAATTGTCTGGAATAATTAGCAGATGCGATGTTGCGTTTGGAGACCCCCTGAGGTGCCTAAACAGTGGAGCTCCCCCACAAGTGACCCCATTTTGGAAACTAGACCCCTCATGGAATTTATCTAGATGTTTATTGAGCACTTTGAACCTCTGGGGGCTTCACAAAAGTTAATAACTTTGAGCCGTGAAAATAAAAAAAAAAAAAAAATTACCACGAAATTGTTACTTCAACCAGGTAGCTTTTTTTTCCACAAGTGTATCAGGAAAAATTGCAACATAAAATGTATTGTGCATTTTCTCCTGAGTACACAGATACCTCATATGTGGTGGAAATCAAATGTTTGGGCGCACAGCAGGGCTCGGAAGGCAAGGAGCGACATTTGACTTTTCAAACGCAAAATTGTCTGGAATCGTTAGTGGATGCCATGTTGTGTTTGGAGACCCCCTGAGGTGCCTAAACATTAAAGCTCCCCCACAAGTGACCCCATTTTGGAAACTAGACCCCTCATTGAATTTATCTAGATGTTTACTGAACACTTTGAACCCCTGGAGGCTTCACAAAAGTTTAGAATGTTCAGCCGTGAAAATATATATATTTTTTTTTTACCATTAAATTGTTATTTCAACCAGGTAGCTTTTTTTTCCACAAGGGTATCAGAAAAAAATGCACCATAAAATGTATTGTGCAATTTCTCCTGAGTACACAGATACCTCATATGTGGTGGAAAGTAATTGTCTGGGCACACGGCGGGGCTCAGAAGAGAAGGAGCGCCATTTCACAGCAAAATTGGTTGGAATTATTAGCGTACGCCATGTTGCGTTTGGAGACCCCCTGAGGTGCCTAAACAATGGAGCTCCCCCACAAGTGACCTCATTTTGGAAACTAAACCCCCATGGCATAAATCTACATGGGTAATGAGCACTTTGAACCCTCACGTGCTTCATACATTGAGGCATAAAAACAAAAAAGTACTTTTTTTTTTCCACAAAATGTTATTTAAGGCTCCATTTTTTAATTTGTACAGGGGTAACAGGATAAAGTGGACCGCAAAATTTGTTGCGCAATTTGTTCTGAGTACGCCGATACCTCATATGTGGCAGAAAAACACTGTTTGGGCGCACGGCAGAGCTCCAGAAGAAAGGAGCGTCATTTGACTTTTTAAATGGAAAATTAGCTGGAATCGTTAGTCGCACCATGTCGTGTTTGGAGATCCCCCTGATATGCCCAAACAGTGGAGCTCCCCCACATGTGACCCCATGTTGGAAACTAGACCCCCCCCAATACAAAGAAATATTAGTTTGGCATAATAAAAAATACAGACGTCAGTAAAAAAAAAAAAATATATGCACCTGCAACTGACACTAAGGCAAGTGCCACACGTGAGAGCAATGCACAAATCTCGCACCGCATCACCCGACACAGCCGCACACTCCTGTCTGGAAGAGAGCGACCGTGCCGGATGATGCGGTGTGAGACTCGAGCATCGCTCTCATGTGTGGCACTGGGCTGACCCTTACAATATTCAGTAAAAAATACTGTAGTTGATGATTACTACAGTATAATTTTACTGGCCCTAAACTAAGTTTATTTGTATTTCTTTCTTAGTTTACAGAAAAAAAAATTAGGACGAACGCACAGATGTACTGCAAAAAGGGGGGGACTAGGTGGGATGGAAAAAAGATGGATGGAGGATAGAAGGGCGCAACGGATGCAGGAGGGCGGAGGATGGGTGCGGGGGCACGGCGGAGGATGGGAGGGCGTGGCGGATGGAGGAGCGGTGGAGGATGGGTGAGGGCACAACGGATGCAGGAGCGGCGGAGGAAGGGGGGGGCGAGGGGAAGGGTGGAAGGGGAGTGGGAGATGAGATTGGGGATAGCTACCTTACAGAATGGATCTAGGCAGCAGGATTGCAGCAGATCCGGGAGGGGGGGAGAGGGGGCAGAGGATTAAGGGGATGAGAGAGAGCAGGCAGCAGATCAGGGAGGGGGCAGAGGCTGATGGGGGAGTGAGGTGGCAGATGCAAGGTCGCAGAGGCTGATTGGGGAGTGAGGTGGCAGATGCAGGGGCGCAGAGGCTGATTGGGGAGTGAGGTGGCAGATGCAGGGGCGCAGAGGCTGATGGGGGAGTGAGGTGGCAGATGCAGGGGCGCAGAGGCTGATGGGGGAGTGAGGTGGCTGATGCAGGGGCGCAGCGGCAGATTGGGAGAGAACTGTGGCTGATTGGGAGAGTGCGGCGGTAGATGGGGAGAGTGTGGTGGCAGATGGGGAGAGTGCGCCGGCAGATGCAGGGGCGGTGAAGCAGCTGATGGGGAGAGTGCGGCGGCTGATGCAGGGGCGGTGGAGCAGCTGATGGGGAGAGTGCGGCGGCTGATGGGGAGAGTGTGGCGGCTTATGCAGGGGCGGTGGAGCGGCTGATGGGGAGAGTGTGGCGGCTGATGGGGAGAGTGTGGCGGCTGATGCAGGGGCGGTGGAGCGGCTGATGGGGAGAGTGGAGCGGCAGATACTGGGGAGTGCGCTGCGGCAGATGCAGGGGAGAGTGGAGCGGCAGATGCAGGGGAGAGTGGAGCGGCAGATGCAGGGGAGAGTGGAGCGGCAGATGCAGGGGAGAGTGGAGCGGCAGATGCAGGGGAGAGTGGAGCGGCAGATGCAGGGGAGAGTGGAGCGGCAGATGCAGGGGAGAGTGGAGCGGCAGATGCAGGGGAGAGTGGAGCGGCAGATGCAGGGGAGAGTGGAGCGGCAGATGCAGGGGAGAGTGGAGCGGCAGATGCAGGGGAGAGTGGAGCGGCAGATGCAGGGGAGAGTGGAGCGGCAGATGCAGGGGAGAGTGGAGCGGCAGATGCAGGGGAGAGTGGAGCGGCAGATGCAGGGGAGAGTGGAGCGGCAGATGCAGGGGAGAGTGGAGCGGCAGATGCAGGGGCGGTGGAGCGGCAGATGCAGGGGCGGTGGAGCGGCAGATGCAGGGGCGGTGGAGCGGCAGATGCAGGGGCGGTGGAGCGGCAGATGCAGGGGCGGTGGAGCGGCAGATGCAGGGGCGGTGGAGCGGCAGATGGGGAGAGAGCAGTGGCTGATAGGGAGAGTGGAGCGGCAGATGCAGGGGCGGTGGAGCAGCAGATGCTGGGGAGTGCAGCGGCAGATGCAGGGGAGAGTGGAGCGGCAGATGCAAGGGCGGTGGAACGGCAGATGCAGGGGCGGTGGAGCGGCAGATGGGGAGAGAGCAGTGGCTGATAGGGAGAGTTGAGCGGCAGATGCAGGGGAGAGTGGAGCGGCAGATGCAGGGGCGGTGGAGTGGCAGATGGGGAGAGAGCAGTGGCTGATGGGGAGAGGGGAGCGGCAGATGCTGGGGCGGTGGAGCGGCAGATGCTGGGGCGGTGGAGCGGCTGATGGGGAGAGTGCAGCGGCCACCGTGACGCTCTCCTCCCACTGAGCCACCCCCTGCATCTGACGCCGCTTGCTTTTACTGCTGAGTAGCGACATAACATGCAGGGGCGCAGCGAGAGAGTAGCGGCGTCAGATGCAGGGGCGCAGCGAGAGAGCAGGGGTGAAGCACATGTAGCAGGGCAGCGGTGGATCGAGGGCTGTGACTCACAGATGGGCGCCCGCAGGGATCGCTCTCCTCAGATTCCACGGAGGGAGACACTGAGGAGAGCGATCTCCTACAGCGAGCTCACCCGGTCCCAGAGGCACGGTGCTGCTTGGAGAAATCGGTCACAAGGCCGATCTCTCCAATCAGAGCTGGGGGCGGGTGCAGTAAAGCTCACTGAGCTCCAGCCAATGGCCAGTGCTGCAGCAGCACTGACATAGCTGGATTTCAATGCTTCAGCCATTTTCAATGGCTGAAACATAACACTGGCTGTGATTGGCTGACGAACGCCGTTCAGCCAATCACAGCCTCCGTAGGTCCGGGAAGGAGACACCACCCCTCCTGAGGTCAGGTACAAGTCCTCTCCTTCCCGAATCTACAGTTTTTTAAAACCGATCGCGGTGCCCGGTGCTCCGGGGCCGCGATTTCGCCATGACGGATCTAGCAGTCATGGGTCTTTAAGTACCAGGGCACCATGACGGCTAGATCCGTCAAAGGTCGTGAAGGGGTTAATAAACGAATTTAAAAAAAAACAAAAATAAATTTCTTTCAACGTCAAAATTGTGTCCCACTTGTTGTTGATTCTTCACCATAAAATTTTAAATTTTTATCTTTATGTTTGAAGCCTGAAATGTGGGAAAAGGTTGAAAAATTCAAGGGGGCCGAATAATTTCTCAAGGCACTGTATATACGTCACCAGGTTTTCCCTATATAAAATATTGCCACTACCAGTAAGCCCTTATATACAGAATTCTAGCAATCTGTATATATGTCCCCAAGCCGCTCTGCATAATGCAAAAAAAGAGAGAATAGCCACATTCAACTCTGAAAGATGGTCATGGGCATCATCCAAAGCTCTCCAGGAGGTGACATCCAGTTCCCTCACCCTCGCTGAGTAGTTGCAACCAGAGACCCCCATTACCGGGATAATGAAAACCAAAGCTTTTGCCCAGATATTATATTGAGGCCTTGTGCCACCTTGGTTTATGGGCAGCATACTTGCATGCAGATATTCCCACCTTACTCCTATTCCGTATTCTCCCATCAAGCACTTCCACACCTCTATGGCATCCAGCTTCAAGCACCCCTATAACTGGCTCTACCACCCTATCTCAAGTTTAACATATCTGTCTACTCCCATGGCCAGTGTATGTACATATAGAACTGAATTTCTTTATGGTGCTACTCAAAACAGTCACTACCTGAAGACTAGTTCTTCATATTTGTTAGCTAGATCTGGGGCTAATGCACCATACTGGCAGACAGCCGTGAGCCACATGTTGGGGACCCCTGGCCTAGAGTATAAAAGTTGTACACAAGAAAAATCCAGGACTCACTCCATCCTTTTAAAGGACAGACCACAAGTAGTCCCACTCCACACTGTCTAATGCCTTAGTGGCACCAAGGGAAAATATGGCTTTATGCCACACTACTGTACTTGGCGTCTGCAAATTTAAGAATAATCTTTGTAAATCTAGGGCAGTAGATCTATTTTGCATAAAACCAGATTGATCTTGATTAATAATTTCTGTGATGAGCTTAGTCTATTATCCAGAGCTTTTGCTATAATTTTAGCTTCAACTAGAAGAAGTGAGTAAGGTCTGTATGATTCAGAACATAATGGATTTTATCACTTTTAAAAGAACAATAACTATTTACTTGCTCATAGAACCAACAGATGGCCTAATTGCAATTCATCTGGAATGTTTCCAACAGGCTGGGGAGCAAAATATCATTTTTTTTTGTAAAATTCCCTTGGTAAGCCATCAGACCCTAGGGCTTTATCATTTGGTAAAGACTGCAGAGCTTCTTGAAGTTTTGATATGGTTAAAGGCTGTTCTAAATGAACACTACTTTCATCAGTGAAACTAGGGAGTTGTATTTTTTTCAAGAATCTTTCAAGTTTCACTTCATTCCCTCGAGACTTAGATCTATAAACATTCTTATAATAAAATTGTAATGAATTTAATAGATAAGCATTCCCTGTTCTTATTGTCACGCTTGGTACGGGGATGTACCAAGCAAACGGCGAAAGGGAAGGGAAACCCTGTGTCTAGGGAAAGGGAAGATGGTGCCCCCTGACCAAACCTACTACTTGGTCCATGAGGTCCCTCACCACTCTAGATAGGTTCCGCACCTATTTGCTGAGCCGGATACCTGACTCTAGGTATCCCTAGTGCTGGGCCCTAAATAAGGAACGGATGGGATGAGCTCTTCGTCAACCCTACTAACCACTATAGACGACATAAGGACACACAGGGGAGAAAATGCATGAACTACTTATCTACAGATGACACAGGTAGAAGTTCAGCAATGTTTACAGCAATGATACCACAGAGGAGTACAAACCACCTGCTTGCAACCAAGGCTTGAATGAACTAAAAATATCACCAGCACTAGTCCAAGGAAGGAAGGGGTATTTAAGTACCAAGATAATGCTGATGATCAGCAGCTGAGTGGAAGGAGTGTTCCTGCTGGGTCCAAGAGGGGGAGAGATTAATCCAGCAGGAACGCTACCTATACCAATAAATGAGGGGCGATCAATTAGGTCTATATATTTTTTATTATAAAAGTGCGGACAGGTGAGGGGAGTCAGACCCGGGTCTGACTCCCCTCACCTGTCCGCACTTTTATAATAAAAAATATATAGACCTAATTGATCGCCCCTTGTTCTTTTTCTTTTGTTCTACTGTATTAGCGATTTGGTCTTAATCTGTGGTCCTTATTCTGCATAATACATTACATTGTGTCGATTATTCACTATTGTGATGCAGAATTTATGTATGCCAATTCTTACTATACCAATAAATATTGACAGCAGGCACAATGGAAAGTCAGGGAGCATTCTGCTTAGCCAGACTCTGTGACCTTCTATGGCCAGAAACCACATGACTGAATCACTTGTGACACTTACATCCCCATTTTCTGAAACCAATTGCATAATAATGAGATGGACCTTCCTGACATCTAACGATTGTAGATAACAGATGACCAGCGCAAAAAAAAAAAAAAATCCCTCTCAGCCCCATCGATCGAAAATGGAAAAAGTTATGGCTCTTGGCATATGATGAAAAATGCAAAAATTTTATTTGCAAATTTCTGATTTTCTTTTAACCACCTACTAAATAAAGCAAAAACTATGCATGTTTGGGATTGCCATAATTGTACTGACATGAAAAATAACATTTTTAGGTAATTTTTATAGTAAAATGAAGGATTGCGCTTTTTTGTTGTTGCGATTTTGACATACTTCCCATTATCCAGCATATCATATGACAAAATGAATGGTGTCATTTAAAATTACAACTCGTCCTGCAAAAATCAAGCATTCACATGGCTTTGTTGACCGACAAATAAAAATAGTTATGGCTTCTGGATTAAGTCACTGTGGTGACACCTGCTGAAGTGCGGTGACCTCCTGGACGTCACTGCACACACACTGCTTGCTGGATACTCACCTGTCACCGGTGATGCTGTCCCTGCGATGCTCCGGCTTCCAGGTCCTCAGTGCAGTGAATAATCAATGAATATAGTGAGCGGGGGTCAGTAGCAGGAGACAGCAGAGCCGAAGAAAACGGCGCTGGATACAGGTGAATATAGAAAATCTTTTTATTTCAAAGACTCGTATTTTCTCCGGTACGTGTCACACTGATGTCACATGTATTGAAACACAGATACCACACGTGTTACACATATAAACATAACCATGTGTGTGGCTTGTGCCTGATTAAACACAGACGTCTGAAAGAGTAAATGTAATCCCTGTTGTTTTGTCACACAAACACAGATGTCATATGTGTGTTACACGTATGTCACACACGTATGACACACGTATGACCATACCGATGCGTGAGGCTTCTACCTGATTAAACACGGATGTCTGAAAGGGGCCTAATAGAAAGTTTCTTGCATGCCTATCAAGAAACACAAACATTTACACAAAGCTGGAGAAATCCCATACATGAAATAATAAGAAATGGAGATTAAAATGAGCAGAAAATCTTTACATAAAGAAGTCCGATGAACACAATAGACCCCATAATTCACTTTACTGTACAAGAACCAAAAGAAACTCAAACCTATAGTCTCTTCACCTTTGTATCTTTCCAATTTTAAATATTAAAACTAGAAAAAAAAAAGCACTGATAGGGTAATACCAGATGACAGGAGTAGTATATAGAATGTGTCACAACCGCTGCCAAGCATAAGATAATGGCGTCTGCCGCAGCCCCACGTGGATGAGCATTCAAACAGGAAAAGTGAAGGGGTTAACGCCGCGCATCATCAAAATGAAGATGTAGAGATGTTTATGGATGAATATCTTTTTTATTTCATGGGTCTACCTGTTTTGAGGTTGAAACCTCTTCCTTAGGACCAGGACATGAACAAAGCATGCTTTGTTCATGTCCTGGTCCTGAGGAAGAGTTTTCAACCTCGAAACGCGTAGACCTATGAAATAAAATAAGATATTCATCCATAAACATCTCTACATCTTCATTTGGCTGATGCGCGGCGTTAACCCCTTCTCTTCTCCTGTTTGAATGCTCAATTTTAAATATTATGTGATTGATGAAGTCTATAGAGGTGTAATACATGGGAAACTGGAAAGTCTCTATGTTATCCCAGCTACAAATAAAAAAAAATTCTGTCTGTAGAAGTGGGCGAACCCATAAAACTTACATTTTCTTTGTCCGAGGCTGCATCCATTTCTGGAGTTCTGTTCGGCTGTGACTCTGTATATTTAAGAAAAAAAAATAGCTTTCACAACTGTTAAACAATAGAAAAATGTATTTATTGAACTCAGAAAACCACAATATTTCTAATTAACCCCTCCACGCAATGGCCTTCTTCCAAGAACCATAAGTTTTTGATTTTTCCATCAATATAGTCATATGAGGATTTGTTTTTTTTGTAGGATTAGTTATTTTTGGGGTCTAATTTACCATGTTCTCTATATGGTAAAACTGACCAATCAGTATGATTCTCTAGGTCAGTACGAGTGCATAGATACCAAATGTGTATAGTTGTTGGGTTTTTTTTTGTTGTTTTTTTTAAAGTGGTGAAACCAATATTTTTATTTTTCGGTATGTGGGGTTGTTTTTTTTCCTGTTACACTTTGTACCAGATTAATTTATTTTATATTTTGATAGATCGGACATTTCTGAACACAGCGATACCAAATGGGGCTAAAGGGAGGTGATTTGAACTTGTGTGTTTTTATTTTTTTTCCAGATTTAAAAAAAACAAAATAAAACTTATTCTTTTCATTTTTTATTTGTTTTTGTTGGATTTAATAGTCCCCTTAGGAAACTTGAAGGTGAGATTGTCCGATTGTTTGTGAAAACGGGCAATGACATGCCCTCCCCAGTGCTGGATTTCCCATTAGGTACAGTAAGCACTGTGCCTAGGGCTTACAAATTTTTTAGGGCCTACGAACTGTAGAAAAGAAATATCCTGAGGTAAAAGAAATAATGTGGACTAATACATTTTTATGTGATTTTAATAGGAATTCCCAATATTTGACAACATATTGAAATTAATACAGAACTAATCAAGGCAGTTTCTTACGGCTTCTCTTTTCACTAAAGTCATTAATGAGGTTTTCAAATTCCATAGTTTTTGTCATTTCACTTTTCAATGCACAGAAGAGCCAAACATGATAGACGATCTTCACCAATGTGCTAGCAAAGCATTGAGTTCGTGAGCAACTGCTGTTTTTTGTCTTTCACTGTCAGCAATATGACTGTGCGGATATCATTGAAGTTTCTTTTCAATGTTCTCACAGCCTCATAATGTGAAGACCACCTTGTGTTCGAAAACTGTTTCATTGAAATTGTATTTTCAAATGTTTTAAAGTCTAGACCATCTCTGTGGCGAAGCTTCAAAAAAAGAATATAGTGCTTGGAACATGCCGAAAAAGTTAACAGCAGCCAAGCAGCTTTCTGCAGCAATTGTTCCCACTTAATTAAGGCTGTGTGCAAGTTTCCAATGGAGTATGGAAAATTTCTATACATTTTGTATTTAAGTTCTTGTGCCTAGGGCCTACAAAGAGCTAAATCCGGCCCTGCCTCCCCCCACTGGCTCGTGTTAAACTCTACTATCGGAGATTGACCGCGGGATTTAACTGGTTAACAGCGGCAGGCAGATCTCTGATCCATCAGTGGCTGTTAGACGCACATGATGCCTGATTATATCAGCCGTCAAGAGCAGGGGAAGATGTAAGCTCGGCATGTGAGCCCACATCAAAAGGAAAGGACATAACATATGATGTACGTTTAAGTCATATGTCGTGAAGGGGTTAAAAGAGTTATCCCCATCGGACGACCCCTTCTCAATCCCTTTATTTTTCTCTCCAGTAAAATAATAAAACTTTCACTCCCATTTGGTGCCAGCGCAGTTCAGCGGTGTTGGCACTACCTCTCCTGGGGATTGTGTTCTATTGTTATGTCAGTTGATCTCTGAAGTCAATCAAAGTTGGCTTCACTGTCCCCTCATTTGGACAAATTAGGCATTCAAAGGAAATGAGAGCTGTGCCTGTGCTCACTTTCTCTAGACGTCAATAGCATCTGAAGCAGGGGAGAGTGACTGATTGGATCCAGGGATCACATGACATAACAACGACACATAATCCCCGGGAGTGGTAGTGCCAACACCACTGGAACTGCAGTGAAACTGGAGGCAGAGGGGAAACCGTGATTGAGAAGGGGTTATCTGAATAGTGGACAACATCTTTAAACTATATCTATTATATCAGATGACTTGTCAGGACAAGCGGTTATGTGAGAGTACATGAGGAATAACTGGCTATTATAGGACTTGTATCCTGCATTTTCACAGGTCTTCAACTGCGTTGGTGGACTGAGACTAGCTATGTTGTCTCTCCCATACACAGCGCACAAAGATGGATTCTTGCTCTTCTCTCATTATATCATACAGAAGCAGTAGGATGGAATATATTATACAGCAGTACTGAGCTGTGAGGTGAGCAGCAAGAAAGGAGGTCAGACCTGGCCTGGACCTTTTCGGCTATTCCAGGTTTTTTGGGGCAATGCCCAAGGTGCAGGATTAGAAGAACATAAATAGGCAGCCAGAACCTCTCAATGTGGTGGGTGTTTGGGTTGGGAAGCTGAAGCAAGTTCTGTGGGAATGATATATCTGGCAGCTCCAGAACCTTTGCTATGCTGTTTGACAAGATGGACTTTAGGTTTGCATTCCTGTCTGAAGTAAGGCTGTGCATTTATGTTTGTAGCCAGTGTGCATACAACACTGACTTTTTGGACTGAAAACCTATGTGTGCCTCTTTATTGCATTCCTGCCATCGCCCACCAGAACTGAATCAATACAGATTACATTCTAATCATAAGTTGAATCAGTTTTGTGTCCAATTGCATTTTGTTTTTTATGGACCTACTGACTTTAAATGCGGTGTGTGAATGCTGTGATTTTCTCCATATGGACCTACATTGATTTTACAGCACTTCTATGTGAACATTATTAGCATGAATAGGCCCCAAACAAGTGTAAAGGTCTCTGCTTATGTGGCGCCCCTGAGGCATCAGGTGCCACAGGGTATTGCATCCAGTAACAGGTGCGGTGCTAACCACGGGTTCCTGGAAGACCAGTGCCGGTAAATAACATTCAAACACACACATTCATGCCCTGTGTCCCCAGACTGGGTACCAGGCTAGAGACGGACCTGATGGATGGCCACCTATTGGTCAGGACTCATCCAATCCGCTAGTCAGAAACCTGGGAGGAGGAGGGGCTAGTCAGTGCGGTTGACAGCAGATGGACATCTTGTCAGAGAGATAAAAAGTCAGTCAGGTAACGCAGTCGGAAGTCGGGGTGCAGACAAAAAGTGTAAAGTGACTTGGGCTAAAGGAGTACGGTTGCCAGGGAGAGTATGGTGTGAGTAGTCACTGGACTGAGCACCGGCGGGGTGCAGAGCCCTAGTTAAGGAAGATGCTTCAAGCTCACCTGATAAATCTGCCTGGTGAGGGAATCATCAAGGTTCCTCACCAACGTTAGTGTCTGGTGCACAGCAGCAAAAAGAGGGAACCCGGAAACGGGGACAGAGGTCCATCGCAAGAGAGGTTCAAGCTGCCTGCCATACGGGCCATGACTGTGACAACAGAAGCGGACCGCAGAAGGCTTCAGGCCACGGGAACCCACCAACTACATAGGGGTGCATGGAAGTAAAGCTCACCAGGTCACCACACCGGCACTTGGATCATGGGAATACCGAATCACCTGAGGCCCAGATTGGTAAAGACCAAGACCAGCCGGGCTGCAGCTTCACAGAACCAGTGAGTAAAGAACAAGCTAAACCGCAGCCCCTGGGTTGTCTGAATTCCTCCTGCACCTTTGCATCACCAACTTTCACCATACTACAACCACACTCATTCTACCCTGGAGCTTAGCTCTACTTGCAGAGGGCCATAACATCCAAGCTGCTCAATACCACCAGCCCCAGCAGAGAGACACTTTGCAGCAGCGGCTTTCCCCACATAGCCGCAAGTGGCGTCACGAAAAACACTTTATTTTTATTTTCCCTTTTATTTTTCCCCTTTTTAAGCGAACCCCTGGTTCACGGAACCCAGGCACCGGCCACCTGTGACACGTCTCCGTGATTCAAGGCCCGGGACAGAGTACCCAAAGACCCTGGGGGGCGTCACTTACCACCAAGCTCCGTGTATATTTGAGATAATTCTCTCTTTTCTCGTGATGACATAGTGTGCATAACCTCTTCAAGCTGTGATAATAAAGAACCAAAAAAATATTAAAAATCACCTAGTGACCATTCTATTGTTAATCATTGGATTTAAAAACAACAAAAAAAAGGAAAAGAAAAAAAAAAAAAAAAAAAAAGAAGAAGAAGAATTTTCCCAACAAATCTTGTTATTGATTCATCAAACAGATCGCACCTGAATTCCAGGTATTTACAACTTATGTCTTTTTATGCCAGTCCCCGACAGCTGTGCCAACTTTCCTGTCAACCAGCAGGGAAGGGTCATGGCAAAGCACAGCCAACAAATCGCGGGTTAAAATGTTTAAAAATTAAAAATGGGAATGATGACCGGCGCAAATGAAAAAAATGATTTAGTGAAAACGTAGTACTAAAATATTATTTAGTATCATCTAATTCTACTACCAGTAAAAAAAATAAAAAAAAAAATATATACAAACTTACTTTTGTCGACTCCTAATCAGTGTCGAAAAAAAACATGGTTGGAAATCTATTTTTTTACCCAAAAATATAAATATGAAAATAGAAAAAAATGACAGATAAAATCAAAGTTTAATGGAGGTGTAAAATTGGCATTTATTATGAGCAGACTGACCCAGACAGTATTGAAACAAACTGGTTAATTTTAAAGGGAATCTGTTACCAGGTTTTTGCTATGTAATCTGAGAACTACATGATGAAGGGCCTGAGACGCTGATTCCAGTGATGTGTCATTTGCTGGTCAGCATGCTGTCATTTTGATACAAATGACAATTTTCTCTGCTGCAGATCTGTAGTGCTCAGAAAGCAAAGCCCTGTAAAATCATGCACACACCACTGATTGGCAACTTTCTCTTCAGTTGACAAGGAGGCATAAGACACCTAATGCTGTAGTGACAATCTCCTGTTGATAAAACACTGATTTTATAAGCGACACATCAGCCACTCAGCCATGTTGCTCTAAGGCTGGGTTCACACATAGCGACAGCGACAACGACGTCGCTGTTACGTCACCATTTTCTGTGACGTAACAGCGACCTTGTAAGTCGCTGTTATGATCGCTGCTTAGCTGTCAAACACAGCGACGCAGCAGCGATCATAACGTCGCTACATGTGCAGAGAGCAGGGAGCCGAGCACACTGCTTAGCGCTGGCTCCATGCTCTCCTAGCTACAGTACACATCGGGTTAATTAACCCGATGTGTGCTGCAGCTACATGTGCAGAGAGCAGGAAGCCGCGCACACTGCTTAGTGCTGGCTCCCTGCTCTATTAGCTACAGTACACATCGGGTTAATTAACCCGATGTGTACTGCAGCTACATGTGCAGAGAGCAGGAGCCGGCAGAACAGGCAGCGTGAGAGCGGCGGAGGCTGGTAACTAAGGTAAATATCGGGTAACCACCTTGGTTACCCGATGTTTACCTTGGTTACAGCTTACCGCAGCTGCCAGACGCCGGCTCCTGCTCCCTGCTCGCTTCATTTCGTCGCTCTCTTGCTGTCACACATAGCGTCACAGCGGGAGAGCAAGGACGAAAAAATGAAGCAGGACATTCAGCAACGAGTGGCGACCTCACAGCAGGGGCCAGCTCATTGCTGGATGTCACCCACAGCGACGGGACGTCGCTGCTGCGTCACAGAAAATGGTGACGTAGCAGCGACGTCGTTGTCGCTGTGTGTGACACCACTTTAAGAATACACAGCAATAATCTGCTGACAGATTCCCTTATCATGTCCCATAGCAAACAAATGTTATTTATCTGTGTAAAAATCAGAAGGCAGTCAGTCAAGGAGGAGGTCGAGTGGTATAATCACATGACTGCAGCCAACTTCAACATATGGGTGCAGAGAAGGCACTCAATGTGGACACTCCTTTTTAAAAATTAAAAAATTTTCAGTTCAATAATTCAGTTTATATAGGCATACCTTCTTGTTAGGTTTCCTGTTTGTACTATATTTCCTGTTTTGTTTTGGAAATCCACCTTAACAAGGAAATACAAAATTGTATATATATCACAAAATGTATAATATGTATCATTTTTATTATGCTTTTTGGGTTGTGAAATAAATTTTAAAAAAATGTCATGATTCACACACACTAATATTTATATATATATATATATATATATATATATATATATATATATATATATATATATATATATATATATATATATATATATATATATATAAATAATTTATTTACACACATATACAGTACAGACCAAAAGTGTGGTGTAATTATATATAATATATATAATTACACACATATACAGTACAGACCAAAAGTTTGGACACACCATCTCATTCAAAGAGTTTTCTTTATTTTCATGACTCTGAAAATTGTAGATTCACATTGAAGGCATCAAAACTATGAATTAACACATGTGGAATGAAATACTTAACAAAAAAGTGTGAAACAACTGGAAATGTCTTATATTCTAGGTTCTTCAAAGTAGCCACCTTTTGCTTTGATTACTACTTTGCACACGCTTGGCATTCTCTTGATGAGGTTCTAGAGGTAGTCACCAGAAATGGTCTTCCAACAGTCTTGAAGGAGTTCCCAGAGATGCTTAGCACTTGTTGGCCCTTTTGCCTTCACTCTGCGGTCCAGTTCACCCCAAACCCTCTCGATTGGGTTTAGGTCTGGTGACTGTGGAGACCTGGTCATCTGGCGTAGCACCCCATCACTCTCCTTCTTAGTCAAATAGCCCTTAGGCTATGTGGGCACTTTGCTTTTTACCTGTTTTTTTGCTGCTTTTTCAACTGCAGCGTTTAATGCCAAAATGGTTGTGTTCTGCTTTTCAAGCAAAGTCTATGGGAATTTGGGTTTCTTGCCCGCACTATGCTGTTCAAAAAGCTGCCTTTTTGTTGCAGAACTTTGGTCAAAAACTCAGCTTTGCAGTGCAAAACCCAAATGGCAAAAACAAAGCTCCGTTCTGAAGCGCCTGGTGCCTGCAGAATTTGTGCGCTCTGCATGCTGCCTCTCCCTATAGACAGCAGGCAAAGCGCACGAAAGAAGTGACATGTCACTTCTTACAACGCACGCGTCGGGCAGCAGCCGAATCGCTGCATTCCAATACGCCACGTGCGGACGTCTCATGCACGATCTTCATAGATTGTGCTGGGGACGCAGGATGCATGCAGTTACGCTGCGGTGCAGAACGCAGCGTAACTGCATGCAATACGCACATAGCCATATAGTTCTATGGAGATGTAGGAGGAGAGAGCTGCTAAAGGCAGAGGGAGGAGCTAGCAGCAAAAAATAGACATTCTGCTGCAAGTTCTCATAAAATGACAGTTACATTTTAAAGTAGCAATTCATTTAGACTAGCACTTTGTTCACTGGTCTTAATGAGGGCCGTGCAGCAATAAAATGCGCAAAATTCATTAAGAGGTGCACACCGAGTAAGGGCGCATATTCTCAGTGGTGTGCGCCTCATAAGAAATGTTACTTAAGTCAGGGACTAGAGTGACATTTGTGGAGTAAGGCACGCGCCAGTTTTGAAGGCTATGACAAGCAGGCATATCCATGTTCTGTAATCTCCCTAAAGCCACTAATTTTGGCAGAACTTCCCAAAACAGGAGCGAAAGCGCCAACATTTTAGTGACTTTTCAAAGTGTTTTATGGCAGAATTCTGATTTCAACACTGAGGATTCAGAGAAAGAAAATTAACTTCATAAAAAAAAATAAATCTTTTTTTGTTGCCATGACTTACCGGTAGAGTTGAGCGCGGTTCGCGGTTCGAGGTTCTCCAGTTCTAGGCTCGAGTGATTTTTGGGGCTGTTCGAGATCGAACTAGAACTCGAGCTTTTTGCAAAAGCTCGATAGTTCTAGATACGTTCGAGAACGGTTCTAGCAGCAAAAAGCAGGGCTTTCTACAGCTACAATGTGCAGGAGCCATCGCTGGCAGCCTGCCAGAAGCTGGTAACCAAGATAAACATCGGGTATCCAAGCAAAGCGCTTTGGTTAGTAACCCGATGTTTATCTTAGTTACGTGCAGGAAGCCCACACTTTCCCGCTCAGCTCGCTCCGCCCCCTCCTGCCCGCGGCATGTACACATACATACATACATACACACACACATACACACACACACAAACACAAACCCCCCCCCCCGCTCGGCTTACCTGCGGTGATGAAGTCCCGCCATCCCGACCTCAGCGCTGTCACTGTCCTCCATGGCCGCCGCTTGTCACATCACCTCTCGCTTCCGACCCGAGACTGACTAGCGGTGACGTCACGGACCTCTCGCGATACTTGAGGGGAAGGCGCCGGTGATTGAACTCAGTGACAGGGGCTGTCGGCAGTGCTGGAGATCAGCGCAGGTAATGTACCTCGCTGACAGCAGCACTTGTCATGCCCTGCAGTGACCTGGGCTGACCCATTGATGTTAGCTCAGGTCACTGCACTGCTCTCCCAGCCAATGGGGAACATCCTGCTCTTCATTGACTGGGACAGTGTGGATCGTCATGGCAACCCCTTGGATTACACCAGACCTGGATTTGTTTTTCAATCTAATAAATTGGTTAAAGAGGGAATGTTTTGGGGAGTGTTTTTTCAAATAAAAATGTGTTTGTCGTCTATTTTCTTTTATTACTGACTGGGTTGGTGATGTCGGGTATCTGATAGACGCCTGACCTCACCAACCCCAGGGCTTGATGCCAGGTGACATTACACATCTGGTATTAACCCCATATATTACCCCGTTTGCCACCGCACCAGGGCGCGGGATGAGCTGGGGCGAAGCACCAGGATTGGCGCATCTAATGGATGCGCCACTTCTGGGGCGGATGCGGCCTGCTATTTTTAGGCTGGGGAGATTCCAATAACCATGGACCTCCCTAGTCTGAGAATATCAGGCCCCAGCTGTCTGCTTTACCTTGGCTGGTGATCCAATTTTGGGGGACCCCTACGTGTTTTTTTTTTTAATTATTTATTTAATTTAAAATAACAGCGTGGGGTGCCCTCAGTTTTGGATTACCAGCCAAGGTGAGGTTGCCAGCTGTGGTCTGCAAGCTGCAGCCGTCTGCTTTACCCTAGCTGGCTACAAAACTAGGGGGAACCCTACGTCATTTTTTTTTCATTTTTTTGGCTAAATACAAAGATAAACACCCCTTAGTGCCACATGAAAGGTACCAAAGGGTGCTCCACTTTTTTTCTCCACTTTTTTCTCCACTTTTTTCTCCACTTTTTTCTCCACTTTTTCTCCTCTTAATCTCCACTTTTTCTCCTCTTAATCTCCACTTTTTCTCCTCTTATGCTCCACTTTTTCTCCACTTTTTCTCCACTTTTTCTCCTCTTATGCTCCACTTTTTCTCCTCTTAATCACTTTTTCTCCACTTTTTTCTCCACTTTTTTCTCCACTTTTTTCTCCACTTTTTTCTCCACTTTTTTCTCCACTTTTTCTATGGTCGGTCTACCCATTAGCTCTGCCATGCATACTGTAGCTCTACACCTACTGCACATGTTACTTTATGATTGACATCTCTTTCATACCAGAGCTGTCTAAGCCTACTCTGACCCCATATTTGTCATTACTATATTGTCCTTGTACTGTGTTATGACATTTGTATCATGTGTTTCATTTCTTGCTGTGTTGCAATTTTTTTACTGCATCCCAATTGTACCTCTACATTGTTCGAGTTTATGTTATTGTTCTCTCACTCTTATGTGATACTGATTATTGTCATTTTTCATGATTACATGCAGATAAGTCCAATCTGACGAAGGCTCAGGCCGAAACGTCATTTGTAACTTGTTTTGGACAAAAACATATATGCTTATGAAAAAAATTTTTTTCTTAATACGGACCAATAAAGAGTGATTTTGCATTACTATCCGTTGTGACTTACTGACTTAGTATGGGAGATTTAGAGTGCCGAGGTTACTCACTAATTTTATCTATTATTACCTCTGAGCACCTATATACCAGTGAGCAGAGCTTCCTCTACAGTAGTTCTCCTGATTAGGCATGCCCTTACCTCATGAGCAGGGCATTGCAGCTTTGGTAGCAACCATTACGACATGGACTCTGCTGCTGTGGACCCGGGGAGAGTGAGTGCAGATTCATTGCACCCACACTCCTCACATGAAGGGTCCGCACTCCTAGAAAATGGGGGATACGTTCCCTGAGTGTCTCCCTCTCATATTCTAGACGGTCCAGAGTCGTCGTGGGACCCCTTTATTTTTTTTCTTACAATAAATTGGTGAAAGAGGAAATGTTTTGGGGACTGTTTTTTCAAATAAATTTCTTTTGTCGATTTTTTGTTTTTGTTAGTACTGACAGTTTATGATGTTGGGTATCTAATAGACGCCATGACATCACAAACTGCTGGGCTTGATCTCAGGTGACTTTACAGCTAGTATCAACCCGATTTATTACCCCGTTTGCCACTGCACCAGGGCACGGGATGAGCTGGGGTGAAGCGCCAGGATTGGCGCATCTAGTGGATGCGCCACGTCTGGGGTGCCTGCGGCCTGCTATTTTTAGGCTGTGAAGGCCCAATAACTATGGACCTTTCCACCCTGAGAATACCAGACCACAGCTGTCCGCTTTACCTTGGCTGGTGATCCAATTTGGGGGGGACACTACTTTTATTGTGTAATTATTAATATTTATAAAATAATTATAAAAAAAGAGCCTGAGGGGACCTCCACATTGGATCCCCAACCACGGTAAAGCTGCCAGCTGTGGTTTTCAGGCTACAGCCGTCTGCTTTACCCTAGCTGGCTATCAAAAATGGGGGGACCCAACGTCATTTTTTTTTTTTAACTATTTTTTAAATAGAAAAAATTAATGGGCTTCCCTGTATTTTGATTGCCAACCAAGGTAACGGCAGGCAGATGGGGGTGGCAACCCATAGCTGTCTGCTTTATCTGCGCTGAGAATCAAAAATACCGCGGAGCGCTACGTCATTTTTTTAAAGATTTATTTTTACAGCACTGTGATGTCCAGCAATCAAAATACAGGGAAGCCCATTTTATTTTTAGTTATTTAAATAAATAATTAAAAAAAATATATATGGGCTCCCGCTGCATTTTTTGTATTGCTAGCTAAGGGTAATCCAAGCAGCTACTGGCTGCTAACCCCCACTGCTTGGTGTTACCTTCACTGGCAATGGAAAATCCAGGGAAGCATTTTTTTTTTTTTTGCCAAAAAACTACAAAAAAAGGACGTGAGCTTCGCCATATTTTTGTATGCTAGCCAGGTATAGCAGGCAGGTGCTGGAAGAGTTGGATACAGCGCTAGAATATGGCGCTTCTATGAAAATGCCATTTTCTGAGGCGGCTGCAGACTGCAATTCGCAGCAGTGGGGCCCAGAAAGCTCAGGCCAACCTGTGCTGCGGATTCCAATCCCCAGCTGCCCAGTTGTACCTGGCTGGACACAAAAATGGGGCGAAGCCTACGTCATTTGTTTTCTAATTATTTCATGAAATTCATGAAATAATAAAAAAGGGCTTCCCTTTATTTTTGGTTCCCAGCCGGGTACAAATAGGCAACTGGGGGTTGGGGGCAGCCGTACCTGCCTGCTGTACCTGGCTAGCATAGAAAAATATGGCGAAGCCCACAATTTTTTCAGGGGGCAAAAAACATCTGCATACAGTCCTGGATGGAGTATGCTGAGCCTTGTAGTTCTGCAGCTGCTGTCTATCTGTATGGAGAAGAGCAGACAGCAGCTGCAGAACTACAAGGCTCAGCATACTCCATCCAGGACTGTATGCAGAATTTTTTTGCCCGCCAAAAAAATGACGTGGGCTTCGCCATATTTTTGTATGCTAGCCAGGTACAGCAGGCAGCCACGGGCTGCCTCCAACCCCCAGTTGCCTATTTGTACCCGGCTGGGAACCAAAAATATAGGGAAGCCCGTTTTTTTTAATTATTTCACTTATTTCATGAAATAATTAAAAAACAAATGACGTGGGCTTCGCCCCATTTTTGTGTCCAGCCGGGTACAACTAGGCAGCTGGGGATTGGAATCCGCAGCACAGGTTAGCCCGAGGTTTCTGGGCGCCTCTACTGCGGATTTCAGTCCGCAGCCGTCCCAGAAAATGGCGCTCTCATAGAAGCGCCATCATCTGGCGCTGTATCCAACTCTTCCAACAGCCCTGGAGCCGGGTGGCTTGTTGGGTAATCATGAGTTAATACTGGCTTTGTTTTACTAGCCAGTATTAAGCCAGAGATTCTTAATGTCAGGCACGTTTGACCCGGCCATTAAGAATCTCCAATAAAGGGTTAAAAAAAACACCACACAGAGATAAAATACTTTAATAGAAAAAAATACACAGACACATTAGAGACTCCATCTTTATTACCCCCTGTCAGCCCTCCACGATCCTGCTCTTCTGTCTTCTTTCTTTCTAGTGTAGTAGTAGTGACGATTGTAGTGAGGATGAGGTGCACCAGCTCATCACTTGGGGCTGGGGAACCTCCATCCTCACTACAATCCTCACTACAATCGTGAACCAGCGTGCAGCCTTCACTCCGTGAGTGATCAGTGCTGGCTGTCAGCGGTAACAGCGGTAACGCTGACAGACGCGTTACCATAGCAACGGTGCTCTCGGAGCCGCGGTTAGCTCCGTTGCTATGGCAACGGTGATCTCCGTTAATGACCGGCTGTGTCAGCCGGTCCCTAACGGAACGGGGAGTCGACCGTGTGCTAGAGCATGTCGCCGGTACACGGCGATACACATATGTGCACCGTGTACCGGAGAGATGCACTCGCAGGTCCTACATGACGTGTCATAGTCATGTGACCAGTCTGTAGCCAATGAGATAATAGCCACGTGACTGGTCACATGGCTATTTTGACGTCACGATAGGTCCTGCATCTCTGCTGGCAGTGCAGGTCACCGGGAGGATTAAGCGATCATCGGATGGAATAGCGGCAGGAGACAGAGTGCAGAAGGGATCGCGGGGACCGGTAAGTGTTATGGCAATGTTTATTAACTGTTTGTGTACATTTATAATGCATTTTTATGTGTTTGTGATTGCCTCCCATTCTAGCCTATACGTTCGAGTTCGGTTCGTCGAACGTTCGACGAGCCGAACTCGAACGGGACCCCCCGTTCGGCGAACCGGCCTCGAGCCGAACCGCGACCGGTTCGCTCATCTCTACTTACCGGTATATGTTTTTTTTCTGTAGACAGAGCTGTAAGAGGACTTTTTTTGCTAGACAAGTTATACTCTTCACCGGTCCAAATCTTTGTGAACATATGACATTTTATGTAGTGCGGTGTATTTTCTCAGTTTTAAATTGATGGTGGCAACTGTGCTGTGAGTGATGGGTAGACTGTTTAGGAACTGGGCTGACAGGGAGCGCTCACCCTCAGTGAAGCTCCTCAGCTGCTGCGGTCACCATTGACAGTGGTATCTAAGCAGTTAAAGTGCTGGGATTGAGATATATGCAAGATTTTGCATTAATGAGTTAATAGCTGTACCGGTGACTACTTTGGAGCATTTATTCGGTCAGACCATTTTTAATCGTAGTCTAAAACATGGTTGGTTGCTAACTGGTGTAATCCGGGTTTAGACAGACCGTGTAATAAAGTAAAACCAGTATTACTAAACAGAAATAAATATAACAGTACTCACTGAGAGAGAAACAGTCCTCCACTTTTGGAGTGAGTATGGACTCACTTTCTTCTGAACTTGTGCCTGAGCTCATGCTGGAAGGAAATTAACAATTGAAAATATATTGACTTAAAGGATTATATAATTTAGGTATTTTGCTTTTTAGATTCTACAACAAACATACCATACATGCACAATTACAATGACAACTTTTCCCCAGAATACCAGAAAGGTGGGAGATTTATTAGCCAAGTCACTGGACACTTCCGCTATTTAGCTAAGGCCCTGTACAGGGATCGTTTCTAGTGATGAGTGAGCACTACTATGCTCGGAAGCTCAGTACTTGTAACAAGAAGCTGAATGCTCGGATGGGCGCAACTCGAGCACCAGAGTATAATGGAAGTCAATGGGGGACTCTGAAATATCCTGGAAAAATGCTTGCATCCCCCTTTGACTTCCATTATACTCAGGTACTGGACTTGTGCCTATCCGAGCATCCAACTGTTCACTATGGAGTACTGAGTACCCAAACATTTTAGTGCTTGTTCATCACTAATTGTTTCTGCAGAGGGACATGTCACGCCTTCTACATACACACAATGCCTAAATACAGTATATGCAGTTAAAACTAATCATGTTTAAAAGGGAACCTGCCATCTGATTCATGCTGCCCAAACCTTGCGCAGCATGAATCAGATCCTGGCTGCCCGATTGCCAGAGCATTCTAGAGAAAAAAAAATTAGAACATCCAGGGGGGGACCATAGCTGGAGACTAGACAAGCCCAGCACCACCCCCTATCAGCTTCTCTCCACACTGCATTAGGCGATTGACAGGTCTCTCCCATAGCAAAAGACCTGTCAATCACCTGAACTGGTGCTGGTGGGAGGAGCCAATCGGGGGCAGTGCTAGACTAGTCTCGTCTCCAGCAATAGTGTCCTGCTGGATGTATTAATTAGATTTACTCTAAACGCCAGAGCCAGGCTTTGATTTATGCTGCCCACCGTTTGGGCAGCATAAATCAAATAATAGGTTCCCTTAGAAAAAAAAAAAAAAAAAAACAGTGAAAAATCATGTAATCTTCAGTAAAACATGTTGAAGGTTGTAAAATCTGCAAATTACAGAAGGATAATCCAGCATAAGGTTAAAGCGTCCAGGACTTATTTCCTAGCTTTATTTCCATAGTCAAAAAAAACTCTACGGGAAAACATTGTGCAGCACAGGACAGTCCTACTGATGCATTTCAGACAGCACAAGCACCTTTAGTAAAAATGAGAACATTTATTATGGGTGAACTTAATTCTAAAATTTCACAAACAAAAAGGGTTTCTCCTGAATACCAATGTTTTGCAATTTGCTTCGTGCGACTTCAGCAAAACGTCAGCAAGCTGCCCTCCAAAGAAAGACTGTCGGCTGAGCAGGTTTGCGACGATGGTAGTCTTAGGGTATATGCACATGCTGCAGTTTTAACTCCACCCAAACTTCAACCAAAACTGCACCTTGTCACAGAGAGCCTGGAAATGTCAAAAAACGCTTGTAATGATGGTGCATTTTTGACACGTTTTTGTTAATGCTTTTGTTAAGACGAAACAAAATATGATAGGATAATTGATAGATAGCCAGAATAGATGGATAGATAGATATAATAGAAATAACAGACAGAAAGAACATATAGAATAGATAGAAATAACAGAATAACTCGATAGAGTGATAGCTAGCTTGGACAGCAGTATATATTAATTTTTTTGGTAAAAAATATGATGTGGAGTACCCCCCATTTTTCATATCCAGCACAGGAAAAGCAGCAACTACAGGCTACAATCCTCAGCTATCTGCTGTATCTTGGCTGATTATGAAAAATAGAGGCGATCCTATGCTTTTTTTTTTTTCTTTAAAATGTAGTGGGGACCTTTTTTTTAAAAACAGCCAAGGTACAGCACACAACTGTCAGCTGAAATTATTAGGGTGGGAAGGGCCATTCTCATTTGGCCCTTTCCAGCCTAACAATAGTAGCCCACAGCTGCCCCAGAAGTGGCGCATGTATAAGATGCGCCAAATTCTGGCGCTGAACCCGGCTCTTCTGTTGCCCTGGTGCGGTGGCAATCAGGGTAATAATGAGTTAATAAAAGCCCACATCTGCCACTAAGCTCTAGATTAGTGATGGCAGGCGTCTATGAGACACTACCCATCACTAATCTGTAACTGAAAGTAAATAAACACAAAACACCTCAAAAAATCTTTTATTTGAAATAAAAAACAAAAAAGCCACCCTCTTTCACCACTTTATTAACCCCTAAAACACCCCTGCAGCTCCGACGTAATCCACACGAGGTTCCATGACGCTTCCAGCACTGCTACATCTGATGCTCACAACGAGCGCCATAGAACATGACTGGAAGGGAAAGAGGGTGATCCAGCTCAGCTGTGGCAAGGTCCGGCATGCAAGGATAACACTCTGGTAGTGCAGGGATCCAATAGAAGAAGAAAAAAAAAATCCAGCTTCCGGAATAATATAAAATCTTGTGCAAGCTTTATTTTAAAGGACGTAAAAAATACTTGTCATTACAGGGGACAAAAAAGGGAGCCCATGTGCAACTACACATTTCGAACGCTAACTGCGTTCTTCCTCTACCTGTGACCGCAAATCAGGCTGCAACTGAAGTGAGCCGCAGGTGAAAGACTCACCTGAGTGACGTCCCCGCTAATCGCGCCGCTCACTTCAGTTGCGGCCTGAACCTCACAGCAGGTAGTCATGTTCTATAGCGCTCGCTGTGATTTGTCAGATGTAGCAGTGCTGGAAGTGTTGTGGGACCTCGGTGGATTATGTTAGACCTGGAGGGGTGTTTTGGTGGTTAATAAAGTGGTGAAAGAGGGTGCTTTTTTGTCTTTTATTTCAAACAAAGGATTTTTTGGGTTTTTGAGTTTATTTACTTTCACTTACAGATTAGTGAAAGGGGTGTCTCCTAGACGCCTGACATTACTAATCTAGGACTTAGTGGCAGCTATGGGCTGCTATTAACTCCTTATTATCTTGATTGCCACCGCACCAGGGCAATCAGGAAGTGCCGGGACTGTCGCATCTAATGGATGCGGCAATTCCAGGCGACTGCAGACTGATATTTTTAGGCTGGGGGCGGCCTAATAACCATAGGCCTCCCCAGTCTGAGAATACTAGCCCCCAGCAGTGGCGCTTTATCTTGGCTGGGTATCAAAATTGAGGGGACCATACACCAGGTTTTTAAAATTATTTATTAATTTATTTTATTGAACGACATAGACCTGCCCACCAGCGTCTGTGATTAGTTGCAGACAGACAGCTGTCACACAGCATGGGAGTGCGTCTGACTGCAACCAATCATAGATGTTTGTGGGCGGGAGAAGGAGTGAATATGTATGAGTAAATGAGCAACCCCTAAAGCAGACTGAGAGGCCGTGGGAGCAGTGTGACGATGATTGGTGAGTATGAAGCGCATGCTCCTTCACTCTTTGCTCCGGATTCTGGTCCCCATGATTATATGGGGACTGGCATCTGGCCAGATACTGGGGATCAATCTGCGAATGATCTGCGAATCCTCCCATCACTAGTGAGAAACGCAGGGACAAAACGCAAAAAGAATGAACAATCATTTTTTTTTTTGTCAAACGTTTGTTACTACTGATGAGCGAGTGTAATAGTTACTAATCACTACTCGCACGAATAGTACAGTATTCGGGGTATTCGTTATATTGTGAGTTTTTGTGTATTCGCCTCACTATATTAGGATGTCCTGCCTAGCCGTTTTGGCACCTGATTTGCAGCTACTAAACATGCTGGGCTTCTTAACCAAATCACAGTAATTCTGCAGCCGTGTTGGTTATAGGATTACTGTGATTGGCTGGCCACGCAGCGTCATAATGTCTATAAAAGCCCTTCCGTCAAAAATTTTGCACACATTGCGTCCGGAGCCAGCGTTGTATGAGTATAGGGATAAAGTGAGAAGCTGCTAGGGAGAGTGTAGGCCAATTCACACAAAAAGCTCTTTTCAGGGATACCTGCAGTGTATCGGTCAGTGTAGCATACAGAGTTTAAAGCAGCGTGTCACTACCTCCATGGTATCTTCCAGAATGCAATAGCTCTTTTAAGAGCGGATAGCACTGAACAAAGTCACAGCAGGGAGGGATATATTGTGGATTAGGTATGGAATCAGGACCTGTTTCCACAATATTTAGGGGTTCACAGCCTGGCTTGTGGCATCCACATCAGCCACATTAATATGTTGCTAGCGGCCTTTGCAAATAGTTACAAAGCAGCACTCTAGCATATACTGCTGCCTGATACACTAAACTCACCGTTCCTGTTGCTACAATATTTAGGGGTTCACAGCCTGACTTGTGCCATCCATCCACATCAGCCACATTAATATGTTACTAGTGGCCTTTGCAAATAAAAAGCAGGATCCTATCATTTTGTGCTGCCTGGTACAAAGTACTCACTTGTACTTTTTCACAATATTTTTGGGGTCAAAGTTTGCTTGGCTTGGGCCATCAACATATGCAACTATGTCACCAGAACCCTAAATGACAAAAAATCCAGTTGTTAAGGGTCAGGGACATGGACGTGGGGGTGGTGTTGTCAGTGGTGCAGCATTAAAGAGGGACGTGCGTTGATGTGCAAGTATTTGAGGACCTACGACCAGAAGAAAGCCACTTTGAGAAACCTGATTTACTGTCTCCAGAGGTGGAGGTTGATGATGATGATGAGACACAGTTGCCATCAGGTTAACCTACAATCTCAAGTGGGAAGGAGGATGAGACGGAAGACGAGGTGGTCGATGAGGAGTCCACTGATCCGACCTGGAACGATGACTTGCATAGCTAGCACAGCCACACAGAGGAAGATGGATATGTAGTACCAACACAGGCACAAAAGGGTAGTGGCTTGACCAGAGCGAGACTGGGTTAACTGTTCAGAAACGCTCCCTCACTGTGGCCCAAGAAAGGGCAAGGGGACGTTTAGTTGCTGTTTGTAAGTTTTTTTCTGAAAGTTCTTCAGAGAAAAACATTGTAATCTGTAGCATCTGTCATACCAAGCTGAGCAGAGGCCAGGGTAAGGGCAACCTGACCACGACCAGAATGCGGAACCACATGGCAGCCAAGCACCCCAGTAGGTGGGCAGAACACTAGGGTACCAAATTTGTGTCTGCAGGTCAAACTACTGCCATGTCGCCTGTGCTATGGCCTTCACAATCTGCTATCCAGGAAGCAGGGGCTCATACATCCTGCCCACAAGGTGCAATTACACAGACATAGCAAACATCAACCACATCACATCCACTTCTTTGACCCAGCAAAGCGTCCAGTTGTCCGTGCCGGAGATGTTTGAAAAGAAGCGTAAATATCCAGCCACGCACCTATAGGCACAAAACCTAAACTAACACATTGCTAAATTGCTAGCCGTGGTGATGTTGCCGTTTAGGATTGTGGAAAAACTGTTTCCGTTACCTCTTGGGTGTGGCTGCCCCACGATAGTGTGTCCCCAACCACCACTATTGTGCCTTGTGCCTGTTGTGCCATCCCAGTGTTACACACCCACTCTTTTGAAAAACTTAAGAATGTTAGTGAACTGGAGACCATTACCCATGAGGAATTGGCTAAAATCCCATCAGGAACACTACCAGAAGCTGGTACTCAGCAATGCACCACGTTTTCAGCCGATTATGTGCTCTAGTAAGTAATAAAGATATCTGACATGAAGGAGAATTAATTCTGAGATGGTAGTAGTCATTGCAAGTGGTATTTTGTGTCACATTTGGAGAAATCACGTGTTCTATTACTGGTGTTGAGAAGTGTAAATTATTCTTTTGGTTTCTTGCAAACAGCATAGCTAAATAGGTTGAAAAAAACCACTTAGGTACATCTAGTTCAACCTTCCTCTACCAATTATACATTTTGTCATTAAGTAATTTATAACCGACAATGTTGTGTGTACGGAGGAAATCATCCAGCCCTCTTTTAAAAGTTGTTATAGTGTCAGCCAATAGTATTTCTTGTGGTAGGTATTCCCCAGGAAGTAGGTGTTTCAGTATCTAAAGCTGGGTTTACACACTGAGACTTTGTAGCGATCCAACCAGCGATCCCAACCTGGCCGGGATCGCTACAAAGTCTCTGGTGAGCTGTCAAACAGGCAGACCTGGCCAACGACGCAACAGCGATCCGGACCTGCAGAGCGACCTAGCTGGTCGTTGGGGACGTGTCAAAGGAAATTTGAAAGGGAAGTCGCTATAAAGTCCCCTTTACACACTGAAACTTTCTAGCGCTCATGCTGCACAGCGGGAAACAAAGGACCAAAGAATGGTCCTGAACGACTTGTAGCGATCAGCAACTTCACAGCAGGGGCCAGGTTGCTGATGTGTTTCACACACTGCAATGTCGCTGGGGAGGTCGCTATTACGTCACAAAACCGGTGACGTTACAGCGATGTCCTTTGCGATGTTGCAGTGTGTAAACCCAGCTTTAGTCTACCAGAAAGAAGAGACTTTATGAGAGCAAATACAAAGAGTTCACCACAAGGTGAAAAAGAAGGCCAGCCCAATTCTGTAAAAGCATTCTTTGGACAGCTGAAACCCAGATCAACATTTAAAAAGAATTATGGGGAAGAAGAAAGTATGCAGAGGATTTAGAACAGCTCATAATCCAAAGCTCAGCACAATCTCTGTAATACATGGCAGAGGCAGTGTGATGGCCAGACATGCATGGGTTCCAATGGCCCTGGGTCTGTAGTGTTTATTGATGATGTCACTAAAGACAGAAGCAGTCGGATGAATTCTGACGTGTACAGGGTGATACTTTGCTCAGATTCAATGAAATGCAGCAAGGCTGACTGGATGGCGCTTCATAATACAGATGGATAATGACCCAAAATATACTGCGAAAGCAACCTAGAAGTGTTTTAAGGCAGAGAAATGGAATATTTTGCAATGGCCGAGTCAATCACCAGATCTCAACCCCATCAAGCTGCATTTAACATGCTTGAAACAAAACTTAAGGCTATGTGCACACGTTGCTTTTTTTTCAGCGCGGAAAAAAACGCACCCTCTGGCAGAGGGGAGAATTGTAAACAATGCTTTTTGAGAAAAAGGCATCAAAAACGCATGCGTTTTTCATGCGTTTTTTTAGGTGCGTTTTTTAAGACTCGTCAGTGTTAATAAAGTTGGTTGAACACAGACCTTTGGAAAAAAAAAAAACCTGTGATGTCATTTCCTTCTCCACATTCTGTTTGGATAAATGGGAGGGCTTGGAATGGAAGGAGCACCATTTGAATTTTGGAAAAGTTGAAATAAACTTCGCGCACCATGTCACATTAGCAGAGCCCCTTGGGTACCTATACGTCAGAAAACCCCCACAAGTGACCCCATTTTGGAATCTGCACCCCTCAAGGATTTTATTCAGGAGTATATTAAGCATTTGGAATCCACAGCTACTTCACCCAAAATGTTGCTGTAGCAACAATATTCTCACTTTTAGGCCCGTTTCACACGTCAGTGAAAAACACTGACGTTTTTCACTGGCGTGTAAAACACGCACATGTCCCTCCGTGTGCCGTGAATCACGGCACACATGGGTTGTCTAAGTGCAATCCGGGCCCCGTTCTCCGTGGCCCGTGATTGCACTTAGAGATTAACTCACCTGTGCCCGCTCCCGCTCTCCATGGTGCTGATCGCTCCCGCGGTGCAGCATCCGGCTGGCGCTGACCCCCGCAGCAGCTGCTTCCGGGTCGGCTGTGTCGCACATCATGAATATGCGCGACAATAATGAGCCGGCTCAGAAGCAGCAGGGAGAACGGGCTGCAGAGGACATCGTTGGACGCCGGGTGAGTTAAAATGATTTTTATTTTAAAAGCACGTTTTTTTCTGGCACGTGTTTCACGGACCACACCACTGCGTGGTCCGTGGAACATCAGTGATGCCAGAAAAAAATGGACATGTCTCCGTGCGGCAAACACGCACACGCGGGTACGCCGCACGGAGACACGTGCAGTGAAAAATCACTGACGTGTGAGCAGACCCATTCCACAATGTCAGTGATTCGGGTACATTTAAAAAAAAAGCACAAACGTACCAGAATCACTGACGTGTGAAAGAGGCCTAAGGCTATGTGGCCATGATCCAGCGACACGGCGTCTAGTACACAGTGTCAGCCTTCCTGCAGCTGCCCATGCCCACGATTTGGGTTCAGGCTGCTGTGGAGCTCTATGCTACCTGCAGAGAACACTCTCGTCTCCGCAGCATAAATTGACATGCTGAGGCTCGGGAAGCTGCGCCACCGGTCAGTTTATGCTGCGGAGAAAAGAAGCACAGTGGGCATGGGATCTCCAAAAATCCTTCCACTGTGCTTCTACTGCACAACGCAGCGTTATGGACGCAGGGAAAACACTCAGCGCCCATAACGCTGCAAACCCTGATTGTGGGCACACAACCTAAAAAGCGTCAATGGATGTCAAATATATATAACGTCCCACCCCCGCCTGCATATTCTAAGCTGGCACCTTTAGTACCTTTCATGTGGCACTAAAGGGTGCCTAGCTTAGTATTTATCCAATAAAAAAAAAAAAAAAACAATGAAAAAAATGGCGTGGGGTCCCCCCTATTTTTGATAGCCAGTCAGGGTAAAGCAGACAGCTGTAGCCTGCAAACCACAGCTGGCAGCTTCATCTTGGCTGGTGATCAATTTGGAGGGCTCCCCAGGCTTTTTTTTTTATTTATAAATAAAGAATTAAAAAAAAAATAACGTGAGGTCCCCCAAATTAGATCACCAGCCAAGGTGAAGCTGACAGCTGGGGTCTGGTATTCTCAGGATGGGAAGAGCCATGGTTATTGGACTCTTCCCAGCCTAAAAATAGCAGGCCGCAGCCGCCCCAGAAGTGGCGCATCCATTAGATGCGCCAATCCTGGCGCTTCGCCCCAACTTATCCCGCGCCCTGGTGCGTTGGCAAACGGGGTAATAAATGGGGTTGATACCAGATGTGTAATGTCACCTGGCATCAAGCCCAGCAATTAGTGATGTCACGGCGTCTATTAGATACCCGACATAACTAATTGACAGTAAACAAAAGCAAAAAAAAATGACAAAAAATTTTTTATTAGAAAAAACACTCCCCAAATCATTCCCTTGTTCTCCAATATAATCAAAAAATTTGAAAAAAATGGGTCCGCAGAAATCCATATGGACGTCCCACGTCGCCTCTGGACCTTCTAGAATATGGGGGCACGTTCAGGGAACGTATCCCCCATTTTCTAGGAGGGCAGACCCTCCATTTGAGGAGAGTGGGTGCCAAAAATCTGCACCCACTCTCCCCGGGTCACAGCTGCAGAGTGCCGAGCAGCCAGCACAGCTCTCTGAACACAGTGCTGGCTGTCAGCTGCTCTGCTCATGTGACCGGCCGGCGTCTGCTGTGAAGGAGGAGGGGGCCGCGGGGGATCAGCGCTGCGACCGGACAGGTAAGGGGGAATACCGAGGGAATAGGGGGTGACCGGGCAGGGCCTGGGGGGAATTTTTCTGTCGCATGTGTTATTGCACATGCGACAGAAATCATAGGAGCAGGGCGGCCGGTGCGCTACTGTGCGCGTGGCCATGTTGGATTTTCGGGAGGGTGGTCGGGGGTCGGGGCGGGCACTTTGGTGACACCGGGGGCTTTCCAGGACTTTGCCAGGAAGTGAGGTCAACAGGAAACCTCTTGACCTCACTTCCAGGTAAATGCCTGCGTTCTGGCGTGCCGACAAAGGCCGCGGACTGCAACAAAAAAGCAGCGAACTGCGGTGTAGCTGCGTTCTGACCCGCATCATTGATTTAATGGGGGAGAGAACGCAGCCACACCGCACAAAAGAAGTGACATGCTGCTTTTCTTTCCGCACCGATTTTTGGCATCCAAAACGCTGCGTTTAGAAACGCAGCATGTGCACTGATTTTTCGGCTTTCTCATACACTTTGCTGGGAAAGCTGAACGCATGCAATTTGCCACTGAAACGCTGCGGTTTTAAACGCAGCGTTTCCGCGGTAAAAAACGCAACGTGTGCACACAGCCTAAGGCAGAAAAACCAACAAACAAGCAACATCTGAAGTCAGCTGCAGTAAAGGCCTACGAAGCATCATTAAGGAGGAAACACAGTGCTGGGTGACGTCAATGGCTTCCAGACTTCAGGCAGTCATTGCCTGCAAAGAATACTTTACTAAATATAAAAAATTAACATTTTATTCATGGCAAAGTCCAGTTACTTTTGAGCCCCTGAAATTAGGAGGCTTTGTAGAGAAATGGCTGCAATTCCGAAACGTTTCAGTGGATATTTTTGTTCAACCCCCTTTAGTTAAACTTGAAAGTCTCCACTTCAATTGTTCATTGTAAATAAACAAAAAAATAGTGGCATGCAGAGAATGATCATCTCACTGCCTCCCATATACACTGTAATGGTCTCAAAGCCCCCCTGTATATAGCATGATGCACCTATAACTGAATATTATAAGAAAGCAAAGATTATGCTTGCCTAATCCTGACACCCGGCACCGCAGCCTCCATCTCCTCCTCAGACTTTCCCACCGGGTCTGATGTAATAACGTCATCATGCCATGTGCGTGGTACTCTGATGCCTCATATGCCGTAGCCCTACAGCGGTCTGCAGCTTAGGAGATGGACAGTGACAAAGCTCCCTGCTCTGGCTCCCACTCTCTCACAGGATTGAAATGTATCAGCGTCATATTAATGTTGACATGGGTCAATGTTGCAGTTGCCAAAGATTTGAGACTCCAGGCAAAAGGTTCGGGACTGGAGCCCTGGGTCTTTGATGCTAGTGAGACCCCTGATACTGACATATGCATCTGATGTATGGCTAAATGTGTTGTGAATATTCTTCATTCAATATGAAACATTTATAATTAGCAATTTCTCTTTTAAGAATTAACTATATATCTTCCCATCAACATAATATAAAAGTTCCTTTATTGTACAAATATTCCAAAAAATAAATTGACACTCAGGTTTTACATAGTATCAGGGACCTGAACATTTTTCTATATCCCTGTATTTCACCATTTGCACAATCTTGTTGGGGATTTACAAGGGGCAGATGTTGCAGAAATGACTGTGCTTTCAGTCAATACAGATTGAAACTACAGAACTTTCTGCAAGTTCCATTTGGATGAATAGGACAGTCACAAAAATTTCTGTAACAAAAACTGCAGCGCGTGAATACAACCCTTTCACGTTTCATGTACATGAAAACTATAAAAACTTACGGTTGGCCAGACGTGGACGGGATAGCTTCCTGGAAACGTAAGACATGGAATTTGTTAAACCAGTGTTGTAGAGAGAACATATTCATTAACATTTGTACTTTATCATATTCGGTTTTGTTCACAGAGTTTTGCCTTGACTTTTTTTTTTTTTTAACAAAATAGTAGTAGACACTTTACAAAAAAAAAAGAAAAAAAAAAAGCTTACTTTTTCTCTGCATGCAGTCTCTGCAAATTCTACAGTTAACACAAGCTAAACGTGTTGTCCGATAAATAAAATTGCTGACTTATCGATAGATGATAAATATACAACTGCTGGGAGCCCGAGTGCAGAGACCCCCACTAATAGTGAGATTGTGGCAAAAGTGTTCTGTGTGAAGTAAGCGTTACCGAGCATGTAACTGCTCCATGAATTTAATATACTGTACTCTTATAGACAGTTAATGGACAGTGTTATGGGACCATGGTCGCACATGCTCAGTAACAATTCACAAAGAACACTTTTAGACCCCCATTCTTGTGATCGGAGGGGGACCCAGCAGGCATAGATTTATCACCTAACCTGTGATAGAGCTTATAAGACAACCCATCTTTAAATTTTAAACTTATTTTCATATACCTTATTAGAGAATTAAATGGTTATTCCCAAAATACGTTGTTCAGGATCCATAGGGCCAGCAATGCCAAGGTTCTTCAGCCCCTTCTTGGAGTAGAGATATGCACGTTTGACCTCTGATCTTTTCATGGTCTATGGGATCACTCAAGAAAATAGTGTAGCACACCATTTCTGGTAGTCAAATAGACAATGAATACGATGGTGATTGAGCATGTGCACTTATGCTCCATTCAAGACTGTGCTGCAGAGCCTAGTTCTTCAGGTTGTACAGATGTAGTTTGGGATCACTGAGGATTCCGAAAGCCTGACTTCCAGAGGAAACCCGGAATGGAGAGATCACTAATAAGCACAAAGGGAGAGTACTGAAGGATGTTCAAAACAATATTGAGGTGCCCAAGATGCAAGGGGCCTACTACTACTGGCTCGGAGCTTGCCCTGGCCAGGTGGCCAGTCCTGACCTGCAGCCTAAAAGGTGAAAATATTCAAGACAGGAACTGGGCAATTGGGATTCAACCCTGTGGCCGATAGCCTACACTAAGCTAAACTATAGGTGTCGGCTGGCCTGGTGTAGGCTGGACTCAACTTTTTGTCTAAGATATATTCTTGGTGTCAACCTCCTTGTGGCAGCATCTAACCCTTGGTTCCTGTGTCCACCAATGAAGTATCTGAGAGATGACACTTTTACTAACCACTTAAGTCTCAAAATTATTCCTGCCCTTCATAAGAGTCTTTACTACTTAGTAGACTAATTTTGGCTGTTACGACACATGTGTCTGGTAGTCTGGTAGCGTTCCTGAGGAATTTCAGCTCAATTCCCATGGGCAATGGCCTCTAGTTCATGAATATTCTTGGGCTTGTGTGCTACAACCCTCTTTCAAATTCCGCCATAGATATTCCATGTGGCTCAAGCCAAGATGACTGAAGACCAACCAGAATTTTCCAGTACGTCCTCTGAAAAAAACCCATGGTGGACTTAGATGTATGTGTGGATTTATTGTTGTTGAGAGTTTTTGACCACTTGTCTCCTCAGGAATCTGGTGGTAGTTGGTGATACCTTCCTTTGTCTGCCACATCCAAGTACTGTAGCCAGTGTTCCTCCAATTCTTATCGTGCGATTTATGCTTCCAACATTTTTTCTAGGGGTGTTCAAGGCTTTTGCTTTCTCTTTGCATCCTGTTCCTTTTTTGTGCAATGATCTTTTTTATTAACTTTTTGGACCACTGTCTTGACTTATGAATATTAAAGATCATTATCAATGAGGAATCGGCTAATATTCCATCAGGAACACTACCAGGAGCTGGTGTTCAGCGATGCACCACGTTTACAGCTGGTTATAACAGCCAAATGTGCTCTAGTAAGTACTAAAGATATTTGACGTGAGGGAGCATTAATACTGAGATGGTAGTAGTCATTGCAAGTGGTATTGTGTGTCAAATTTGGAGAAACCCCGTGTTCTATTACTGTTGAGAAGTGTAAATTGTTCTTTTGATTTCTTGCAGACAGCATAGTTACATAGGTTGAAAAAAGCCTTAGGTCCATCTATTTCACCCTTCCTCTACCAATTATATATTTTGTCATTAAGTTACTTATAACCGACAATGTTGTGTGTACTGAGGAAATCATCCAGCCCTTTTTTTAAAAGATATTATAGTGTCAGCCATTCCTACCTCTTGTGGTCGGCATTCCACAAGTTGACTGTTCTAACTATAAAGAACCCTTTCCTATTTAGCTGCTGGAATCGCCTTTCTTCCACTTGCAGCGAGTGCTAACAGGTCCTTAGAACTGTCTTTGGAAGAAATAAGTCCTTTATATTGACCACACATGTATTTATACATATAAATGAGATCTCCTCTGAGATGTCTTTTTTCTAAGCTAAAACAAATACAACTTTTTCAACCTCTCATCAAACTGATTCCATATGCTAGATGTGGCCTTACAAGTGATTTATACAGTGGTAACAATACGTTGGGATCACAGGATCCAATCTCTCTTTTTACACACTCTAAAATCTTGTTTGCATTTGCAGCTGCTACTTGACATTGAGAACTGCCTAACGTTTGTAAATTTTGCCACTGATCCTAATTTGTAATGAAAACTGAATACATTTAATTTGAATTGTACATAAAGAAGAATATTTAGGTGCAAAATATTTTAAGTGGCACTCACTGTGTGCCTCAAAACATATGGCCAGGGCTGAACTCCTAATTCTGTGACTTCTGAGCTGAAGTTTCCATGCTTACTTTACCGTCTCAATGTCTGCAGAATATGCTACATATAACCCTCCCATAATATAGTTGTCTGCTTAGCTGTATGGGTTTTTAACAACAAACTTTTTAACTGTTTGCAATGACAAACAGAAGAATTTTGATTATACCGTAGTTCTTGTCTATTATACAGTTCTGTGATTCCAAGATAGCAAGAGTCATTTAGAAAAGTACTGACCTCATTGTCATCAATTTCAACAGTTGAATGAATAGCTAATAGAAAGGTGGCTTCTGGTTGATCATCGATTGCCACATTCTGCATGGCTGTAGTATGTGGATGACCTGCATAGAAAATATTAAAAGGGAAATAATGTTTTCATAGAAACTGTTCAAAATATGATAGAAAAACTAACAGACATAAAAAACAATCCAAAAGATGTGAAAAAAAGACATCAGTAGCAACCAGAGCAACGTGTCAAAATCCTAGAAAAATTACAGCCTATTACAGCATTGCTGTTTCCTGTAAAATTCTGCTATAGTAAAAAGGATCGGACATGCTAAGATGGAACAGGAAAACATACCTTGAAACGCTAATGTAATGTAGTGTATTAGGCTATGTGCGCACTAGAAAAGTGATTTTTCTCAAGAAAATTTCTTGAGAAACTTCTGGGAGATGAAGATTACCGCACCTGCAGTAAAAAAACACACCAAATCCGCGGGGAAAAACGCATGCGTTTTTTGTTTTTTTTTTAACTATATTTTTATTCAAATTTTTCAACAACATAACATTGGCATAAGCGAATTCAGCATTGTAAATTCAACATTACATTGTCATGTTTGATCATCCCAAATTCCATACCAATTTTTAAAATCAATAACCATAACATGGCAAGATAAAGCAAAGGAAAGCAGCGACCCCTTAACCCATCATTCTTATCATTCCCCCCATTGAACCCTTGTGAACATGGTAATGACATACAATAAAGAAGTCCCACTCAAATCGGTTATTTCCCCCTCTCCTTTTAGTCAGCTTTCGGCCTTTCCTCCCCCACCTCCAAGCCATCCAATGTATCCTTCAATTTTTCAGTATGATACCAGACTGTGTCTTTGAAAGGTGACATAATCCTGACTATCTCCTCCCGAGTACAATAGGCCAGTATGAATTTCTTCCATTTGTTAAAGTGCTGTCGTATTCTATCCGCCCTCCTTTCTGCATCCAATCCTTCTATTTCAAGAAGATGCATGAGCTGACCCAAGATCTCTTCAATCGCGGGGACCCTAGACTCCAACCAATTTTTTAGTATCGCTCTCTTGGCTGCCAGAAGTATCACATGTATAAGTCTGGGTGGGTTAGTCATCTTCCCTTTGGTATCGTTCCCCTCCTCCCAATGGTGAAAAATAGCGAACCCAGGTGAGAGCCGAACTTCAAGACCCCACACCTTTTGTATACAACTTTTGATCTGTGACCATAATGGACTCAAATGGGGGCAGGACCACAACCCGTGAAGGAGATCAGTTCCACTACTCTTACACTTAGGGCAATACGTAAGCCTGTCTGGCTTTGTTGCTGATGGAGGGAGATTAAAACCATAAATTGCCTTGTGCATAATTCTAAATTGGGTTTCTCGCCAATTCTCATTTAAAATTGATTTACGAAGAGCATTCCACCCTCCCCTAATTTTTACCCCCATAGACGGGTCTTCAAATTGTTTTTCCCAAGATTTAAATAAACCTTCTGGGTGCTGTCCTATTAATAGATCACGCATGGCTCCATAAAGAAAAGAGATAGATGATGAAGTTATTGAGTTCTTTACCAGACAATCAAAAGAGTTAAATACTACCTCCTGGGTCACATCATGCAACTGAGTCATAATACTATATCTCACTTGGTCATATTGGATTACTTGGTTAGGCCCCAGGCCATACTGCGCTATAATTTCGTCTCTACTCAACCATCTAGGCTCTGAGG
Source organism: Anomaloglossus baeobatrachus (assembly GCF_048569485.1). NCBI lineage: Eukaryota > Metazoa > Chordata > Amphibia > Anura > Aromobatidae > Anomaloglossus > Anomaloglossus baeobatrachus. The sequence goes on along the minus strand of NC_134354.1, from coordinate 701,417,933 downwards.
TGTGCAAGAGATGAGCAACAGTCCTTATACCCCGCACCTTCCACTCTTCAAACAGCTTATTGCTTGTCCCCTGCACAAACTCTGGATTCCCCCATATAGGCAAGTATTTGGATATTTTATGGGGAAGTTTGTAGTTTTTCCTCAACGCCTTCCACGCTGCAATCGTGTCTTTAAATAAGGAAGAGTGCTTGATTTTCACTGGGAGATTAGCCTGCCTAGTATGAAGTAATGCCACCAGATCCCAAGGTTGTGCATAGTCTCTCTCAAGCTCCAACGCTGAATAATGCCTAGAGCCTTTAATCCAATCCAATATATATCTAGTCAAACAGGCTATATTGTAACCCCGAATGTTCGGCAAACTCAGACCTCCATGAACCTTAGATGCCATCAGCTTCTTAAGCCCTATACGAGGGCGTTTCCCCCTCCAAATGAAGTGTGAAAAAGCTCTATTTAGCTGGACAATATCTTTATGCTTGAGAAGCAGGGGAAGTGTTTGAAGATGATACATTAATTTTGATATCGACATCATCTTAATTAGGTGGACTCTACCAATTATGTTCAATGGAAGGTCGTGCCATCTTTTAAGATCTTGCTCTATTTGGCTCAGAAGGGGTGGATAGTTTAGACTATAAAGGGTTGCCGGAACCTTACCTATTTTAACTCCCAGGTATGTGATATATGACTTAGCCACTGTAATTCCTTCAAAAGGGTTCTGCTCCCGTGTTTGAACATTTGTCCCTCCCAGGTATAGGAGCTCGCACTTTGACGCATTAATCTTGAAGCCTGAGTACGCTCCAAACTCTCGCAAAATTTGTAAAATCTCGGGGACCTGCTGAGCTGGATTCGAAAGGAAAAGCAAAATGTCATCCGCAAAAAAAGCTGACTGAATTTGTCTATTATTTACAGAAATACCCTGGAAGGTGCTATGTGTAGATAACAATCGTACCAATGGTTCCAGAGCCAGATTAAAAAGTAATGGGGAAAGGGGGCAACCCTGTCTGGTTCCTTTCAGTAACGGAAAAGGGGCTGACAGATATCCTGGAATGTAAACTTGAGCCTTCGGATTTGTGTAAATTTCTCTAATGTAGGTATAAAATGACCCCGAAAAACGCATTTCATCTAGAACTCTATAAAGCCATGATCACTCAATATTGTCAAAGGCTTTCTCGGCATCTATTGTAAGCAAAGCGGGAGATTCTCCTTTCAGAGGCCGAAGGTTAACCCTATCCAGGACAAGAAGAACTTTTCTAATATTTAGTGTCCCTGATCTTTTCTGAATGAAACCGGCCTGTGCTGGGGAAATCAGTTGGGGAAGAATTATAGCTAGACGATTTGCCATAATCTTTGACATTATCTTCATATCTAGGTTGATAAGTGATATGGGCCTATACGAACCCGGCTCCTTCGGGTCCTTCCCCTGTTTAGGGATCAATTTTATATATGCCCGGTTATTATTTTGGAAAGACGCATTACCGTCTAGTATGCTATTATACAGCTCTAGTAATGTAGGTAAGATCTCTTCCTTTACTGTTTTATAGAATTCTCCCGTAAATCCGTCAGGGCCAGGGGCTTTATAATTATGCATGGAGTTGATTGTCCCCAATACTTCTTCCCCCGTAATTTTGGCATTCAGAAAAGTGCGATGCTCTTCTGTGAGTCGAGGTAGTGTCACTTTAGATAAAAGATTATTATCAGGAAATTTGTCTCGCTTTTCCGACGAATAAAGGTTTCTATAATACGTGCCTAAAGTCTCAATTATTGTCTTAGGGTTTTTGTGTATCTCCCCCTTTTGATTTTTTATTTCCATGGGTCCCTGAGTTATAATCCTATTTTTCGCTAAGTTGGCCAGTATTTTCCCTGCTTTATTTCCAAAGCGATGTAATGTAGCTTCTTGCATTGACCTAGCCATTTGTTCCCGTTTTTCCGCCCACTCATTAAAAGCTCTTTGGGCTATTACCCATCTATCTCTATGGTTCCTATCAGGATGCTTTTGAAAAGAAGTATATGCTTCCCTCAATTTATGGGAGGTTTCAGTAAATTTAAGATGAGCCTTTTTCTTCAAATAGGAAACATGTGCTATCGTTCTGCCCCGTAATACTGCCTTCGCCGTGTCCCATAATAACATAGGTGTGTCTTTATGTTGATCATTATGTACCATAAATTCCGTCCACCATTCCTTTAATTTCAAGGAAAAATCTTCGTTATCTTTAAGGAAGGAAGGATATCTCCACAGATAGTCCGTTCCTCTGGGATAAATGTTTGCTAGGTCTAGCACCACCGGGGCATGGTCAGAAATCACCAAATCCTGGATAGTAGCTGAGTGGAGCGCACGTACCAGGTTCCCTGAAATAAGAAAGTAGTCAATGCGAGACCAGGAGCTATTAGCATGTGAATAGTGCGTAAATTCCCTATCCTGAGGGTGCAGTAGTCTCCACGCATCCCATAAGGCCGTGGCATTTAACAGAGGACGCATAACTTTATCATGGCCGCGCGGTACATTTGGGGGGCCTTTAGCATTTTTCCTGTCCTCTAGCACAGATACCACCGAGTTGAAATCCCCCCCAATTATTAGATTAAAATGGGCATGTTCTAAAATTTTGGCCTCAAGTCGTTGAAAGAATGATTTGTTGTTTTCGTTCGGGGCATAAATATTAAAGATTTTATAAATTCCTCCAGGTATCTCCACTGAGATCATCTGAACCCTACCTTCCGTGTCCGCATATGTTTCCAGGACTTGATGTTGTAATCTCCTACTTACTAATGTAATAACCCCTGCTTTCCTTTTAACTGAAGATGACCCATAGACTCCTCCAACCCACAATTTCCCCATCCTCTGCATGTCTGAACCTTCCAGATGAGTTTCCTGAAGGAGCGCAATGTCCGGTTTGAGGCGATTAAGGTGGCGTAATATCTTAATTCTTTTTTGGGGGGAACGTAACCCCTTAACATTCCAGGTGACTATTCTCATAAAGCACATGTAATAAATGGAAATCCTGCCTTTCGTTTACCATGTTTTTGCTGCCCTCCCTTGCCAAAAAAAATTCAACCAATTAGACAATTGAACATAGTGCTCACTTGCAATAGTGAGAGTAGTAGTAATAATAATAACTCTGTGTAAAATCTTTGCTACTTCACTTGAATCCAAAATCCCCAAACATTTCAAACATCTCCCTCCCCTCCCCCCCCCAACTATACCATAATACTCAGACTTCACTTTTTTCTGATCATTTTCCAAGCTCAGTCAACCTTATACTTATAGCGTTTAACCAATATAAAGGAGTGTCCCACCTACAAAGAAAGAGAGAGAAGGAAAAAAAAAAAAAAAAGTTCTCTTTCCTTTCCTCCGCCTCAGATTTCTTGAACTTTTTCCACTGCGGCTTCTCCAGCCTAAATCAAAAACAGGTGTCCCACCTTGAACTTTACACATCCGACATTTGTCTATTTGTCTCAGGTTCCCTTAAGTTCCTTGTTTTGCTGTCTCCGGTCCTTCGGGGAAGCTGTAGCGAGCTTCACAGAGCTCCCTTTGGTCACTCTCTGGTTCGGTGAGTCGTTGCGCCCTGGTCCTGGAGAATTCCTGAGGTCACGAGGACTGCTGATCCGCTCAATAAAGGCCTCTGCCTCCTTTGGACTTGAGAAAGAATTGTAGGATCCATCCTGATGTCTGATAATCAACGTTGCCGGGTACTTTAACTGGAAGCGGATATTTCTCTTAAATAAGGCAGAGCATATGTATGAGAATGCCCTCCGCTGCCGTGTGACCTCCGCAGAAAAATCCTCGAAGAGCAAGATGCGCGAGCCTTTCACCTCCAAGGGATGTTTCAATTTCTTGTATGCCTGTAATATTTCCTGTTTATCGGAGAAGTCCAAGTATTTCATTATGACTTGTCTTGGGCGTCTGTTATGTTCACTCTCATCACCTCTCCTTGGCGGACCAATGCGGTGCACCCTTTCCACTTTTCTCCTTCCTGCTACTCCCAGGGTTGTAGGAATAGTGGATTCACACAATGTACGTAGCTCACCAACCGGGTATGTTTCAGGCAGGCCGACAATGCGCAAATTGCTTCTTCTGGAGCGGTTCTCTAGATCGTCCACACGGTCCCTCAGGGTCAGATTCTCCCTAGCCAGACGCATGACTGTAGTGTGGTCAGAGCTGAAGTCCTCCTCTAACGTCGACATTTTGGTTTCCATAGCCGCAACCTGTTCCACCGTCTCATCAAGTTGGTTCTGTATGGCACTGAGAGCTTTTGCTATTGATGCTTTAATTGTAGCGGAGATGTCAGGTAGCAAACGATTGGCGACTTCATCAGCCAGACGCTTATAATCCATACCCTCCACTGTTTTGAATACATCCGGGGTCCCCGGGGAATCCTCCATCTCCATCTGATGAGTATTTTCAGGTGACCGAGGGACACTTAATTCTGTATGGGCAGTCACAATCTTTTTTTCACACTGTACGCTGGATGTATGAGGATTTTGTGTTTTGGAGCTGCTGCGCAGCAGGTATCTTTCCATCAAATAGTGAATGAAGGGACGTAAGTTTTGACACTGATTTAGTGTGGGTTGTCAGACAAATCTTGATTCTGCTCCCCCTTTTGTTTATTCTCACTTTCACCCCTTTCTCCCACCTGCCAGAGTTATATGAATTCTCACTGTCCTGAAACTTTGCAGGGATGTATGTTTAAACTTCCCTCCTTCAGCTTCTTTCACTTTCTCCAGAGCTTTGCACTGAGTCTGTATGCCTAGAGATTCAGCTCCTGCTTATGCACAGGTCTGGACAAGATGGGGGAAGGGCCCAGGGATTCCCAGCTTTTTAACTCTTAGCTCTTTGCAGAACTTGTCAGTAGCGTGTTGTTTGCTGCTGATATCTTATCAGGACTCCAGGAGATTTATTATTCTGCTGCCGGTTAACTGCTTAGTGCTGGGGGAGTGAGTGCAAGGTAAGCTGCGTCCTGCTCTCTGTGTACAGATCTGATTTTAGTGCAGGGCAGGCTCCGGCGCCATCTTTATCACGCTGCCAGATCTTGAGAGGGAGGGGGAGAGCGAAATTCACTGCGCTGTTTCAAGTAATTATCTCCACGGCTCCCCATGAACTGCCCTGCATGTAGCAACTTCACTCACCGGAGGAATGGAGCGGGGGAGGCTGGTGGGTTGTCCGGTATATATGTCAGAGCTGCAGGGAATGACAGAGCTCAGGCGTCCTGTGTCCTACATGATCAGCGCAGGAGCCGGAAGTCCAACGCATGCGTTTTTGCCGCGGTTTTGCCGCAGATTGGTCCCTGCGGTTTTTTTTTATGCTGAACTGCAATAAATAATATAGATAATAGATAGATAAATCGATAGATAGACAGATAATGGATAGATGGATAGTTGGATAGATAGATAGATGAGAAAGACCTATATAATGTCCAACCCCCCTGCATATTCTAAGCTGGCACCCTTTAGTGACTTTCATGTGGCACTAAAGGGTGCCTAGCCTTGTATTTAGCCAAAAAATAAATAACGTGGGGTTCCCCCTATCTCTGTAGCCAGCTAGGGTAAAGCAGACGGCTGCAGCCTGCAGACCACAGCTGGCAGCTTCACCTTGGCTGGTAATCCAAAACAGAGGGCACCCCACGCTGTTATTTTACATTAAATAATTTAAAACAAAAAATGTGGGGTCCCCCCCAAATTGGATCACCAGCCAAGGTAAAGCGGACAGCTGGGGTCTGATATTCTCAGACTAGGGAGGTCCACTGTTATTGGACACTCCCCAGCCTAAAAATAGCAGGCTGCAGCCGCCCCAGAAGTGGCGAATCCATTAGACGTGCCAATCCTGGCGCTTTTCCCCAACTCATCCCGTTGCCCTGGTGCGGTGGCAAACGGGGTAATATATGGGGTTGATGCCAGATGTGTAATGTCACCTGGCATCAGGCCCTGGGGTTGGTGAGGTCAGGCGTCTATCAGATACCCGACATCACCAACCCAGTCAGTAAGAAATAAAAAATAGACAACAAAAAAAATTTTATTTGAAAAAACACTCACCACATTCCCTCTTTCACCAATTTATTGACAAGAACAATCAAATCCTGGTCCGGCGTAATCCAATAAGGGGGGGTGTCCCACGGCGATCCATAACATAGTCACTGTCCCAGTCCATGAAGAACAGATTTTTTCTCAAAATCTTCAGAAAGAATTTTCTTGAGAAAAAAAACGCAGCGTGCGCACAGCTATTTTTTCCCATAGGTTTTGCTGGGAAATGTCTGCAGGAAGATTACAAACATTTCTCAAGAAATTTCTGCAGCAAAACCGCGGGTAAAACCGCGGGTAAAACGGCCTAGTGTGCACAGGGCCTTAGGCTGCTTTCACATACCAGTTTTTTTGCATCAGGTACAATCCGTCTCAAAAACCTATGCAACGGCTGCGGCGTAAAAAAACGAATCCATTGCATAAAAATTTTTCCATGCGTCCCGTCCGTTTTTTGACGGATGCGGCTTGATACTGAGCATGCGCAGTTAAAAAAAACCGCATCCAGTGGCCGGATGCAGTTTTTGCCGCAGGACGCCGCATCCGGCGTCCATAGGCTTGCATTGTAAATCGCGGCCCATCGTGCCAGATCCGGCGTGATGCGGTTTTTTCGCCGTACAAAAAAAGTGCCAGGCAACGTTCCATCCGGCCGCCGCATGGGCTAAATATGCTGCATCCGGCAAAAAACGGATGCAATGCAAGGCCATGCGACACAATACGGCGCTAATGCAAGTCTATGCGGAAAAAAAGCAACCGGTGAGAAAAAAAAAACAAACAAAAACGGTTGCATTTTTTCTGCAAAGCGCCGTATTGTGCCGCTGAGCAAAAACTGAATGTGTGAAAGCAGCCTTAGCAAGTTGTGGTGTATACACTTAGATTGAAGGAACTGCACACCTAAAGGTACTTGGAGATGCTTCAAATAGGATTTGTTGTCAGTTGTCAACATTTCGGGTGAAGACCCTTCATCAGGCGTAGAAGCAATGTTCAATGCATAAAAGTCAAGGGGATCAAAAAGGTGAGAGGTGGGATTAACCCAAACAAGGACAACAAAGATCCAGCTGTATTAAGGCCTCTGGTGTGTACACTACTATTTCATCAGTTGTGGACGAAGGAGAAATGCTGCATACATACTTTACAGACAAAAAAGATGGAAAAAAATTCTAGGTGTGCAAATACTCCCCCATACATATTAGAATGCTGTTCGAGGAATAATTGCTCACCCACACATAGAAGCACTTGGTTTTACCACGAACTCATGGCTGTAGCATAACTCCAATGAGAACATAAGAGCGTGCATGGAAGATTAACAGGCTGGGATCCTTCTCTCCCGCAACATAATCTGTCAAGAATTAGGAGGCCCTCATGCAGATTAGTCGATCCCAGGATCGCGTCAGGTTTGGATGTCAATAGTTTAATGAGTATGGGGGCCTTAAAACGCAGCTTGGATGTGAACTCTAGATGCAAACGCTAAAATGCATTGAATTTTTTTCATTCATATTTGCAGGTGGATGTAGCCGCCAACAAAACAACTGCAATCAGTTGTCTACTTTTTCAGAAATATATACTGTATGGTGTGTGGTTCGCTCTTTAGTGTATAATTCTTGATTTTTTTAAATTGATATATATTTTATTTTTATTTCTAAGACACTAAGTCTAAAAATTATCCAAAGCAATCAGAAGTACAAATACATGTGGGCCAACTCAAGTTTCGCCTCTACAGCTACATCTAGGGACCATATGATAACAAGATATCAGTACTAGATGTTACGGCCCCTGGGTCTGTTGCTCCACGTTCCACTTCTGCTTCTAGTTTGCGTAGTTCCAGTCGTTTGGGAACTTCTTAGCTTCCTGAGTCTAAGTCCCAATTTTGAGCTACTGAGCATGCTCACGGACTTAGCCTCAGAAATGACTAAGTGTGTACTCTGTTCTAAGCATGTCTGCAATGTGGAATTACATGATTGGCCGTGGGTGATGTCACAGATGATGCGGGGATCACATGGTCCTAGGCATGTGACGTGGCATTACATGATTGGCCGAGGGTGACGTCACTTCTGTCGTTGCTCGTTACTATTGGCCCAGGGTTGTTCCTGTTAATTATCCTCCATCTTGTGGGCGGAGCCAAGTTTATAAAGGGCCCTGGAGCCCGCCTCTCGGTGCTCAGTCGTTACATGTGCTTGTCTGGGAGTAGACGCTCCATGCGAGTCTGCATAATATACCCGCTTCCCATGCTTTAGGGGAGTCGGGCTAGGTAGGAACCTCTCCCCCTATGCTCCTGTTTACTCTTTGCGGATAGCATAGAGAGTTCCCTGGCTCCTTATAGTGCGGTTAGCACATGGGGCTTGGACAGGGACTTGCACTTGAGCCATTTCAGAGAAAGCTATTGCTCTCTGTTATCAGTTGTCATATTACACTTCCTCTATGAGCATAAAAGAGGTTAGTTCTTAGGTTTGCCTGTGACCATTTTTTTTTTTAAATCAGAAATTTTTATTGCATTTTAAAACTTTCATAAACATAACAACAAATTGTGAGGGTAGTCCTCACACATACCCCCTCCCTCCCCTCCCCCCACCCTCTTCCGGTCGACAGTCTCACCCCTCCACTCTCTGCATCCCTCTTTATTCACATAATGACCTGCCCTCCTTATTTCTCAGCCACTGCGATCTTTCCTTTCCTACCTATACTCTAAATATCCTATCTTTCAGTAGATCAAATGACGCTAATCCTGGAAAGTCCAGCCACTTGCTCCAGATCTTCTCATATTTTCTCCTTCCCCTTTTAATATAAACATTTTTCTCCATATAAATAATATAATTCACTTTTTCAACAAATTCCTTACGTGTCGGTGCTTTTTCAGATAGCTAATACAATTAGTTTCCTTGCTGCATACAACAATCGTGCCACTGCCAGTTTCTCTTGTTCATCCACCCCCACTTCATCCACATAGCCCAGTACACACACCAGCGGGTTTCTGGGTAGGTCCACTTGCATCACTGATTGAATTAAATTTAACACTGTGATCCAGAACCCTTGTAAACACGGGCATTCCCACAACATGTGCATGATCCCTGCTTCCTCCACAGTACATTTTGGACACTTGGAATCTGTTCTCACTCCCACTTTCTTCATCCACACGGGGGTTCTATATACTCTGTATATAACATACAATTGCGATAGCCGTTTTGCCTCGCTCAGAGACATTTTGATGACATATTGCAAAATAGACTCCCATTTCTCCTCCCCAATTTCTCCCAAATCTTCCACCCACCTTGCATATGCCCCAATTTGTTGCCTCCCAACAGACATGGACAGAAGTCCCCCGTAGACCATCGATATACATCCTGCCGTCCCTCTCTGCATCCCTAATATATTAATTACACTATCTGATTGTATAACAATTGGTGTTATGCTGTTCTGCGATTCAAATGCGTGACGTAGCTGCAGGTATTTATAAAACATACTATGTCCCAGTGGGAAGTCTTTTAGCAGTACTTCAAAAGTCTTAAATAGGTTTCCATCCATCACTTGGGAGAGGTACCAGATACCAATTCTCCTCCATTGCCCAAATTCTTTAAGGGATAAAAGTTCCGGAATGTTGGGGTTGTCCCACATGAGGGTATATCTGGTGAACCCGGTTACCCGTCTCATCTGTTTGATCTTACCCCATACTTTATCTATCAACTGTATAGTAGGATATAATGCAGAGTGTGGACGAAACTTTCCCGCCTCCAGACTTGTAAGCAGAGGACCTTTTCCGCTCACATACTGTAATATTTTCCCCGCCAAGGTCTCCAAACCTGTCACACCCCACCCCACCATGTGTTGGCTCTGGGCAGCTAAGTAATAGCACCAAGGATTAGGTAGAGCCAGTCCCCCTTCGTCTTTTGGTCTCTGTAAATATTCTAACCTCATCCGTGGGCGCTTCCTTCCCCAGATTAAGCCTCGGAAAATAGAATTTATTTTATAAAACCTATTTTGTGGTAGCCATACCGGGGCGTTATGGAGCACATAGTTAAAATGATACTAATGCCCCAACTGCTCTAAGTTGACTCTCCCCACCACCGAAAGGTACAGTTTGGACCAGGCCAGAATCTTTTGTTTGAACTTAAGTAAAAGGGGGGCGAGATTAAGACGTTCATAGTTTGCCTGTGCCTCCTTACCTAGGAGCATTGTTTATGCTTTCTTAATTTACTAGCTTACTTCTGTGAAGTAACAGAGGTATTTCCTATTCGCATGGGGTAGTCGCCCTAAATTATTTGCTACCACATATTAGTTTATGCTAATACGGTACTCGCTGTGAGTTAAACAAGGAGTGTCGTACTAGTCCTAGTGTTGCTGTGAAGTAACAGGAACAAGTACTACGTCTGTGGTACAGAGACCCTTTTCTGCTGTCACTAGCAGCAGTTGCATGGTGGGCCCTGACTCGTAATTAGTTATAATACCAGGCAGCCCCGTAACACTAGAGCTGATCGTATCGGCAAAAAACTGGTGTGGAGACACGGGGCTCAGTAGGTGCTGTCGTCCACTGGCTCAACCGCCTTTAAAAAGACAGCATGGCCCAGGGCTCATCCCAACTGAACGCCCAACCTGCATTACCATGGGCAGAACACTACTCGGACAACATAGGGTGAGGGAATCACAATATTAAGACTTTATTGGATCTCCAAACAATTAACGGTACATAGCACATAACCAGCAAAACCACAAAATGTAACCGGCAACAGTTTCTCACCCTTCCGTTGGCTCACCAGGGATTAGAATGTCCATGCCTCAGAGCTTCCAGGGCTACTTACTCCAAACCAGCAGCACCGTGCTTTCGGTGGGCACCCACCGAGAATGAAATAATGCCAGATTTTGGAAGCTGGCTGAGGACCGCAAAACCTGTAGTCAGGTGACTGGATTGTCCCAAGCTGGATTCCTTCCTTAGGTAGTCTTTGATATCTCAGCGGAATCCTTGCATTCGATGCTGCAGTCCATATAGTATTATAATCCAGGTTCGGTTATGGCTTGCCAAATCGGATCCGCAGGTCCTAGATTGGTAGCATGTAGCAAGAGTCTACCCGGGAAATGGACAGTCCTTCTTATAACCCTGAGCTCTCCATTTAGACCATTGGGGTCTTCACGATTGGTGGATAAGACTGGGCTCTTATTGGCTAGATTTCAAGCCGTATACAAAATATAGTATTAATGGTCTCTGGCAGAGACAAGGGATAGACAGCTAAGTTACATCACAGTGTCAGCGTGTCAACTGACTGCAACCAATCACAGGCGCCAGGACGGCCGGTGGGCGGGGAAAGCAGTGCAAGTGTGTGCGGGTCAGTATGGTGAGCGTGCATGTAGACAGAAACACATGCACGCTCCTGTCAGGGTGTGTGGCTGTGCAGATGATGTGATGTCAGATTCGTACATGTCTGGCAAAACATCACCGGCATGACCTGTCGCTCTCTGAACATGAGCATGCATGTACCTAGAAACACATGCACCCTCCTGTCAGGGTGCGCGGCTGTGCCAGTGATGCAAAGTCAGATTCGTACAAGTCTGGCAAAACATCATCCGGCAAGTCGTGTGAGTCGCTTGCAAGTGTGACCCTGGCCTAAGAGAAATCTCATGCGGTTTTTTTTTTTTGTTTATTTAAATAAATAAATAATTTAAAATAAAAACCGACATGCGGTCCCCCCTAATTTTCATCCCCAGCCAAGATAAAGCCAGCTGGGGGCTAGTATTCTCAGCCCGCAGCTGCCCAGCATTACCGCATCCATTAGATGTGACAATCCCGGTGCTATACCAGCTCCTCCCGAATTGCCCTGGTGCAGTGGCAAACGGGGTAATGACTGGTTAATAACGTGGCGCCCTGGACAAGCCAGGTCATCACAGGAACTGCAACATCACACCCCACACCCCGGTTAGGCACATCAAAGTCAGACAAAAATCCTTGTTGCCTCCCTCCAGGGGCTGATGTCCACACCAGGGGGTGGAGCCAGGCAGTTGGCCCCGTCCGCCGAAGAGTGCACAGTCCTGGAGGCGGGAAAAGGAAGTCAGAACAGTGCAGAGGAGTCTAGTGGAGGAGTGTAGTTGGAAGGAGAGTGAAGTGGTAAAGGAGCAGACTGACCGTGTCCGGGTGCGTGGCCCGGGCACTGAACAGCAAGGTTGGCGGACGGTGGTGACCGTCTGCAGGCGAGGCAGATTGACGTGAACCGTAAGGACCGAGGACGGGTGGTGGCCCGCCGGTACCGGATCGGGAAGCGAAGAGAAGCCAGCACCGTTCGGCAGGGCCTACGGACCCCGACCAGGCTAGGAGTCGCCGTAAAACCAGTCAAATCCGTTAGCAAAGGGAACCTCCAGGGTTTCCCAGCAGTCAAGACCCGATAGAAGGCAACAGCTCAAACCGTGAAGGGAAACACAGTCACCGCCAAGGCTACAGTTCCCAGGGCCAGAGCCTGCGGGCAAAAGGGGCTCCTTCAGCATCCATCCAAGCTTGGGAGCGGGTTACCGGTGGGAAGCCACCGGAACCGAGAATCCAACACAGGTGCAGGGAAAGGCAGTCGCCACCAACCTACCAGGAGAAGAACAACCGCAGCCGTCTGTGGGACCCGTCCATCCAGCCGTTTGTTTTACTGGAGACTTTGTATTCATCATTGGCTGAGTGAGTACCACTGTGCCGTGCGGCACCGCGCTGTCCCCGCGACCCTGCACCTCACCAGGCCCCGTAACCCGCCTGCCATCCCTACCCCTCACCGGGCCCCGGGACAACCAACCCCCCTACCCACGGAGGGGAAGAAACAACATCCAAGCTGCTCCCGGTCACCGCTCCCGGGATCCCCGTCCAGAGCAGCGGTAGTGTCACAACCTCACCACAACCGTGGGTGGCGTCACGGACAATAAATCCCCCAACACCCAAACAACCCCTTTCACTCAAGGGCGAGGAGCGCCGCTCGAGTCTCCGGGATCCGGCCCGCCGCTCGAGCCACCGAGCAGCAAGCAAGCAGCAGCAAGCACCGGACCCGAGTAGTGGGTGAGCGCAGCACCCTCCCCGCCTGCGACAACAACAGCGCACAGCTGCTACTACAGTACCTTGCGAAAGTATTCGTCTCGCTTGAATTTTTCAACCTTTTCCCACAAATTAAGGCTTCAAACAAAATGATAAAAATTTTAATGTTATGGTGAAGAATCAACAACAAGTGGGACACAATTGTGAAGTTGAACGAAATTTGTTTATTTTCAAACTTTTTTTAAAAATAAAAACTGAAAAGTGGGGCGTGCAATATTATTCGTCCCCTTTACTTTCAGTGCAACAAACTCACTCCAAACAAAACCCCCCAAAAATTAGTGAATAATATATAGCCACCTTGTTTTCTGATGACACTCAACAGCCTACCATCCATAGATTGTCAGTTGCTTGATCTGTTTACGATCAACATTGCGTGCAGCAGCCACCACAGCCTCCCAGACACTGTTCCGAGAGGTGTACTATTTTACCTCCCTGTAGATCTCACATTTTATGAGGGACCATAGGTTCTCTATGGGTTTCAGATCAAGTGAACAAGGGGGCCATGTCATTATTTTTTTATCTTTCAGACCTTTACTGGCCAGCCACTCTGTGGAGTAGTTGGATGCATGTGATGGAGCATTGTCCAGCATGAAAATCATGTTTTTCTTTAACGATACCGATTTCTTCCTGTACCACCTCTTGAAAAAGTTATCTTCCAGAAACTGGCAGTAGGTCTGGGAGTTGAGCTTCACTCCATCCTCAACCCGAAAAGGTCCCACAAGTTCATCTTTGATGAAACAAGCCCATACTAGTACCGCACCTCCACCTTGCTGGCGTCTGAGTCGGAGTGGAGTTCTCTGCCCTTTACGGATCCAGCTTCTGGCCCATCCATCTGGCCCATCAAGAGTCACTCTCATTTCATCAGTCCATAAAACCTTTGAAAAATCAGTCTTAAGATATTTCTTGGCCCAGTCTTGACGTTTTATCTTATGTTTCTTGTTCAAAGTTGGTAGTTTTTCAGCCTTCCTTACCTTGGCCATGTTCCTGAGTATGGCACACCTTGTGCTTTTTGATACTCCAGTAACGTTGCATCTCTGAAATTTGGCCTAACTAGTGGCAAATGGCATCTTGGCAGCTTCACGCTTTATTTTCCTGAATTCATGGGTAGTTATTTTGCGCCTTTTTTGCCCATCACGCTTCTTGCAACTCTGTTGGCTATTTGCCATGAAACGCTTGATTGTTCGGTGATCACACTTCAAAAGTTTGGCAATTTCAAGACGGCTGCATCTCTCTGCAAGACATTTCATAATTTTGGACTTTTCAGAGCCCGTCAACTCTCTCTCCTGACCCATTTTGCCAAAGGAAAGGAAGTTGCCTAATAATTAAGCATACCTTATATAGAGTGTTGATGTCATTACACCACACCCCTTCTCATTACAGAGATGCACATCACCTGATTTACATAATTGGTAGTTGGCTCTCAATCCTATACAGCTTGGAGTAGGACAACATGTATAAAAAGTATCATGTGATCAAAATACTCATTTGCCTAATAATTCTGCACACAGTGTAGTTATAATCCTTGGCCTTTTCCATTATACATTTAATGTTAGCAATTACATCTCTTGCGCCTCTGCCTTCTCTAAATCCTACTGGTTTCTCTGGCAGCTCTTTATCAAAGGTAAGGCTGTAGCCATCTTTGTAGGATCTTCAGTAGTATTTTGGTGGCATGAGGTATGAACACAATAGTCTGATAGTTTCCCCAGTTGGTAGCATCTCCCTTCTATGGAATAGTAATAAACACTGATGTTGTCCAGTCCTTGGGCCAGTTACCAGTTGTCCATATCTGTTGACATAGTCATGTGATAATTGCTGTTTCAGAAGACTTTTAGCTCTATTAGAATATTCTCAACTCCAGGTGCTTTGTTTTTTTGACAGAAGCTTTATTGCATCAACGACTTAATCTTTCAAGATGTTTGGTTCACTCTCATGTTGAGTCTCAGTTTCTTCCTGTATCTCTGAGTCATTCTGCAGAGAAGCTCAAAGTACTTTTTCCATCCTTACTTGATCTTTTCTGGCTCAGTTAGTTTGTTCCTGTCATATCTTTCAAATTTCACACTCTTGGTTGAAACTTTTGTCGTATCTCTTTGATCTTTTGGTAATAAAGTCGTTTGTCTGCTCAAATGGCTCTCTTTAGTCTTCTAATGCTGTTGTCTGCATCCTGCTTGTTACCTTTTGCAGTTTGTCTTTCATTGATGATCTTTAGGGTCTCTTCTGTTAACTATAGCTGCGGGAGTCTCTACTGCCTCTTGTTTATTGTCTTACTGGCTTCTTCAGTAATAATATTCTTTATATGTGTCCACAATTCCTTACGCTTTGTATCAACTGTGTTCAGTGATATAAATTGGTTGTGCAGACCGTTCCAAAAAACTTCAGGTATGTTTGTCAAATCAAAGTTGGAAATGATATGTCTAGTCCATTAGCGAAGCTTGATGACTAATCTTTGCTATCAAAAGTTCATGATTAGTTACACAGGCAGCTCCTGGGTTTGTTTTTGAGATAATTATCAACGACCTCCATCTTTGGAGAACACATATGCAGTCAATCTGATTCTTATATACCCCATTTGGTGATGTCCATGTGTAAAGTCTCTGTTTGTGATTTAGAAAGAAAGTGTTCATGATGGACAGTTGATTTGCAGCACAAAAGTCAATGAATATTCCTCCAGTCTCGTTTTGATCAAAGTCCAAAGTTTCCAACAACAATTCCATGTTTGCAGTGACTCACTTTGGCTTTCAAGTCTTCCATCAAAAGTAAATCTTGTTCTGGCGTCTTGTCGATTTCTTCTTGAACTAGATCATAGAATAGATCAATATGCTGCTCTTCAGCATCTGTTGTTGGTATGTACATTTGTATAACTGTGAGATGAATTGGCGCTCCTTGTAGTTGTATTGCGATGACTATCATTGACTGTATAGTACGTAAAGACAGTGCTGGCCAATTTTCAGTTGAGAATAAAAGCGACACCATTTCTTTGGTTATCATTGCGAGAATAGTAGACACAATGTTTGTTTGACTAGAAATGTCCAGATTGCGTCCATCTTAGTTTGCCAATTCCGAGCAAGCTGAGTCTTGTTCTGTCCATTTCGGCTTTGGCGATGTTGAGTTTGCCTTGGTTCATGGTTTATACATTCCAAGTTCTGAACTTTATGATATCTACTGCTGTACAATTACTTGACTGGGAGAGAAAGTACAGTACCTGTCTATGACCAATGTAAGTTGCTGGTGTTTTTCACCTATACATCTTTTAGTTAAGGCTGGAGAATTTTCAGTTGATCAGTGGGGGTTTCAGACCTCAAAAGCTTCTCCGATTGATAACGACTGAAGATTTATCCAGAGAATAGTTTAAGTCCTGGAGAACTACTTTAAGTAGGTTCATCCCTCTGTGGCAATACCATACCTGTCGATGTTAACGGTGGTTTGGGCACCATGCAGGGTTCAACTAGGAGGGGTGCACATTTGGCTTTGGGAACATAGATTTTGCTTCAATGGTTTGGGAGCCATGTCACATTTACCTTTGTGTTATCAGCAATGTGAGAAAACCTTTACTTTTCTACTGACAGATACCAGACCTGAGTTGGTGATTGCTATTTGTGTGATGAGCTGACGTTTTCATTGGTATCATTTTGAGGTCTATAACAATTTTGATAACTTATGATAATTGGGAGAGCAAATGAACAAATAAAAAATAATTCTTAATTTACTGCTTTTTTGTCCCCCATCAGTGTTACATTCTTTACCATGCCGTAACACCGATCAGACAACTTTATTTTTAGGGTCATTGTGATAATACAGATACCAGATTTATACAGATTTATAAAGCATTCAACTGCATTAACCCCTTAACGACCGCGGGCCGTAAAATTACATCCTAGTGGTCATAACGTTACTGCTCGCGGTCTGCCGGCGGCAGCATGCTACTATCGGCGCACATCTCAGCTGATTTTCACAGCTGAGATGTGTGCCTGCTAGGCACGAGCAGAATCGTTATCTGCTCATGCCGTTTAACCCCTAAATGGCGCTGTCAATATGTGACAGCACCATTATAAGCGCGGTCGCGGTAAACTTTTACTTACCGCCCGATACCGGAAGTCACGTGACGCGATCACGTGACTTACGGTAGTTGTCATGGTAGCACAGGGTCATGTGATGACTCCTGTACTACACATGAATTACTTTCACTTTCGCTGTGCCAGCGGCACAGTGAAAAAGAAAGTGAGCGTATCTGCTGTGTACAGCTATGTTGCTGTGATCAGCAGATAGTGCAGAGTGCAGAGTGATCGGACTGCTGATCGCAATAGCCCCCTAGGGGGACTAGTAAAATAGAAAAAGAAAAAAAAAAAGTAAAAAAAAGTTTTAAAAAATAAAAAAAAAAAACAAAAAACCTAAAAGTTCAAATCACCCCCCATTCGACCCATTGAAAATTAAAGGGTTAAAAAAATAAAAAATACACACACATTTGGTATCGCCGCGTTCAGAAACGCCCGATGTATCAAAATATAAAATCAATTAATCTGATCAGTATACAGCGTATCGGCAAAAAAATTCCAAAACGACGTTTTTTTGTCGCCACAACTTTTGCGCAAAATGCAATAAGAGGCAATCAAAACGTAGCATCTGCGCAAAAATGGTACTGTTAACGTCAGCTCGAGACGCCAAAAATAAGCCGTCACCGAGCCATAGATCCTGAAAAATGAACGCTACGGGTCACGGAATATGGCGTAAAACGTGCGCCACTTTTTTCGGACAAACTTCCGATTTTTTTTAACCCCTTATATAAAAGTAAACCTATATATGTTTGGTGTCTACGAACTCGCACTGACCTGAGGCATCACACCCACACATCAGGTTTTACCATATAGTGAACACAGTGAATAAAATATCTCAAAAACAATAGTGCTAACGCACTTTTTTTGCCATTTTTATGCATTTGGAATTTTTTTGCCGTTTTCCAGTACACTATATGGTAAAACTGATGGTTTCATTTAAAAGTACAGCTCGTTCCGCAAAAAATGAGCCCTCACATGACCATATTGACTGAAAAATAAAAAAGTTACGTCTCTCAGAAAAAGAATGGCGAAAAACCCCCCCCAGAAAGCGAAAAATCGGCCGGTCGTGAAGGGGTTAAAGCCATGACGGCAGTGGCCCCATGCACCAGACGCATCATGAAGGGATCTATGTACCTGCAGACTGCGAGAAGCAGATAAGAGGGCACCACAGGTACGGAGGACAGGTGAGAATAATTTTTTTGTGTGTGTTAACGACATAATAGGGGATAAGAAGGGGACCGGAATGAGGACATTACTAAATGATGTGCAGATTACTAGAGGGCTCATTACTAAATGATGGGCACATTACTATGGGGCACATTACTACAAGTGGGTAACAAGGATAGGCACATTACTATAGGACAGAAGGATGGGCACATTACATTTTATTGGTAAATATTTTTATTTTTGAAATTCCCCAGTAGCTGTATTTCCCACCCTAGGCTTATACTAGAGTCAGATAAGGTTTCCCAGTTTGTTTTTTGTGGTAAAATTAGGGGCCTCGGCTTATACTCAGGTCGGCTTATACTCGAGTATATACGGTAACAAAAAATGCAGACACTGCTATTGTTGAAACAGCCCAATGTTCATTTCTTTTATATTTTCTGTAAAGTAGTTTAAAATTATATACATTTCTCTGCATTTAGGAAACCGTGTGCAACGTTCCCAATGTACGGAAATAAAAACTATTATAGAGATTATGGGCTTAACTCATGTTTTTGAACACTACTGTTATTTTGAACACAACTGTACAAGTGAGAAGAGAAAATTACCGGAGGTGCAAAATTTGTCAGTGAAAGTATTAAGTAAATTAGGTTGTACATCTGTTATACACATTAGTGACGAATATTAGATACTGTATTAGGAGAAGGAAGATCTTACCATTATTTTCCTCCTCATGCTTAATATCGTTCCTCCTGAAATATAATAAAAAAATTATAGTAACCAACTCCAAGGTTTTAAATTAAGTGAGGATTACGTATGATATATGTACAGGTATATCTTACTGACATTCTCTTGCTTTAATAACACTCAACTGAAAATATAAATCATTATAGCATATGGAAATCAAAGTCCACAACTTAGGAAAAAAAGGTTTACTTGATCATAATAAATCCTATAAAACCTTTCTGCAGAGATGCCTATATTGCTTGCAGAAGACAGGGAAAAAAACGGGTTTTATGTTGCGCTAAAAACCACGAGTGTTGGTGAAGAACTTAATGTTCTTTTATTAAATAATTCTGGAATTGTTTAATAAAAGAACATTAATTTTTTCACCAACACTCGTGGTTTTTAGCGCGGCATAAAACACGTTTTTTTTCCCTGTCTTCTGCGATATACCATATGTTTAACGGGGCCGCTGCTAGACCACCCAGGCACTCACAAACGTCTGCAAAGGGGTTGTGACTGGCACAACCCGATCAGGTGAGTGCATCTTTCTCCGATTCTTTCTCACCCTTAAACCGGGTAAGACCCTATTGCGCCTTTTTCTCTCCCATCTTACAGTTCTCTCAAGTAATTTGACTGCAAGCAGAGATTTCACATACTGTTCTCCAAAAATCAATAAATCTGAATATCTTTCCAATGGAGCAACCAGTGGCAAAACTAAAGAAAATGGCAGAATCAGGGGAGCTTGGGGATTTTTGCAAAATATTTTACTCAGCTAAGGCAGAGCCATTGAGTCCGGCAAAGCCATCGACACCGGCAAAGCCATTGAGTCTGGCAGAGCCATCGACTCCAGCAGAGCCACTGAGCTTAGTTATTGGCTGCATTGATGTCAACCTGAGATCAGTTCAGCAGACAATTAGGGACAGTAGAACTGATGGAGGACACTCAACGTTGGACCCAGGGAGGTTGAGTAAAGATTTTATATAACCGGAAGAACTCCTTTCGTACAAACAAAAGCTTCCGGTCACTTCCCCTAAAAGATATATTAACCCTCTTAACACCTACAAAACAAAACCTGCCATGCCTCCACTATGACATTATGGAAAATGTTTTGGGACAGCAGACAGGTTAGTCACTTCAAATAAATGTCTTGAAGTCGTACCTTTAGGGGACAGCTGATACATGCCACATACACTACCATCCAAACACTATTTGTCCCCATCTCAAAAAGATTCACCTTTCTTTTTTCCTAAATTAATTAACTATATGTGATAATCGCGATGGGTCGGTCTATAGCACACTTTTCTTTTCCAGTTTCCAGTAAGAGTCAGCATAGCAATTTCTTTTTGTTCTTTCAAATTGTCCAAAAAGTGGCACGATTACGAATATTGTAAAGTATTGATTTCCAATTCGTTATTGTGGCGCACGACCCAGTTTCAAAATCAGCTTTAATAGATATATAAAAAATAGAAAATACTTCAGTTGAGTTTACTTCTGATGTGAAAACTAAAATTGATGGAGTTGCTATTTTGGTGGTTAAGTCAGGCATTCCACCACATCAGCACTCCAGATCATAAAAAGGTTGTCGATGTAGCGACCATATCAGACAAGCAACCTATAAAAACACCCATCCACAGGAATAAAAAGTTTTTATTTCCCTTCCAGACCATGTAAAATAAAGTCAACATGGTGAGAACATAGAACCTGTACTCACTCCTGTTATCTGCAGATACTTAAAGGTGATAAAGGGTTTGTACCAAATTTGAAAGTTAACTAAACGTTACCTTGTTTTACCAGTTGTATCCTTCAGCCTTCTTCTCGTTCTGTTGCTCTACAACAACAACAACAAAAAAAAGCTAAAAAAACAAAAACCTGAATACATATATAGATAAAACACATATATAAACAACCAACCATATTTTTCATGATGAGTGCTGGGATCGTTTTTGACATTCTGTCTGACCAAAACAGAGCCACCATTACTGCACAAAGTAGGATGCATCTCTGTGTTTTGGCTGACCTCATTTCATATAGTTATAGAATTATTTCAGTTTTGGTCACTCAAAGTACTGACAAGAGACTTAATGGGAAGATGGACATTAACCAGGGAAGTTTTTCTTTTTGCCCTTTTGTTTTTCCCTTCACTTGTTCCTAGAGCCATCAATTTTTGTTGACATTGCCATATGAGGGCTTATTTATCTGCCGGACCAGTTGTAAATTGGAATGACTCCATTTATTTGACAATATAATATACTGAAAAATGAGAAAAAAATGCGTTCGCAAATTTTGCAAAAAATGGATTCTGCCACAGTTTCTATGGATTTTGTTTTTACATGGTTCATTCAGATAAGATAATATCAATCTTGTAAAAATCTGCATAAAAAATTATCCTGGAAACACTAAACCTGGGGTTTTGTACACCAGTCGCAAAAAATGGAGCTCTGGAGTAAGCAGTACCAAATTTAGTAAGAGGGGAATGTCTCTCAATAAATTTGACAAATCTTAGAACTGCCATGAGCTTCTTTCAGAAACGTTACTCCAGACAAGGACTGACATAATTTATGACACTATTGTGCCATGAATCACAATGTATTTGTCCAGCGGGCATTGCCAAGCCTCGTCCTACCTCAGACAAAATGTTGGTGGAGCCGAGTGGAACTAGTCAACAAACGTAAAGTCACAACATTTTTACACAAAAGTTGCCACGCTGGATGAATTGGGGCCATAAAGTATAGATTTTTTATAAAGAAAAAAAAAATACAAAAAAACCCCAAACAAACAAAAACTATATAGATATGCTTTCCTACTAATTGTGCCCTTATCTCAAAATAAGCATGAAGCATGAGATTCTACATTTGTGCTCTCTTGCTCTTAAAACCCCCAGGAATCCATTTCAGCAGTCAAGTCCCCTATTTCCAATGCATGACATATTGCAACCGATGATGACGAAGTTGCCACACCTTCTCCATCCCAGGTCTTAAAGTGTTGTAGCTGTGCTGCTAGGTGACTCATTTGAGTCAGGGGCTGCCATTCCCCAATTAGTAAAAAAAAGATTTCTAATAAAGCTCAGGATGCTGAAAGAAAAAAAAAAAAGAAGAAGAGTAGATTCCACCTCTTCAATTCTCCGCCCACAGGCAAATAGTGAGGTTAATTTCTTATTTATTTTAAACATCCTTCTGAGCAGTTTTTAAAATGTTATTCTGCTGCAAAATTTCTTTAATTTGGACAGAAATTGTTTCAGTGTAAGCAAAATAGTCAGTAAAAGAAAGAATATCACATTTAACATAATAATTAGTATAAACTAAGTACTTTACCTGCAGGCTCCACGAGTCTGTAAAACATAAACAACAGGATAGTCATGAGTCTACTAAGCATGTGACAACTGAATGAATGATTCATGAATAATGACTGTATTTTGCAGACTTTAAGACTCACTTTGTTTCCTCCAGATTTAGGAGGAAAGTTGCGATGCGTCTTATAGTCGGATGTACCGGACTTTCTGGTGTGTGTGTGTGTGTGTGTGTGTGTCTATTGTGGAGAGAATAGGCGGTGGTTAAGTGGGGTCACAGGGGACAGGAGTAGGCAAACGCATGTGCCCGCTATTAGAGAGAATAATTATTCACTGCTCCTCACTCCCAAAATCCCACCCACCTCTGCACTCGAGCCAGTGCCAGAAGATGGGCGGGATGAGCAGTGAATATTCATTCTCTTTAATAGAAAGCACACGTGTCCCCCCCCCCCCCCCCCGCCAGCAGCCGGCTTCCTGCAGTGGCTGGGGCGATCGTGTGTCCATTATTAAAGGTTATGGTCTCTGTAGTGCCCCTGTGTTTCCTCCCAACATCCTAAGTGAAATAAATCCTTGGCGGCCACTATGACCTCGGGTGTGCACAGTGATCTGCCTGTGTGCAATTACCATGTGCTGTTACACTGCACACCTGAAGTCTGAGTGGCCAAGCACATCCCTCTGCAATCTGTTACCGTGCTGTGTCGGAAGTTAGTGGCTCATATAGTGAAGTTCTGCCTCTGTGCCCGCTCAGCGCAGCACATCTCCAGTGAGAAGAGCTGGGTTCCGGTCTGCATTGTGATCTTCTCCCTGTATGCCACTGCACCAGCGTATAGTACTGAGCTGGCAGGTAGTAGCTCATAGGAAGAAGATCACAGTACAAACTGGAAAACCCAGCTCTTCTCACAGGAGATGTGCTGCACTGCTGTGCATCGCAATGAGCTGAGAAGGAGTGACCAGTCAGACTTCACAGCGGCCGCCAGGTATTTGTGCGACATAGGATGCTGGGAAATCAGAAAAGGAAGTAGAGGGAACACGAGTATAATAGTTTATTTTTTATGTGTGCAGTGTAACAGGAGGCATATATACCAGGATGGGCCCATGATCAGGGAAATATATATAATAGGATGAGGGACATAAATACCAGGATGGAGAACATATATACCCGGATGGGCCCATGATGGAGAACATATATACCAGGATAGGGGACATATACACCAGGATGGCAAACATACAGTATATACCTGGAAGGGGACCAGGATGGAAGACATTAGTACAGAATTGGGGGAAATTACCTCCATAACAGTGTAAGCAGGAGATCCTCACCCCTCACCCTCAATAACAGTGCTTCATGACCACATTAGAATCATAGAATGGTAGTGTTGGAAGAGACCTCAAGGGCCATTGGGTCCAACCCCCTACACGAGCAGGTTTTTCTGAATCATCCAGCTATATGTTTATCCAGTTTCTGCTTGAAGATTTCCATTGATGGAGAGCTCACTACCTCCCGTGGTAGCCTGTTCCACTCTCTGACTGCCCTCACTACCTGCCGTGTTTGCCTGTTCCACTCTCTGACTGCCCTGACTGTCAATAAGTTTTTATTAATATCTAATCAGAGTCTCATTCCTTTTAAATTTCATCCCATTTTTTGCTTCAATTGTTTTTCCTATTTTCCTCCTCTAAAACTTAGGCACACCTTATGATCCGGTGTGTCTAATAATCCGCAAAATATGGTACTTCAAGAAGTGGTTTCTTCCAAAAACACACCGCTTCCCTTCCTCCAAGCTTGCTACTTATCGGGAGCCGTGTGCACCTAAAGATTAAGCGTTTGGGCAGGCAGCACAAGTACGCCGCCAGCCCAAAATGTGCACAGTTAGCAGTGGCAGCTTTATCTCAGCATCATTGGAGGAGCCCAAGGGCACTGAAGAAGGGCAGATGCAGTGATCTAGCCAGCTTAATAGCAGCGCCTGCAGGCTCAAAGGCACAAAAGAACGTCCACTGTTGATTGACTAGGTTGCCGGTCACCTCTGCAGTCGATGAGCAATACATTACAAGAATTAAATATCCCTACGTTCTCTGGTTTCCAAGCACTTTGCAATTTAGCCTCTTTAACAAGAGGACAATAACCCTTTAAGAGTTATACATAAAATTACCATCCCTCGGCTCCACAGCGTTGCTCCTATGTCTTTGTTTTCACTGCAGTGGTGACCTCAAAAATACAGTGCGGATCACCACTACAACCAACCATTGTGCTTGGCAGTTGTGCGGTTGTTGACGACACAAGCTACAATTGGATGTTAGGCTGGAGTTCCACTTGCGAACGACTAGCGTGAGTCTCGCATTGGTATCACCCGGCACAGCCACACACTCTCTGGACAGGAGCGCCTCAGCTACATAGAAATACATGCAGCCGACCCACTCCTGTCAGAAGAGTGTGCGGCAGTGCCGGGTAATACTGATGCGAGACTCGCGCGAGTCATACGCAAGTGGAACCGTACCCTTACGGTGATGAACACTATAGTCATGACTTGATGCAGCCAAAAATCTAGAATCCTAAGATAGGTAGTCAGACTGTACCTATTGTATCTTATGATAGCTTATAATGTCAGCATTTATAAGTACAAAGTAATAAGTGTGGATTTTTACAATAATCTGTTTTTCCATCATCTCAACAGCAACACAACTTGGGCAGAAAACTAAGGGAAAACAGATTAATCTAAAAATTGCACACTTCCCTTACTTAATCACCAGCAGCACAACAAGGAGGAGTTAAACAGAAATTCAATAGGGAGGACCCTATTGTCTGGTGAAACTAGAGAAAATACAAAGCAGTCTTCACCGAAAACCAAAATGTCATCCTATGCAGCCTGATAAATATATAGTGTAAGCTCAAGCTACCATAGCTAAACTAAATAAAACTTTGTTCAACAAAAGAGAGGAGATCGATCCAGAGTGACACCAAAAAGAATAAATAATCAGCTCTCGGATGTACCTAAAAGTCGAATGGCTTATTTAAAATCAACCATCGAAGATAAGTTGAATGGATTTCTAGCCTTAGCTACAAAAAATAAATTAATTCTCAACCTTTCTGATCTCAAAATAAGAGGATAAATCTACTAAATAACATTCAATATGAAAGAGAGATTCGGGATAACACACCGGAAGATGAATTATACAAAATTACAAATTAGGGAACTTTTGGAAAAAATTGGGCAGTAGCTTTAATACGGCCACATTAAGGAGGAATTTGAAGAATGGATCCACGGAAGACAATGAATGAAATTTCTCCAAAGACCTGAAAGATGTTATGGCGAAGAAGTAGTATCCTTTAGGCTACATACACACAACTGTACCGTTTTTGCGGACCACAAAAGTCGGATCTGTGTGTACGTTATTGCATCCGTGTGGCAACGGCGCCCGTTCTGTTCCGCATACGGTCCGTTTTCCCATCTGTGCGCATTCCGGTTTGTTTGGAGACCGCAAAAAAACGGAAGGAGGGTTTGTGACAAATTTACCCAGGATTCATTGCTTCACCTAATAGGAGGCGGTCACATGCTCATTCCAGTGCCATTTTCTACTGCTTTTCACAGCATAGAGAGCTCTGGTGATTTTATTGTCCTAGGACACGTATTATCATTGTCTTTTCCTGTCATTCTCATGGCAAAAAGAACTGATAAGGTTCTGCTGTACTGGCTGCTTTCTCGGTGATACGGGCAACAATCTACATTGTCGTCTGAGAACAGAGGAGGAGTAGGAGGCAATGGGTTCACCCTATTGTCTCCCAGCGGTGTAGTAAGGCCCACTTCCATGCCCTATATTCGGACCTGCGCCAGCACCCAGATAAGTTCTGTGAAGCCCCACAGGTGTTGTGTCGGTGCATTACCTTCAGGGACTCCACTCGGCTGGATCCTGTCTGGTCACAGGTAGGAAACCTTCTTTGTAGTTTGTCGTGACGCCACTCTCAGATTTGCGGTCAGTGGGGACCGCCACTGCAGGTTAAGGGATGCCTGGGGCTGATGGTGGGTGCAGTCAGTTGGAATAGCCTCCTGAGAGTGAGGCAAGCCCCAGGGCCCTGTGTAGGTGTGTAGAACCACAAGGCGCAGAATAACTCCACACAAGCAGGATGTCTTTCAGGGTTTTTTACTCACAGTTGATAGGGTGAGTAACCCGGGCGTAGCTGGGATGAACCAGGCGGGAACCAGATGTCCTTCAGGCTGACTTGTGAGGGTGACTACTAACTCGCCTTCCTTAGCCCTTGGTGGTTTGGGGTGACCCCGACTTTGAGTCCCTATGGGGGTCACCCAGGGAAGTTGCTGAAGCCTCACTCCCCTTCGTTTGCCGTGTGCTTGTTGCCTGGGCCAGATCACTCCAGCTTCTTGCCTCCTGTGAGCTATGGGCCCTAACTGTGGCTACGTGGCTGCGGCTTTTGTGGTGTTGTGGTGTGGGCTTTGAGGGCCCCACACCGGCAGGTTTAGCAAAAGAAAGCTGGATCTATCTCCGCTTCGGGATCTGCCGCCCGTTTGGGCCTGGTACTCTCTAGCAGTCTCCTTACTTCCCACTCCGTTGCTCTCTCTCTAGCTGAAGATGGATTTCGGGTAGCACTCCTAGTTGACCGTTCTCCCCCGTCAGTAGCCACTGCGCGGGCGCTGTTAGACAGCAACAGCCCCACAGGTCTGCTCCTCACTGAGCCCTATGGAGTTCTGCTCTAACTGACTCACTGCCCCTCCTCTCCTGTTCTTGCCTACGCCACCTAGCAACCAGATTCTCTTACCACACCCCTTGAGAGGAGATGGAGGCTTTTGGCCCCCTCCACTATTCCAGTGAAGGTCAAGGCTTTTCCCCCTCCTGGGATCCCCAGGGGTCCTCTCATGGGTACATGTGTGAGAGCTGATTACTATGCGCCTGTGTACCACACCCCTGTCAGCCTTCTGGATTACCTGTATTGTACTGTCCCCAGCATGGGTGCAGTACTCAGTGGTGCCTGACCAGGTCAGGGGCGCCACATTCCCCCTTAGTTATCACCAGCACGTCCTCGGGCTGCAAGACAACATTTTAAAATGCATAAAACATTAAAACATGGTAAAACATTTTAAAAGCACCAGGTACCATACATCACCACCCTCCACCCACAAGTCCGTTAACCCACCCAAACCCTTTCACGTTGGCCGCGGCTTCAGCCACTTCTGGCAGGATGTAGAGGCGGCTTACATGGGCTGGTGGTTTCAGGGTATACCTGGCCTGGTGGATCTGCGCCTTCAGCCTCTTCTGGCAGGATGCAGAGGCGGCCTCCACAGTTGGTGCTGACCAGGTACCCTCTTTGTGGTGGAGAGCCAGGCCCCATAAACAGGCATGCTCTCTGGTCGCAGGTGAGCCAAGGCCCTATATACGGACGGGCTCCTCCTGGTTGCAGACGAGCCAAGCCCCTAAACAGGCTGACTCTGGTGGTGGTGGTGCCCTCTGGTGTAACTATTTACACTGCGAGAGTTTGTGGCTATAGCCAGTTCATAGCCTTAAGGTTTATGGTTTTCTCACAATAGTTTTTGTGGGCACATGCTTAAACGTAAACGTTGCAAAACAAACTTTTCAAAAACTTTAACTTTCTAACTGCTGAACTTCTTACTTTCCTTTACTCCTCCATTTCACCAGGGCTTGGGCCTGTAGGGCTGCGGCACCTGTTGCTTTCTTGGCCTCTTTCTTCATCTGTTGTTGTCTCATCTGCAGGTTCCTTGTCTCTGCTTTCTCTATCTTCATCTGTTTCCTTTCCTGTATCTGTTTCTCTTTCCTGTAGCATGGGGTGGCTGTAAGGTTTGCTGGTACATAGTGCTACGTCAAGCGCGTACAGTCCTCTTTCGCCTTGATGCATGGTAAACTGTACTGAATCCCCCATCTTTAGGTTTCTGCCAGGGTGTCCTCTAGGCAGATGAGCTCTCACATCTCTTCTATTGACGAAGATACCTTCTTTGATACCAGGTGCAACAATGAACCCGTATCCTGACTTTAGGCTGAAGTCCTCCACTACTCCTCTGCAAAGGGGTCCTCTGGCCTGGGCTTTGGCTCTTCTCAGGAACCTTTTCTCCTGTAGGTCTCTGGCCGTGACTTCTCTCTGCTCTGGGGATGGCGGTGCAGGGAAAGACTGGGTTCTACTGCGGCGCTGTGTCTTGCGGGCTGGATTCTGCGAAGTGCAGCTTACAAGCTCCCAGGTGAGGCTTTGGGGCAGATCTTCCTCAGCAGAAGGTGTCAGATCTTCCTCGTCCCAGCGGGAATACGGCAGCATCTCTGGCTCGGGGTATGGATCCGCTGCTGATGGCTCCTGAGTCAGCTCCTCATCTTCCTGGCCTCCTCTCCCCCTTAGTTCTTCTTGGCACTCCTTTGGTGGCAGTGCTGGGGATGGGCTTTCTTCAGCAGGCCCAGGCGGGGGACTCTTTGGCGTGGTTGCTGCAGGGGTTGCCGGAACCCTCTTGGGGGTGTGCGGAGGGAGCAGATACCGATCCACCATCTCTTGTGGGAACTGGGCCTCTATGTCAGCCTTTAGCTGCCAGTATGCGGGGTCCTCCCCCAGCGTGGGCTTTCCAGCAGGGACCTCTTTGGACTGGGGAGCGGTGTCTGCTCTGGCCTTGCAGGCCGGGGTAAGTGGTGATGCAATCTCTTGGCGGGCCGCGCCCTGTATGGCGGCGGCCTGGTCTTGGCGGGCCGCGCTCGGCATGGCGGCGGCCTGGTCTTGGCGGGCCGCGCCCTGTATGGCGGCGGCCTGGTCTTGGCGGGCCGCGCCCTGTATGGCGGCGGCCTGGTCTTGGCGGGCCGCGCCCTGTATGGCGGCAGCCTGGTCTTGGCGGGCCGCGCCCTGTATGGCGGCGGCCTGGATCGGCGTCGCAGCTGCGATGGGATCTGTGCAGGCTGGGCTGGGCGTCGCTGCAGGGACCGGGTCTTGGTGGGCCGAGCAGGGCATCGCTGCGGCGGCCGGGGCTTGGCGGGCCGAGCAGGGCATCGCTGCGGCGGCCGGGGCTTGACGGGCCGAGCAGGGCATCGCTGCGGCGGCCGGGGCTTGGCGGGCCGAGCAGGGCATCGCTGCGGCGGCCGGGGCTTGACGGGCCGAGCAGGGCATCGCTGCGGCGGCCGGGGCTTGGCGGGCCGAGCAGGGCATCGCTGCGGCGGCCGGGGCTTGACGGGCCGAGCAGGGCATCGCTGCGGCGGCCTGGGCTTGGCGGGCCGCACCTGGCGTGGCTGCGGCCTGGCTCAGCGTCGCCGCGCCGGGCGCCTCTTCAGGGACCGCGGGCGTGGCAGCAGGGGTCGGGGCATCCGGGCCGGCAGGGGTAATACTGGACTCACCCATCGGTGGCAGCATCGGGGTCTGAGTCGTCGCCGTCCGGTCTGGCACTCGTCGTGCGGTTCCCCTCTCATAGGCCTGAACTGCGGCAGCCATCTCCAGAAGTTCCATTCGTTCTTCTCTGATCTGCTCCACGACCCGGGTCTCCAGTCGGTCGCAGAACTGGGCCAGCTCCCGATACCACCAGGCAGCGGAGCCCGGTTCTGGGTTTCTGCGGTCAGACGCCATTTCTTCTGCGCCGTCTTCTGCACGATTTCCCAGCAGTGGACTCGCCGTTGCCTCTAGTAGCAAGCTGTTCAGTTTCTGCTCTGCCTCTTTCAGCAGCTCCTCTCCCAGCAGCAGGCTTGTGGCTCCCTTTCTGTCCCGACGTCTCTGGACGCTTCCGCTCTCTTCACAAGCGAGGTCAGAACTCTGCAGGGGATCTCTGGGTAGCCACACCTCTTCGTGGGCGGTAACTTCTTCCAGCGCGGGCTGCTGTTGTTTTTCAGCGCGCTTTTCATGGTGGCAATATGGCGGCGCTTCCAATTTTTCAAGCGGACCGCCCAGGCACATGGTCACCTGTCTGGACAGGTCTAGTCCTTATCCTGTTCGTGACGCCAGATGTGAAGCCCCACAGGTGTTGTGTCGGTGCATTACCTTCAGGGACTCCACTCGGCTGGATCCTGTCTGGTCACAGGTAGGAAACCTTCTTTGTAGTTTGTCGTGACGCCACTCTCAGATTTGCGGTCAGTGGGGACCGCCACTGCAGGTTAAGGGATGCCTGGGGCTGATGGTGGGTGCAGTCAGTTGGAATAGCCTCCTGAGAGTGAGGCAAGCCCCAGGGCCCTGTGTAGGTGTGTAGAACCACAAGGCGCAGAATAACTCCACACAAGCAGGATGTCTTTCAGGGTTTTTTACTCACAGTTGATAGGGTGAGTAACCCGGGCGTAGCTGGGATGAACCAGGCGGGAACCAGATGTCCTTCAGGCTGACTTGTGAGGGTGACTACTAACTCGCCTTCCTTAGCCCTTGGTGGTTTGGGGTGACCCCGACTTTGAGTCCCTATGGGGGTCACCCAGGGAAGTTGCTGAAGCCTCACTCCCCTTCGTTTGCCGTGTGCTTGTTGCCTGGGCCAGATCACTCCAGCTTCTTGCCTCCTGTGAGCTATGGGCCCTAACTGTGGCTACGTGGCTGCGGCTTTTGTGGTGTTGTGGTGTGGGCTTTGAGGGCCCCACACCGGCAGGTTTAGCAAAAGAAAGCTGGATCTATCTCCGCTTCGGGATCTGCCGCCCGTTTGGGCCTGGTACTCTCTAGCAGTCTCCTTACTTCCCACTCCGTTGCTCTCTCTCTAGCTGAAGATGGATTTCGGGTAGCACTCCTAGTTGACCGTTCTCCCCCGTCAGTAGCCACTGCGCGGGCGCTGTTAGACAGCAACAGCCCCACAGGTCTGCTCCTCACTGAGCCCTATGGAGTTCTGCTCTAACTGACTCACTGCCCCTCCTCTCCTGTTCTTGCCTACGCCACCTAGCAACCAGATTCTCTTACCACACCCCTTGAGAGGAGATGGAGGCTTTTGGCCCCCTCCACTATTCCAGTGAAGGTCAAGGCTTTTCCCCCTCCTGGGATCCCCAGGGGTCCTCTCATGGGTACATGTGTGAGAGCTGATTACTATGCGCCTGTGTACCACACCCCTGTCAGCCTTCTGGATTACCTGTATTGTACTGTCCCCAGCATGGGTGCAGTACTCAGTGGTGCCTGACCAGGTCAGGGGCGCCACATTTCCACCTGTCTGTTTTCATATTCTTCTATCAATTTTGCGTCCTGGACTCACCTTCCAAGACACCAACATAAAGCGTTGTATTTCACCTGAAGAACGGCTGACCGTTACATTGAGGCAAGTTAACGTAAGTCCTTACTGGATCAAGATTCTGGTGAGGACCCAGAAATGTACGATATATTTTTAGTATGTATTTTTTGTTAATACTACATGTTACATGCCAAAACTCATTTTTGCAGATTTCTTGCATCTGGAAACTCGTTTGCTTCCCTGCATTTAGAGATTCTGTTAGGGATCTCTACAATATCCAGTGTTGTAAAAGGCACGTGTGCAGTGATATGGGATAGTCTACGACACTCAGTGATGCCTGATCCGACGGCTGAAGATTGGCTGCACATCACCCAAGGCTTCCAAGACTCAGCACTGTTTGCAAACTGCATTAGGGCACTGGATAGCAAACACATTCGTGTGATGAAGAAGCCGCCTGACTCAGGGTCCCGTTACTTCAATTATAAGCAGTATTTTTCGTTGGTGCTGTTGGCCTTGGGTAACAGTGACTACAAGTTTGTAATTGTGGATATCGAGAACTCTGGGAGAGCATCTATCATGCTTCCAGAATGGGTCAACGGCTTCAGGCCATCAAGCTCACCCTTCCACAGTCATAACCACTGCCTGGATCCAAAGGACCCCCGATGTCATTTGCCATCGTTGCTGATTAAGGGTTTGCATTGACACCACATGTTATGAGGCCCTTTCCCAGATGCGATTTGGATGAGAAAAAGCGATTATTCAACTACCGCTTGACTAGAGCTCGTACCTCATTCTGGCTCCCATAATGTTGCATTGGGGGCTTGTGATGTAATTTCTGACTTCTAGACAGTCACAAGTTACAGGCACAAGATGGAGCAGCAGGATCAGAGCAGCGCTGAAAAAGCATGAGAACACCATAGGGTGAGTATAGTACTGGGGCAAGGGACTTCAATTTAATGAACAACTCCAGCGGTAAAACAAAAATGCTGGAGTGGTGCTCTAATCTTGCAAGTGATTGTTCAGGGAAACGGGAAAGACAGCAGCAGCAGATTTTGCGTCTAAATGCCTCAGCATGGCATTACTGCAGCATATGTGTACACAGCCTTATATGGTCAGGAGGCTCTTGTTTACTTATTTTACTCACTTCTATAGCGCTATTAATTCCACAGCGCTTTACAGATGTGATCATCACTGTCCTCATTGGGGCTCACAATCTACATTCCAAATCAATAGGTCATTGGAGTGTGGGAGGAAACTGGAGAACCCGGAAGAAACTTCCGCAAACATGGGGAGAACATACAAAACTGCTTACAGATGTCCTTGGGATTTGATTCCAGTACCCCAGCTCTGCAAAACATCAGGGCTAACCATTGAGCCACTGTGCCACCCATTTCATTAGTACTTAATGTGATTCAAAATGCCATCTATACCATAGAGGCAGAATAACCTAATTGTTGTGCTGCTGGTTAATATGTAAAGGATATATTACCACCAAAGGTGTAAAACCTGTCACCAGGATTTTCCCTTGTGAGCTGCAGCCACGAGTGAACCCTTATATACAGCATACTAGAATAATGTATACAAAAGCTTAGGCCGCTCTGTATAACCAAAAATACATTTTATTATACTCACCTGTGGGGGGTCCGGTCCGATGGGCGTCGCTGGTCTCGATAAGGGACCTCCTCTCTTCCTTCCGCTCCATGTGAATGACACATCCTACGTCATCCACACAGAAACCGCCATTGCGATCCTGCGCAAGCGCACTTTGATCTGCCTTGCTGAGGATAGAGCAAAGTACTGAAATGCGCAGGCACTGTGAAAGGTCAAAGATCACCCGCACAATAATTTGATCTCCCTTTAGCAAGGCAGAACAAAGTGCGTTTGCGCAGTAGCGCAATGGAGACCTCTGTGTGGATAATGTAAGACGCTCATCCACATGGAGCTGGCAAGGAGGACGGCGACTGCGCAGGATAGAGGAGGCGCTGGACCAAGACCAGTGGCACCCCTTGGACCTGACTGCCCTGCAGGCGAATATGATAAAGTGTTTTTTAGGCTCTACACAGCAGCCTGGGATCTTACAGTATTCTAGAATGTTGTATATATGGGCTTACTGGTGGTGGCCACAGCTTATAGGGGACAAATCTGATCTCCCTTTAAAGGTATTTAGGTCAGTTATACACATTACAGTCACAAACATTAAAATTCAGTATTATGAAGAGAAAGATCTCACCATTATTATCTTGCTGATGTCCTATATTGTTGTTCCTGAAACATAACACATTTATTGCAACCAATCAGCGAGAAGTACATGTCACACATGTTCAGGTATAGCTTACTGACATTTCCTTCCTTTAAGCAGATTTCTGCTACCCCATCTACGAACAGCCTGATATAAGGGCAGGGACTCGGATTTCAGCAGTATTGCTCACTAGACTGCTTGCTGTGGTTTTGGTAAAGTACCTGTTTTATCAGCTATAGAGCTGCCAGTTCTCTGTATAACCCCACCCACACCACTGATTGGCAGCTTTCTGTGTACAATGTGTATAGGCAGCAAGCTGACAATATTGGTGGGGCGAGCTTATACACAGAGGTCATGATTATGGAGCACTACAAGGCAGCATGTTTACTAGTACTCTAATGATAATCTCCTGATGATAAAATAATCGTTGTACCAAAACGACAGCAATCAGCCCAGTGAGTGACACATCACTGGAATTAGGGTCTCTGTCTCTACATTATGCTGCTTTCAGATTAGGAAGCAGAAACCTGCTGACATTGTCTTTAATACGGTCTAAGAAAAATACAATACTATACATTATAGAGTCCAGCACTCGGCATAAAAAATGTTTTCTTTACTTTATTAAAATGCAATAATCTTGTATGATCCTTTGTGAACATTTTCATTGCTGTTGTTATTAACACCTTAGCACAAATTGATTTCAGTGTTGGTGTGATTGTGTGTGTGAGCGGGACAAGGAAATGGAGTTCTCTCCACATATGCCAACTGTGTTACATAGCCGGAATTTGTTTCCAGCAGCAGCCGGTGCACGCAATCTCTGACAGCAGCGCCTAAATGCAGTTGTCCCCAGCTCCAATAGGCTACCCACAACAATCATGTGGCACCGATCAGTTTAGACGTCAGCCAGGTGACTACCGAAGGCCCCTGTTGCAGCCATCATAATACTCTTGTGAAGCTCAACCACCGTCTGAACTTCATGGTAGACCACGATTTACACCATATTCAATATCGTTGTTCTGCAGTATATTACCGTAATATAAGTGATCAGATGATTGCAGGTTCAAGTTCAATAAATGGCCTAAAAAATACCCATGAAAGTAAATAAACTTGGAAAAAAAATTTAATACATGGGCAACACAAAAAAGTCATCAATGTGCTGTCCGTATGTTATCGTTTAATGGGCAGGAGAAGTTAAGAATTTCTTTTCTTTATAGAAGAAAAACTGATGCAAGAAGGATTGTAAAAAACTGACACATAACCCAAAAATCGGTCCAGCCCACCCCCCAAAAAAGCCATAGTTTTCATGTATGAGAAAAATATGAAACCGGCCAAAAGATGAAATTTTTATAGCAGCTGTATCACTGGCAGACACATACAGAACAAAGCCCCTGCACAACAACAATATATGGGCCCCTTGCAGTGCAATAGTTCATCATAAGGGAAGATACCTGGAGGGGATAACAGAAAAGGCCACATGGGATTGTGGTACCTAAATGAGTATGAGTTTTATGGATTAGGGATGATCGAATACCAAAATATTCGCCTTCGTGAATATCCGACGAATAGGTCGCCGCTATCTGAATATTCGATGCGCAATGTAAGTCTATGGGAAGCCCGAATAACTGTTATTCGGGTTTCCCATAGACTTACATTGCGCATTGAATAGTCACGAATAGTCGAATAGCGGCGACCTATTTGGCGAATATTTGTGGTATTCGATCATCCCTAATTAGGATCCTTCGTTAGTAAATCAATAATGGTCATAGTTTTCTATCCCATTTGGTGTAATGTTTGTAAGGTAATTCTGGTGGTCACTCAAGGGGGCTCGGCCCTAACCTTAGCAACAGTAGCTCGTGATCCTTGATTGGCTGAGTCGTCTGACTGAACCTTGGTACTGATTGGACGCTATTCTGGCAGCAAAGTGGACTATTTATACCCCCTCAAGGATTTGGATCACCTCAGCAGCTGTTTAGCATCTGGAAGACACAGCCACCCACCCGAGCCTTTATGTATTTTCAGTTCATCTTCTCATGTCGTCTGGTTTTATTGGAGGGATAAATTAACCCATGTTTTTGGGTGTTTTTGTAAGTATTTTGTTTTGTCAAGTCTTTAACTAAACTAATTGAGTTGTCTAAGGCAGGGTTCCCCAACTCCAGTCCTCAAGGCCCACCAACAGTGCAGATTTTTGGGATTTCCTTAGTATTGCACAGGTGTTAATGTAATTATCTGCCCAGGTGATGATTCCAACAGCAGTGCAATGCTAAGGAAATCCTGAAAACATGCACTGTTGGTGGGTCTTGAGGACTGGAGTTGGGGAACCCTGGTCTAAGGTGTTTAATTTAATAAAGAGTATTTTAATGATATATAGGTAACCCTCAATAAAGCCTAAAGGCCCCTTTACACACTGCAACATCGAAAACGACATCGCTGTAACGTCACCGGATTTGTGACGTTATAGCGACCTCCCCAGCGACATTGCAGTGTGTGAAACACATCAGCAACCTCACAGCAGGGGCCAGGTCGCTGATCGCTACACATCTCTCAGGACCATTCTTTGGTCCTTTGTTTCCCGCTGTGCAGCATGATCGCTAGAAAGTCTCAGTGTGTAAAGGGGACTTTACAGCGACTTCGTTAGCGACTTCCTTTCAAAAAGCTGCTTTACAATGTCCTCAATGACTAACTAGGTCGCTCTGCAGGTCCGTATCGCTGTGGCGTCATTTTCCAGGTTTGCCTGTTTGACAGTTCACCAGCGACTCACCAGAGACTTTGTAGCGATCCCGGCCAGGTTGGGATCGCTGGTGGGATCGCTAGAAAGTCTCAGTGTGTAAAGGGGCCTTTACGGCCATCTCACGCCAAAGCATTGTCTGTAGTCTTTATTACGGCTGTTTAGAGATAAGTTCTATGGGTTCTACAATCCCATGCACAATTACTGTTGCTCTTGAGGTGGCGACGGGCTCTCTTACCTCTTGGGCCCCTGTGCAGCTGAACAGGTTACACCAAAGCTATATCCGCCCCTCTCCTATGTCCCCTACAAGATATTGTGCTCAGTTTATACTATCTGAGCCGAAAGACTCTAAAGTTTTATAGAGTAGTATTCCTTTATTTATTTCCCAACATTGTGGAAAAAGAATAAGCGTAGGGACAACATATGTGAACATGTTAACAATATTTTTAACAAACTGTAGAATCCCTGCCAATTCTGAGAACAAGTATGCACTGGGTGGTGTGATGGTTGAGCAATGCGCACCTCTGTGCCATACACCATCTATGGTACCGCTAGAGATAGAGTGCAGTGTTCGGTTGTTTCGGCAGTCCCATAGACAACGAATAGAAGACACAGCCTCCATTGAGACGCAGTTCAGCAAAGGCCTGTTCTCGGAAACGGTGGAGATCTAAGTGGGAAACATCAGCGATCAAACAGTAAAAAGTGATAACTTTACCTTCTTTTAGAAGTCACTTTCTGCAGCCTTTGTCTCCCTTTCCCTTTCTAACAAAAAAACAAAACAAAAACAAAACTGTGAATAAATTATTTAGATTAACCTCTTAGTCATGGAGCTAATTTTTACCTTAATGACCAGACCAAATTTTGCAATTCTGACCAGTGTCACTTTATGAGGTTATAACTCTGGAACGCTTCAACGGATCCCAGTGATTCTGAGATTGTTTTTTTTTTTGTTACATATTGGACTTCATGTTAGGACCAAATTTTGGACATTTTGTTTTGCGTTTATTTATGAAAAAAAATGTAATTTTGGCAAAAATTTTGAAAATTTAGCAATTTTCAACATTTGAATTTTTATACCATTAAACCAGAGTGGTCTATGACACAAAATAGTTAATAAATAACATTTCCCACATGTCTACTTTACATCAGCACAATTTGAGACAATTTTTTTTGTTGTTAGGAAGTTAGAAGAGTTCAAAGTTAATCAGCAATTTCTCATTTTTACATCAAAATTTAGAAAACCATATTTTTAGGGACCACTTCACATTTGAAGTGACTTTGAGACGCCTAGGTGACAGAAAATACCCAAAAGTGATACCATTCTAAAAACTGCACCCCCCAAAGTACTCAAAACCACATTCAAGAAGTTTATTAACCCTTTAAGTGCTTAACAGGAACTAAAGCAATGTGGAATGAAAAAAAAAAAGCAAAAAATAAAAAATTTTACCCAAAAATGTTGCTCTACCCCTAATTTATTCACTTTTAGAAGAAATAACACAATAAAATGCACCCCAAAACTTGTTACCCACTTTCTTATGAGTGCGCCGATACCCTACATGTAGTAAGAAACCTCTGTTTGGACAAATGGGAGGGCTCGGAACAGAAGGAGCAATATTTAAATTTTGGAAAGCAAATTTGGCTGAAATAGATTGCGGGCACCGTATTGCATATACAGGTCCGCTAAGGTACCTAAACAGCAGAAACCCCTCACATGTGACACCATTTTGTAAACTAGACCTCTCAAGGCTTCTATCTAGTGGTATAGTGAGCATTTTGAACCCACAGATACTTCACAGATGTTGATAACGTTACGTTGTCATATTGAAAATTTTCAAATTTTTTTGCTCAAAAATGTTGCTTTAGCATCAATTTTCTCACTTTTTCAAGACGCAAATCCAAAAATTGGACCTCAACGTTTGTTACCCAATTTCTTCAGAGCACACTAATACCCCACATGTGGTCAGAAACCTTTGTTTGCACACATGGGAGGGCTTGGAACGGAAGGTATATTTGAATTTTGGAAAGAAAATTTGGCTAAAAAAAGATTGCGGGCACCATGTCGCATTTGTAGGGCCCCTAAGGTATGTAATCAGCAGAAACCCACCACAAGTGACTCCATTTTGCAAACTAGGCCCCTCAAGGAATATATCTAGATGTTTTGTGAGTACCCTGAACTCCCAGGTGCTTCACAGAATTTTAGAACGTTGAGCCATGAAAATAAAAAAAAATAAAAAATTTTACCACAAAATTGTTACTTCAACCAGGTAGCTATTTTTTCACAAGGGTAACAGGAAAAAATAAATCACCATAAAATTTACTGTGCAATTTTTCCTGAATTTGGCGATATCTTATATGTGGTCGAAATCAACTGTTTGGGCACACGGCAGGGCTCAGAAGGGAAGGAGTGCCATTTGACTGCAAAATTGGCTGGAATCAATAGCGGACGCCATGTTGCGTTTGGAGAGCCCCTGAAGTGCCTAAACAGTGGAGCTCCCCCACAAGTGACCCAATTGTGGAAACTAGACCCCTCAAGGATTTTATCTAGGGGTATAGTGTGCATTTTGAACTCACAGGTACTTCATTGAATTTGATAACGTTAGGTAGTCATATTGAAAATTTTTATTGTTTAAAAAAAAAAAAAAAAAAAAATATGTTGCTTTGGCCCCAAATTCCTCACTTTTTCAAGAGGAAATCCAATTTCCTATGAGCGCAGCGATACCCCATATGTGGAACAAAAAAAAACAACCTTTGTTTGGACAAACAGTAGGGCTCAGAACGTAAGGAACAGGATTTGAATTTCGTAAAAGATTAAATAAATTGTGGGCACCATGTTGCATTTGCAGGGCCCCTA
This sequence comes from Anomaloglossus baeobatrachus, assembly GCF_048569485.1. Classification (NCBI taxonomy): domain Eukaryota; kingdom Metazoa; phylum Chordata; class Amphibia; order Anura; family Aromobatidae; genus Anomaloglossus; species Anomaloglossus baeobatrachus. The sequence continues at coordinate 701,378,741 of NC_134354.1, read as the reverse complement.
GGGCACCTAAACAGCAGAAACACCCACAAGTGACCCCATTTTGAAAACTAGACCCTTTAAGCACTTTATTCAGGGGTAGGGCGCTTTTCCATCTGCAATTTCTTGGTGCGAGTGTGATCCAATGAAAAAAAAAACGGAATGCACTCGCACCAGTGTTTAAACAATGAGACAGCTTACTCTATCCTGTTTTTTTCTCCACACGAATCGGGCTCTCGGTGCAATTGCAGAGACAGACAGTGGATGAGATGGGGAGAAAGTGCTTCCTCCATCTTCTCCGCTGCTGTGATGCGATCGCAAGATTGCATCATAGTCGCATGACCCTCGGCTGACACAGCAGCAGAGGGTCATTAGCATATCGCTTCTGATGCTTCTGCATTGGAAGTGGTAAGAAAGTGGAAAAGCGCCCGTATAGTGAGAATTTTGAATCTATAGTTACTTCACAAAAATGTTGCTGTAGCGCCAAATTTCTCATTTTTAGGCTATGTTCCAATAATCCGGCAACACTGTGTCTAGGACGCAGTGCCACCCTCCTGCAGAGAAATGAGTGTTGAGAACGCAGCTGCCTGTGTATACAAACCGGGTTCGGGCCGCTACGGACTTTATTCTCCCTCCGAAGAACACTTAAGTCTCCGCAGCATAAATTGACATCCTGTTGCTCAGGAAGCCGCACCGCAGGTCAGTTTATGCTGCAAACAAAAGAAGTGACGTTGGCAGGAGATTTCTAAAAATCCTTCCGCTGCGCTTGAACTGCACAACACAGCGTTATGAATGCAATGAAAACACTCTGCATCCAAAACGCTGCAAATCCTGATTGTGTGCACATAACCTACAAAGCTAGGATGGATGGATGGATAGACGTATAACACCTATATAATGTCCCACCCCCTGCATATTGTAAGCTGGCGCCTGTTAGTGACTTTCATTGAGGTTAGCCTTGTATTTAACCCAAATATAATGATAAAAATAATACGTCGTGGGGTCCCCCCATTTTTGATAGCCAGCTAGGGTAAAGCAGATGGTTGCAGCCTGTTGACCACATCTGGTAGCTTCACCTTGGCTGGTGATCCAATTTGGAGGTCACCCCAAGCTGTTTTTTATCAATATTTATAAATAAATAATTAAAATAAAATAAATAAATAAATACTATGTGGTGTCACCCTCAAATTGGATTATCAGCCAAGGTAAAGCAGACAGCTGTGGTCTGGTATTATCAGGGTGGTAAGGACCATGGTTATTTGGCCTTTCTCAGCCTAAAAATAGCAGTCTGCAGCCTCCCCAAAAGTGGCACACTCATTAGATGCGCCAATTCTGGCACTTCGCCCCAGCTAATCCCGCTGCCCTATATACGGGGTTGATACCAGCTGTAATGTCACCTGGCATCAAGCCCAGAGGTTAGTAATGTCACGGCATCTAAACAGATACCGGACAATACTAACCTAGTCAGTAATAGAAAAAAAATAAAGACGACAAAAAATTTTTATTTGAAAAACTGCTCTCAGAGATATTCCCTCTTTCACCAATTTATTGAAAAGAAAAAATTCCGGTCCGCTGTAATCCATTTTGGAGGTCTCACAACGACTCTGGACCTCTAGAATATGGGGGGCACACTCAGGGAACGAATCCCCCATTTTCTGGGAGAGCAAGCTCTTCATGTGAGCAGTGTGTGTGCAATGATCTGACAGTACTGCACTCACACTGCCCGGTCCAACCTAGGGCAGAGTGACCTGCAGTAACCTCATTCCAGAATATGAGGGGCATGCTCAGAGAACATATCCCCCATTTTCTAGAACAGCAGGCCTTCCATGTGAGGAGTGTGGCTGCAGATTACTGCTCTTGCGCTCCCCCGGTCCACAGTACAGTAGTATCATCTGCAGAAAGCTCAGTGTCCCTGCTTGCAAGGAGCCAGCTGACAGCCGTTGTCTGCGCATGCGGCCGGCAGCTTTTCAGAAGGATGAGGAGGGATCGTGGGGACTGCAGAACACCAGGGATTGTCGCGGGGTGATGAGTTACCTGGCAGGACATGGGGACGACTTTTCTGTTGAATGTGACATGTCACATGCTACAGAAATGAGAGAAGGATGAATGTGGCCGACGCACTGGTGTGCGCGTCGCCATCTTGGATGCTCCGGAGGGAGGGCTCTGGAGAACCGGAGGGGGCTCCGGTGGATTAGAGAGCGCTCCAGTGTACCGGAGGAGGGCTCAGGGGGGAGGACATTTCTCTCCGATCTGAAAGGTGTGATCATTTCAGATCAGAGGGAAATGAATGCAGAGGCGGCGGCTGTTTATGGCGTGCTCCGGCGCCATTTTGAATGTTCCGGGGGGGGGAAATCTCCGGTACCGGGGGCCTTAGGGGCTTATATTCGTTCTCATCTGACATGTTTGATCACGTCAGATGAGAAAAAAAAAAAAAAAAAAAAAAATCAGTTGTACCTGCATTTCTTTTTTTTTTGTTTTTTTTTTTACGTGATCGGCGGTATACGCGGTGTACCGGCGATCACATTATCGGGATCCAAAAAAACCACCCGATTCATAATCTGGGGGGGTCTCAGCTGCCTCTAGTAGCTGAAACCCCTGATATTTTCCATCGCTGGGGGGCGCTACAGTCTTTTTGGCAGAATGTCTTAAAGCGTCGGAACAGAATAAGTGCAATGCCCCTGTGGACGTGCTAAGATGCTAATGAATACGCAGCATCACAGGATGGTCTCACTCACCTTTCCGCTGCCATCGCATCTGACGAGGGATTTCGGCTCAGAGCGCATGACCCCGGAGTTTGGGTCATGCGCACTATGAAGCCGGGTGTACGCTTCCTGGCTTCAAACTGAAGTAGTGCGCTTGACCAAAAGTCCGGGAAGATGTACACTGAGCCGAAATCCAGCGTCGGACGCCATAACGGTGGAGAGGTGAGTGAGATCATCCTGTGACGCTGCATATTCATTAGCATGATAGCATGCCCACAGGGGCGTACCAACATTCTAATGGGGGCGACTGGCAAGTGGAACTAATGCCCAGGGGACTAGGCCCCTCACTCATTAGCATTCGGTAACAGATCTTTAGAAATACTTTATCTAAAGATCTCTATATCTATGCTAGTGTATACAAGGACGGACAGGCAGGTATTAGCAATATGCACCCAGAACGGCTCGTGGTTCTGGGTGCATATTGGACCCGACAGGTTCCCTTTAATACTAGGGCAAACCCTTCTCACTCCTTATATTTAGCCCCATTAAAATTAAAAAAAAAAAAGCTTATACTCGCCTCCTGCCTCAGCGCGATTCCAGTGTTGCTAGTGCTTGTGTTCCTGGGGCACTTGTGAGGTTGATACATCACGCGATCCCCACACCCAATCACCGCTGGTTTCCCTCTCTCTGTCTTCAGATGGACAAGCAACCAAGAGGAAGCAAGAGCTGTGGCTGGCCACTCACCTCCTTGTAAATACTTATACATCCGAAGGCGAGGAGAGGAAAGCTGGCGGTGACTGATCGAACTATCTAACACAGAGGCCTTGATGCAATAAGGGCGGCTTTGCACACTACGACATTGCAGGTGCATGTCGGTGGGGTCAAATTGAAAGTGACGCACATCCGGCATCGCATGCGACATCGTAGTGTGTAAAGTCTAGATGATACGATTAACGAGCGCAAAATCGTCGTAATCGTATCATCGGTGCAGCGTCGGCGTAATCCATAATTACGCTGACGCGACGGTCCGATGTTGTTCCTCGTTCCTGCGGCAGCACACATCGCTGTGTGTGAAGCCGCAGGAGCGAGGAACATCTCCTACCGGCGTCACCGCGGCTTCCGTAGGACATGCGGAAGGAAGGAGCTGGGCAGGATGTTTACATCCTGCTCATCTCCGCCCCTCCGCCGCTATTGGCTGGCTGCCGTGTGACGTCGCTATGACGCCGCACGACCCGCCCCCTTAGGAAGGAGGCGGGTCGCCGGCCAGAGCGACGGTCGCAGGGCGGGTGAGTGCGTGTGAAGCTGGCGTAGCGATAATGTTCGCTACGCCAGCTATCACACGATATCGTACCTGCGACGGGAGCGGGCACTATCGCGTGCGACATCGCAGCATCGGCTTGCGATGTCGCAACGTGCAAAGCCCGCCTAAAACTGATATTTTGCACAGTAAAAAGTTACTTGGAGGAACCGCACACCAACAAATGTGCTATCTATATATATAATTGCCTTATTCTGTCTGTCTGTCTGTCTTGCTCCAAAATTCAGGCTCGGCCTGGCCCCGCCCCCCCCCACGGATTGGTCGCTCGCCTCGGCCTGGCCCTGCCCCCCCGCACGGATTGGCCGTTCGCATCGCCAGACATAACCTTGCGCTGCTGGGATCGTGACGGAGCCGGTGAACGCTGGTAACCATTATACACATCGGGTAACTAAGGTCCCTTAGTTACCCGATGTGTATCATAGTTACCAGCGTACACCGGCTCCCGGTACACATGTGCAGGGAGCCGGCATTATACTCCTCTCCCCCCAGAACTACTCCTCCTATTATAGTCCGCCTATTATACTCCTCTATGAGTATAATAGGAGAACTATTATAGCATGGGGGATGGAGCACGATGGGGAGTGCAGCATGGGGGATGGAGTACGATGGGGTGCGCAGCATGGGGGATGTAGCACGATGGGGGGTGCGCGCAGCATGGGGGATGTAGCACGATGGGGAGTGCGCAGCATGGGGGAAGGAGCACGATGGGGGGTGCGCAGCATGGGGGATTGAGCACGATGGGGGGTGCGCAGCATGGGGGATTGAGCACGATGGGGGGTGCGCAGCATGGGGGATTGAGCACGATGGGGGGTGCGCAGCATGGGGGATTGAGCACGATGGGGGGTGCGCAGCATGGGGGATTGAGCACGATGGGGGGTGCGCAGCATGGGGGATTGAGCACGATGGGGGGTGCGCAGCATGGGGGGGGATGTAGCACGATGGGGAGTGCGCAGCATGGGGGATGTAGCACGATGGGGAGTGCGCAGCATGGGGGATGTAGCACGATGGGGAGTGCGCAGCATGGGGGATGGAGCACGATGGGGGGTGCGCAGCATGGGGGATGGAGCACGATGGGGGGTGCGCAGCATGGGAGATGAAGCACGATGGGGAGTGCGCAGCATGGAGGATGGAGCACGATGGGGAGTGCGCAGCATGGGGGATGGAGCACGATGGGGGGGTGCACACCTCCCCCCAAAACACATACACACCACACACACACTGGGAACCACAAACACCGCCCTACACAGACACCCAACACACAAACAGCGCGGCACACACAAATATACGCACATGCCGCACAACACACACATTGCACAAAACATACCTCCCACCAAAACACACACACACACCCTACACCCACACAAACCGCGCAACACACACACCGCGCTTTACAAACAACGCAACACACACAACGCAACACACAAACAACACCGCTCTCACCCCCCGCCACACCCAGACAACACCCAGAACATGTACAGCGCCCTACACAAACACTTGGCAACTACACACAACAACATCTATATATCTATATTATATATATATATATATATATATATATATATATATATATATATATATATATATATATATATATATATATATATAACAAAAATCATACATTAACTACACAATACGTAAATTCTAGAATACCCGATGCGTAGAATCGGGCCACCTTCTAGTCTATATATATAATTGCCTTATTCTGTCTGTCTGTCTTGCTCCAAAATTGTGTCACGTGACAGTGTCACCGTGACAGTGTTGTTAGAGTGACAACCGTCGGATTGGCCACTCAGCTCGGCCTGGCCCCACCCCCCGCACGGATTGGCCGCTCACCTTGCCCTGGCCCCGCCCCCCCCCGGATTGGCTGCTCACCTTGCCCTGGCCCCCCGGCACGGATTGGCCGCTCACCTCGCCCCCGCCCCGCCCCCCGTACGGATTGGATGCTCGCCCTGGCCCCGCCCCCCCACGCATTCCTAGAATCCACACAGAGCCCCGATTCCCACCCAGGTAACTGCTGCAGCCCTGGAAGTCCACACCGGCAGGATGAAGTGGAAAAAAGACCGAATGTGTTAAACCACTAGCTTACCCCGGCTCCGGCACACGTGTGCCAGAGCCGGCGTAGGCTGGTAACTATAGTACAGATCGGGTAACTATAGAAACCGCTTTCCTTAGTTACCCGATGTAACTAGCTTGCCCCGGCACACGTCAGCACTGTCACTTTTAATACTTACCTTTTCTCCACTTTGTCAGATCCAGATCCGCGCGATCTGTACAACACAGTGGCCGCGCAACAACCTCTGATCACGTGTGGTCATGTGACCAGGAAGTTGCGGCGCTGCCAGTGTACTGTAAATCACTAGCTTACCCTGGCTCCCAGCACACGTGTGCCAGAGTCGGCGTAGGCTGGTAATCATAGTACACATCGGGTAACTACTCCTCCTATTATACTCCTCACCTCCAGGACTACTCCTCCTATTATACTCCTCACCTCCAGGACTACTCCTCCTTTTATACTCCTCTCGCCCCAGGACTACTCCTCCTATTATGCTCCTCTGTCCCCAGGACTACTCCTCCTATTATACTCCTCTCCTCCTATTAAACTCCTCTCCCCCCAGGACTACTCCTCCTATTATACTTCTCTTTCTCTAGGACTACTACTGCAACACACACTGCACAAAACATACCTCCCCAAAACACACACCCACACAAACCGCGCAACACACACACACACACAACACTGCAGACACACAGCGCTCAACAAACAACGCAACACACAAACAACACCGCTCTCACACCCCCCCACACCCAGACAACACCCAGAACATTTACAGCGCCCTACACAAACACTTGACAACTACACACAACTACATCGATATATATAACAAAAAACATACATTAACTACACAATAAATTCTAGAATACTCGATGCATTAGAATCGGGCCACCTTCTAGTTAGTTATATTAGGTCACACTCGTATTCAAATTTCATACCACATTAATTGACATGTAGTTGCTTGACATAAGGTAACAATGTTTTGTGTTTTATCACCTTCAGTAGGCATAGGCGAGTCACCAGGAAGAAAGGGACAGCTGTGAGGAAAAACAGATGGTCCTGGGTGGTATTTCCCAACGGCAGACTAGGGAGTGTCACACTTCCAGTGTGAAGACATAAGTGGTGCGGCCCTGTCTTCCCACTGGAAGCATAATGCTCTCTAGTCTGCCATTGGGGAATATAGACTTGTCCGTCTATGGAAAGTAGGAGGCAGGGTGGATAAAAATCAATGTTTTTTAAAAAAAAAAAAAAAACAAATTCGGATTTTTTTCAATAAACTGCTTTTTGAGGAAAATATTTTACCATCCAAAGGTTCTTTCATCATGAGATAAAGCTGAGTTGTTTAACTCAGTAGAATAAAGGCTGTATATGTGTAACATTCACAATGCCATGCTCTTCCAGAGGTTTCTGTAGGATTAGTGGGCAGTTTCTCTCCTATATTATCACAGACGCTCGCTTTACTTACGCAGTTCTCAAAACTGAATTTGACTCCGCAGAGGTCCCAGCCTCTTCTTCACGGCAAAAATATTACAACATGAACAGAGTTGAGAAAAAGTCCTTAATCCTATTGTTCTACAAACCTATGAATAAATAATTAACCCCTTTCAGTGCCAAGTCCAAGAAGTTAGACAATATGTTTCTGATTGTTTGGAGTGGAATAGATCTGCACAACACAAGAAGAATGTGAATCTAAGTGTGAGGAGGAGGAAGGGCAAGCAGACAAGAAAATGAAAGTGAAACTTTGAGCACAATACTGCAGCATAGCCACAGACAGACAAGTCTGGATCTGTTTGTGTGTACGATCTGAGGTTTATTACAGTCTTTCCTTATAATGGCAGCAGGCCATAAAAGAGACCCAGTTTGGGAATATTTTAATGAAGCTCCTTCGCCTATCGGTAAGGCAGGCATGCGTGCAAAATGCAAACGATGCAACAAAGAGATGCAAGGCCTGGTGGCGCGAATGAGGCAGCATCATGAGAAGTGCGGTGATGAAGATGACCAAAGAAACACTTCTGAACAGGCAGGATCTTCAGGTTGGTAAACATTTTTATTGAATCCTATTTCTAAAGACTGAACTGTCATGTGTGAGATAAATTATATTATTACTGCATGTTACTGTCATTTGGTACAGTTATGAAGAAAAACAAATATTCCTTTTGGGGCAGGGGCAGTGATGTGTTGTGTACAATAAGCAGAAATTGTATAATAAACAATAAAATAACAGCATTGACTTTTTTTTGTTTAGGGGAATTCATGGATTCTGGAAACTATCCACCTCCAAGATCACCATCATCCTGTTCTACAGTTTCAGAGTTATCCATCCAGGATAGTGCTTCATTAGCAGCAGCATCATCATCAGACACCCACAGCCACATATCACCATCACCCAAAAGGAAGAAAAAACCTTTACCTCCTGGAACCACCATAGATAGGTTTGTGATAAGAACTAGCAGATTAGAAAAAGAGTTGATTGATGAAAAAATTGCCCAGTTTATTTATGCAACGAACTCTTCTTTCCATCTGACTGAGAACCCACATTTCATTAATATGGTTCAGTCACTGAGACCAGGATACAGTCCACCCAGCAGAGCTGATGTTGCAGGGAAACTGCTGGATCAAGTGTATAACAGAGAAATGGAGCAATGTGCAACAGCTCTGGAGGGTAAAATTGTTAACCTAAGTATTGATGGGTGGAGTAATGTCCACAATGATCCTATTGTATGTGCTTGTATAACAACAGAAGAAGGTAAAGTCTTCCTTGCACAAACAACTGATATGTCAGGAAATACAAACACAGCAGAATACTTACAAGAAGTGGCAGTAAAAGCTATAACGACATGTGAACAAAAATTCAAATGTCTAGTACGCAGTTTGGTCACTGACAATGCTGCAAACGTATCCAAGATGAGAAGAGATTTAGAAGAGCAGGGAGGGAATACAAAAGCTCCTAATAACATATGGTTGCAGTGCTCATTTGCTGCACCTCTTAGCCAAAGACTTAAGTGTTCCAGAAATAAAGGCTAATGTTGTTGAAATTGCTAAATACTTCCGTAATAATCATTTTGCTGCAGCAGCTCTGAAAAGGATGGGTGGAACCAAGCTAACGCTCCCACAAGATGTTAGATGGAACTCAGTGGTGGACTGTTTTAAGCAGTATATCAAAAACTGGCCTATTCTGATGACACTTTGTGAAGAAAATCGAGATAAAATAGATGGCACTGTCACGGCCAAAATCCTCAACATTGGGCTTAAGAGAAATGTTGAACATATGCTGAGCTTCCTGAAACCCATCTCTAGAGCTTTAAACAAAATACAGAAAAATAGCTGTTTTATTGCGGATGCTGTTGAAATTTGGAAGGAACTGAGTGAACACTTAAAAACAGAACTACACATGGACAGAATTAAATTACAAGCAGTAAACAAACGAATTGGACAAGCACTGACTCCAGCTCATTTTTTGGCAAATATTGTCAATATCCAATATCAGGGTCAAAACCTAAGTGCTGAGGAAGAGGAGTTAGCTATGACATGGGTATCCAGCAATCATCCATCTTTAATGCCAACTATAATAAACTTCAGAGTTAAGGGGGAACCATTCAAGAAATATATGTTTGCTGAAGATATTTTAAGGAAGGTCACACCAGTAAACTGGTGGAAGTCACTTAAGCGCTTGGATTTAGAGACTGTTCAAGTAATGATTTCACTTTTAACAGCAGTAGCTTCTTCTGCAGGCGTTGAAAGAATATTCTCTTCCTTTGGACTCATTCATTCTAAATTGAGAAATCGGTTGGGACCCAATAAAGCAGGAAAGCTTGTTTTTCTTTTCCAGATTATGAATAGGAACAAAGAAGAAGATGATGATGAAGATGACGACAAGTGAGCTACAGAGGACAGCAGGGACAGTAGTATTTAAGTTTTTCATGTGTCGGCTGGGCTGACAGTCTAAGTTTCTTAAAATATATATATATTTTGTTTAGCCAAATTAGTTAACAAACATGGATGTTTGTTTAAGCAAATAACTTATGCTGTAATGTGGTTATTGTTTCAGTTGAATAAATCTATTTAAATTGTTATTAAGGTCAGGATTATTTTTCTCCTTCCTAAGTACAACAGAACAGTGGTGTCCAAATATGAATGATTAACCCATTAAACTGGGGAGAAAAAAGTAATATAAAAAGTGATTCTAAAAATCTTCATCTACTTGCATGTTAAAGTAGCAAGAACTAGTTTAGGTAGAAACTTTGATTTAAATCACTGATTTAAATCAAGCCTTACTGACTAGTGATTTAAATCGTGATTTAAATCGTGATTTAAATCAGTTAGATTTAAATCAAATCCACCCTGGTAGGAGATATCCAGCAATACCATAAAAATAAAAAAATAAATCAAAATTAAAAATAGAAAGTCCAAGACAAACAAAAAATTATATATAAACGTGTTACATATCAAATATGGATAACACATTTCAGATCAAAAAGATCCTTACTTATATCTTATAGCAAGGTTACTAAACAAAGAGACTTAATTGTGATTTGCTATAGGATAGTCGTAAGGATCTTTTTGATCCGAAACGCATTATCAATATGTGACACGTCTTAATATAATTTTTTGTCTCATTTATTTTTTAACCATGTTTAAATAAATTTAGATTTTTTTATTGGATTGCTGGATACCTCCTATTTTCCATTGCCTTTTCTCTCCAGCGGCCAGCTGGAGTACATTTCCTTGCAATTCCTCATCCTTGGAAATAGGAATCTGTAGTCTACACGTGGATAGGCTGATAAGTACGGTACTTTTTTCTTTATATACTTAACCGTTTATGCTTCCACCAAGTCATTCATGTCTTCCAGGTGGCTCACTTATGGTTGGATATGCAATACCACCATGGAAAGTCAAGTCCTCCGCAGTAGTTCATGCCTTCCAGGTAACTCACCTATGACTGATGAAGGGTATAAATCCCAAAACGTTGCCATTGTCAAGCAATTACAGCTCTTATCTTGTGCCTGTCAATGTACAGTTCCTCCAAGTACTTTATAATACAGATTTTTTATGGAGATGAGTCATCTGTTCCAGGGAAACGAACCCCTACCTTGATATGAAGCAAGGGTGGTGAAACCCATGCCATATCGTTGGTGTTTTTTTACAGTCCTAATGAAGTGAACGTGGAATGAGGACATGCCAAATTCATTACGAGGTATACTCCCGTTTTACAACTGCTGTGCGCTTCCACCAACAAAAGCTACTGTAACCAGGGGCTGTCCTAATTTACAGGAATTTTAGAAAAGATGGTAGAGTTGGATTGAAGTCGTGAAGAAAAATGGCAAGAGTTGCAAAATTTGTGCACAATATCAAGTTTTGTAAAAATGCTGCCATATTTCAAGCAGTTTTACACCAAAATTCTGCCACAAGTTGCTTGATGACTTGAAGTCAGAAAGTACAGATTTTTAAAAATAAGTACCGTATTTTTCGCTTTATAAGATGCACCTGATTTTAAGACGCACCCCCCAATTTGGTGAAGGAAAAGAGAATTTTTTTTTTTTTAATGTTAAATGGGGTCCATCTTATAATGCCAGTGTCCGTCTAACGATTCATATAGGGTATATGTCCCTCATAGCCCGCCATCCTAAAATTAGCCCCCTTAATCTGGATATAGCCCCCTTATATTGAATATAGCCCCCTTATGCTGGCACACGTTCCCCTGTGCTGCCTATGGCCCCCTATGGATTGCACACGTTCCCCTGTGCTGCCTATGGCCCCCTATGGATTGCACACGTTCCCCTGTGCTGCCTATGGTCCCCTATGAATTGCACACATTCCCCTGTGCTGCCTATGGCCCCCTATGGATTGCACACATTCCCCTGTGCTGCCTATGGCCCCCTATGGATTGCACACATTCCCCTGTGCTGCCTATGGCCCCCTATGGATTGCACATGTTCCCCTGTGCTGCCTATGGCCCCCTGTGGATTGCACACGTTCCCCTGTGCTGCCTATGGCCCCCTATGGATTGCACACATTCCCCTGTGCGGCCTATGGCCCCCTATGGATTGCACACGTTCCCCTGTGCTGCCTATGGCCCCCTATGGATTTCACACGTTCCCCTGTGCTGCCTATGGCCCCCTATGGATTGCACACGTTCCCCTGTGCTACCTATGGCCCCCTATGGATTGCACACGTTCCCCTGTGCTGCCTATGGCCCCCTATGGATTGCACACGTTCCCCTGTGCTGCCTATGGCCCCCTATGGATTGCACACATTCCCCTGTGCTGCCTATGGCCCCCCTATGGATTGCATACGTTCCCCTGTGCTGCTTATGGCCCCCTATGGATTGCACACAGTCCCCTGTGTTGCCTATGGCCCCCTATGGATTGCACACAGTCCCCTGTGTTGCCTATGGCCCCCTATGGATTGCACACGTTCCCCTGTGCTGCCTATGGCCCCCTATGGATTGCACACGTTTCCCTGTGATAGATATCGCCCCCATGCTGCTGCCCATAGTAAAATAAAACACTCTTTCTTCAGCGCTCTATTGGGAGACCCAGACGATTGGGGTATAGCTACTGCCCTCTGGAGGCCACACAAAGCACTACACTAAAAGTGCAAGGCCCCTCCCTCTCTGGCTATACCCCCCCGTGGTATCACGGGTACTCCAGTTTTAGCTTTGTGTGCGAAGGAGGTCAGACATTCCATGCATAGCTCCACAGATTTTAGTCAGCAGTAGCTGCTGACTAGTTCGGATGGAAGAAAAGAGGACACATATAGTGTTCCCAGCATGCTCCCTTCTCACCCCTGGATGGTGTTGTAAGGTTGAGGTACCTATTGCTGGTACACGGCTGGAGCCTGACATGCTGTTTTTCCTTCCACATCCCCTTGGGGGTTCTGTGGAAGTGGGATCCTGCCGGCCTCAAAGCTCTGTCGCCGGGCTCCATCCACAGACCCATCAGAACCTGATGGATACGGAGCAGGAGTACCATCAGGGACCGGGCCCTGCATCATACAGGTACTCTGTGTCCCCGGCAGGCACAGACACACTCCGGGCTGGCTGGGTGTTGTAGTGCGCCGGGGACCGTACACTGAGCTGGTGTTCCTACAGTCATCTGGGGGACTTTGTGTTCTGGGAACGCAGCGCCGACCCTCACTGGACCGGGCGGCGCTGCTGTGACTTGTGGTGCGCCGGGGATACGCCGACCGCGCTTTTACGGCGGCGGCGTTTATAACTCTAGTCCCCGGCTTTTGGGCCTAGGACGCCGGCAGCTCCGATCGTTCCCGCCCCCACCCTGTCAATCAGGGTAGGGGAGAGACGCTGTTTCACGGCAGCGAGGAGGGCTGGAGCCTGATTTACATGCTCCAGCCCTCACACTAGGCACAGAGGGAGCAGGCTTCCCGCTCTTGGTCAGGAACGCCCAGGGCCCGCCCCCCTTCTTCCCTCAGGACGCCGGCAGCCATTACATGCATGGCTGGCTGGAAGAAGGACGCAAGGCTCTGGGAGACCTAGACTGAGGGGCTTTGGAAGACCACACACCCGCTCTTTAGCGGGCGGTAAGCGGCTTTTCAGCTGGCCCCTCTAGTGCCTCAGTGTATGTTAGTGTATTGTGTCACTGGACATAGAGATTTATTGATTTCTTGCACTGTAAGGTCGCTTCCTGGCTGAATACCCCAGATCGCTCTGAGGAAGCAGCAGCATGTCATCCACAAGACGCAAAGCTGCCAAGGCTAGGGCTGTGTGCACTGTGTGTGCTGCTTGTGGGACTGCTCTACCAGCAGGTTCCAAAGACCCCCATTGTGTGCAATGCTCAGATCCGGTGCTGCTTCGCCAGCCGGAGTCAGGAGAGATAGTGACCCAGGCTGAGACGCCTGTAAGTCCTGCCCCGGTGTCAGGGTCAGACTTTGCAGTTTTTGCGGTTAATATGTCGGTGACTATGGCAAAAATCCTGGAAACTTTGCAATCCATGCCTGGGGCTCAGTCTATGGACACGGCGAGGTCTATGTCCTCTAACCCTCCGCAGTTGGATTTAATCCAGACTGCAAGGGGGTCCCCGGCCTCTCAGGATGAGTATGATGACTCAGATGATTGCCCCAGCCACCCCAAGCGGGCTCGCTGGGAAAGACCCTCAACGTCATCACACTGCTCAGGGTCTCAGCGCAATCAGTCTCCCTGTGATGTGTCTAAAGAGAGTGATCAGGAGTCTAATCCTGGAACCCCTCTCAATCTGGATACCCCGGATGGGGACGCCATGGTAAACGATCTTATCTCAGCCATCAATAGGCTGTTAGATATTTCTCCCCCAACCCCTTCAGCAGAAGAGGCAGCGGCAGAGCAGGAGAAATTTCGTTTCCTCTATCCCAAGCGTAAATTAAGTGCTCTGTTGGATCACTCTGACTTCAGAGAATCAATCCAGAAACACGATGCTCATCCAGAAAAGCGTTTCTCTAAACGTTCTAAGGATACACGTTATCCTTTCCCCCCTGAGGTGGTCAAGCGCTGGACCCAGTGTCCAAAGGTGGATCCCCCGATTTCCAAACTTGCAGCTAGATCCATAGTTGCAGTGGAAGATGGCGCTTCACTTAAAGATGCCAATGACAGACAGATGGACCTTTGGTTAAAATCTGTCTATGAAGCTATCGGCGCGTCGTTTGCTCCAGCATTCGCAGCCGTATGGGCGCTACAAGCTATTTCAGCTGGTTTAGCGAAAGTGGATGCTATCTTACATCCAGCGGTGCCGCAAGTGGCGTCCCTTACCTCGCAGATGTCCGCGTTTGCGTCTTACGCTATCAATGCGGTCCTAGAATCTACCAGCCGCACCTCAATGGCGTCTGCCAATTCGGTAGTTTTGCGCAGGGCACTGTGGTTAAAGGACTGGAAAGCAGATGCTGGTTCCAAAAAATGTTTAACCAGCTTGCCTTTGTCTAGAGAAAGACTGTTTGGCGAGCCATTGGCTGACATCATTAAACAGTCCAAGGGTAAAGACTCCTCTTTACCCCAGCCCAGATCAAGCAAACCTCAGCAGAGAAAGTGGCAGCAGAAGTTTCAGTCCTTTCGAGGTTCGGGCAAAACACAATTCTCCTCGTCCAAAGGGACTCAGAGGACGCAAAGAAACTCAGATTCCTGGAGGGCTCATTCACGCCCCAAGAAAGCAAATGGAGGAACCGCTTCCAAAGCGGCTACCTCATGACTTCCAGTCCCCTCCCTCCGCATCTCCGGTCGGGGGCAGGCTCTCCCGCTTTTACGACACTTGGATGTCACAGGTCAAAGACCGGTGGGTGACGGACATTTTGTCGCGCGGGTACAGAATCGAGTTCAGTTCTCGTCCTCCAGCTCGGTTCTTCAGAACCTCCCCACACCCAGACCGTGTAGATGTTCTGCGGCAGGCGGTGGACTCCCTAAGAGCGGAGGGAGTAGTGGTTCCTGTACCGTTTCAGGAACAAGGGAGAGGGTTTTACTCCAATCTCTTTGTGGTGCCAAAAAAGGACGGCTCATTCCGTCCTGTTCTGGACCTAAAACTGCTCAACAAACATGTACACGCCAGACGGTTCCGGATGGAAACCCTCCGTTCTGTCATTGCCTCAATGTCTCAAGGAGACTTCCTTGCCTCAATAGACATCAAGGATGCTTATCTCCACGTGCCAATTGCTACAGAACATCAACGTTTTCTACGTTTTGTGATAGGAGACGACCATTTTCAGTTCGTAGCTCTGCCATTTGGTCTGGCGACAGCCCCACGGGTCTTCACCAAGGTCATGGCGGCGGTGGTAGCAGTCTTGCACTCTCAGGGACACTCGGTGATCCCTTACCTAGACGATCTACTTGTCAAGGCACCCTCTCAAGAGGCATGCCAACTCAGTCTACAGGCTACGCTGGAGACTCTCCAGACTTTTGGATGGATCATCAACTTTCCAAAGTCAAATCTGTCACCGACACAGTCACTAACGTATCTTGGCATGGAGTTTCATACTCGAGCAGCGAGAGTGAAGCTTCCGCTAAACAAGCAGCGGTCCCTACAGACAGGGGTGCAATCGCTCCTTCAGGGCCAGTCGCACCCCTTACGGCGCCTCATGCACTTCCTAGGGAAGATGGTGGCAGCCATGGAAGCAGTTCCCTTTGCGCAGTTTCATCTGCGTCCACTTCAATGGGACATTCTCCGCCAATGGGACGGGAAGACGACTTCCCTAGACAGGAAAGTCTCTCTTTCCCAGACGGCCAAGGACTCTCTGCAATGGTGGCTCCTTCCCACCTCATTGTCTCAGGGAAGATCCTTCCTGCCCCCATCCTGGGCAGTAGTCACGACAGATGCGAGTCTGTCGGGGTGGGGAGCAGTGTTTCTACACCACAGGGCTCAGGGGACGTGGACTCAGCAGGAGTCCACCCTTCAGATCAATGTTCTGGAAATCAGGGCAGTGTATCTTGCCCTACTGGCCTTCCAACAGTGGCTGGAAGGAAAGCAGATCCGAATCCAATCGGACAACTCCACAGCGGTGGCATACATCAACCACCAAGGAGGGACGCGCAGCCGGCAAGCCTTTCAGGAAGTCCGGCGCATTCTGAATTGGGTGGAGGACACAGCATCCACCATATCCGCGGTTCACATCCCGGGCGTAGAAAACTGGGAAGCAGACTTCCTCAGTCGCCAGGGCATGGACGCAGGGGAATGGTCCCTTCACCCGGACGTGTTTCAGGAAATCTGTCGCCGATGGGGAGTGCCGGACGTCGACCTAATGGCGTCTCGGCACAACAACAAGGTCCCGGCATTCATGGCGCGGTCGCGAGATCAAAGAGCGCTGGCGGCAGACGCCTTGGTGCAAGATTGGTCGCACTTCCGCCTCCCATATGTATTCCCGCCTCTGGCACTCTTGCCCAGAGTACTACGCAAGATCAGATCCGATTGCAGCCGCATCATACTCGTCGCCCCAGACTGGCCGAGGAGATCGTGGTATCCGGATCTGTGGCATCTCACGGTCGGCCGACCGTGGTCGCTTCCAGACCGTCCAGACCTGCTGTCTCAAGGGCCGTTTTTCCATCAGAATTCTGCGGCCCTGAACCTGACTGTGTGGCCATTGAGTCCTGGATCCTATCGTCAACAGGATTATCCCAGGGAGTGGTAGCCACAATGAGACAAGCTAGGAAGTCAACTTCTGCTAAGATCTACCACAGAACGTGGAAGATTTTCTTAACCTGGTGCTCTGCTCAGGGAGTGTCTCCCTGGCCATTTGCATTGCCCATTTTTCTATCTTTCCTGCAATCAGGGTTGGAAAAGGGCTTGTCGCTCGGCTCCCTTAAAGGGCAAGTCTCGGCACTATCCGTGTTTTTTCAGAAGCGTCTAGCACGTCTTCCTAAGGTGCGCACGTTCCTGCAGGGGGTCTGTCATATTGTGCCCCCGTACAAGCGGCCGTTGGATCCATGGGATCTGAACAGGGTACTAGTGGCTCTCCAGAAGCCGCCCTTCGAGCCTCTCAAAGAAGTTTCTTTTTCTCGCCTGTCACAGAAAGTGGCGTTTCTTGTTGCGATCACATCGCTTCGGCGAGTGTCTGAGCTGGCTGCTCTGTCATCCAAGGCTCCCTTCTTGGTGTTCCACCAGGACAAGGTTGTGCTGCGCCCCATTCCGGAGTTTCTCCCTAAGGTCGTATCCTCGTTTCATCTTAATCAGGATATATCATTGCCTTCCTTTTATCCTCATCCGGTTCACCGGTATGAAAGGGACTTGCGTTTGCTAGATCTGGTGAGAGCACTCAGGATCTACATTTCCCGCACGGCGCCCATGCGCCGTTCCGATGCACTTTTTGTCCTTGTCGCCGGTCCGCGCAAGGGGTTGCAGGCTTCTAAAGCCACCTTGGCTCGATGGATCAAAGAACCAATTATAGAGGCCTACCGTTCTGCTGGGCTTCCGGTTCCTTCAGGGCTAAAAGCCCACTCAACCAGAGCCGTAGGTGCGTCCTGGGCATTACGGCACCAGGCTTCGGCTCAACAGGTGTGTCAGGCGGCTACCTGGTCGAGTCTGCACACGTTCACCAAGCATTATCAGGTGCATACCTATGCTTCGGCGGATGCCAGCTTAGGTAGAAGAGTCCTGCAGGCGGCAGTGACATCCCCGTAGGGGGGGGCTGTTTTGCAGCTCTAACATGAGGTATTTCTTTACCCACCCAGGGACAGCTTTTGGACGTCTCAATCGTCTGGGTCTCCCAATAGAGCGCTGAAGAAGAAGGGAATTTTGTTACTTACCGTAAATTCCTTTTCTTCTAGCTCTTATTGGGAGACCCAGCACCC